>NC_052048.2:159357109-159665025 GCF_903992535.2 Arvicola amphibius
ACATTAGAACAAATTAGGAGATGCCCAGGTTTAATGGATGATAATACTCCCGAGTGGCCGCCTGGGAAAACACTGATAGGGAAGCATAAAACCAAAAGACTATGAAAAACTGGAATACCAGAGAAAACCAGGAGACCACATGTTTATTCTCGGGGGGGAGGGGCAGTTTAAATATCCTGTGGGATGGTCATGACCCTCCCTGGGGAAGGGTTACTGTTTGGCGAGCTTTCTTCAAGGTGGAGTTTGGACTGAGGCAACTCCCATGGGAAGGAGCTTTGAAATAAAACTTTCCACACAATATTTTAAGATGAATGTCAGGGGACCGGGGTGAAGACCCCCAACTAAACAATCCAGACTCTTTGTATAAAGGGGTGCCGGGGGGCTGAGGTGACACTTTTAACCAAACACATGTCTGTTCACAGAATATAGATTTATTACTATTTTAGGAACATAAAACAAATTCATGATCCAAGGCTTGAAGGAGTTTAAACATGAGCTATGGAACATCAACCCTTCTTTATTAATCTACTTAACACAACACTGTTAGTTTGAAGTGTGGAAATAAATAGAAAGTGATCTGATCATGGAGAAGCAATTAAACAGGTAGAGTGCTTGCTTGCCTAACATGCATGACACCCTGGGCCTGTTCCCCAGCACTATAAAAATCATGCATGGCGGCACCTGCTTGTATTCCCAGTCAGAACTCTGGAAGTTGAAGTAAGAGATTCTGAAGCTCAAGATCCTCTTAAATTATGTACTGGAAAAAAAATTTTTAAAAAAAGATTAAATATAGATTCATTCTAAAGATTTTATGATATTACAGTGAAAAAATCTGCAGCCTTTCAAAGCTTTCATACATAATTTTAGGAAAGTTGCAAGCCTTTTCCTGAGCTCTGAACTTAGATAGCTTTCCAGGTGTGAGATAATGAATGTAAGACATTACACCAGTGCTATTAAAATTCCCCTGAACTGGACATAATAGAATATAATTTTCTTCCAAATCTCAATTATAAATCCCAAAATATCCTCAATAATCTGCTTAGAGTAAGATAAGGAAATGCTAAGAACATTTATCTCATGAATTGGAGCTTCAAAGGGTTATCTTGAGCTCTTTTACCGTCGCAGAAGTATCCAAGCAAAGGTCGGGCTCTCATTAAAGCTTATCTGAAGTCAGAGTTATGTGCTATGGTTTATTGCCTCAAGTACCAATTAATACAGAATTAAAGAAATGAAAACCCAGTGATTCATACCTTTGCTGGCAAGTCTTCACATGTCAGCATAATGCTAAAATATTAATTGTCATTTTTGCCATGGAGTATTTTATTAGGCACTTAACCCTGTAGATTTTATCAAGAGATATATAACATTTATTTTTAACAAAATTCAGAAGAGATTTGGTGAATATTTGCTTAAAAGCTAATAAAGTAAAATATTAGAGGTATTTTCTATGCAGTGAGTTAAATGTGAATAACAATTATTAATGAGATTGAAATGCTTAATAGTAGGAGACTGGAAAATGCCTATAAAAATCACTTAAATATCACCATAATATCAAGGTCAGGTTGTCTTCTTAGAGACTCAGAGGAAACAAAAAATGAAGAATAATTGCACACCAGTGTTAACAGAAGTTTTATTTAGGACTACTCATGGTAAAGGAGAGACAAAAGTGACTAAGGACAAATGAAGGGTTAACAAAGCCATGGTTCAAGTGTTTTATTGTTTTTGTCTGTTTTTGTTCTTGTTGTTTGTTTTGTGGGTTTTTTTCATGTAACTAGGAAGCATTATCATTGTTCTCCTGGGAGATAATGCAAACCAAATATTACTCAGTCTCCTTTAAATATTCAAGCTTTTAATAGGTCTTATCAGTTTTGTGATGGACATAGTCTTACATGAAGGGCTAACCAGTATCACATCTGAAGGTAAAACTACTACTGTGTTTACTCCTAGAGATTTCTAAACTAGAGCACCGAGGCCTCCAGTAAGCGAAAGTCATACTTGGAGATATCTAAGCCTACTATAGCAACTGAATGTGCCACTGAACTGAGAAAACCTTCAGTTACTGTGATGAATTTGCCGCAAGCTAGCAGGCAAGGCTTTAGCAAGCAATGCACCCATGCTAGAGTCTTCTTGTGATGTGCACAGATAAACATGGGTTCTTATTTTATTACTGCCATTTCAGAGACATACGAAGCTTAAGCCTCTTAGGACTGTTCATGGCTGAAAACACATTGCACATTTTTGGAAATCCTGCTTTAGTAGTATCTTTGTGTTGGCACTAGCAGAAAAGTGTGTCTTTGCAACATCAGAAAGGGACAGAGCTGAAAAAAGATATATTCTGTCCATTGCTCTACAGGGGCAGCCCTGGAAATTTGTTGCTTGTATGGTTGGACTGCTAGACTACCTGTTGACTAAGCTCTAAGTCTGGACTCTCCATTCATTTCTTTCATATGCAAATACAGTGGATGCACCCTAAACTAAAAAGGAGGTAAATAAGACTACCTAAAATGAAACTAACATCTTTTTGTTAAGTTGGGAGCATAGACCCCAGCTCCTTGCATCCATCCCAGGCCCCAGGCCTGAGAGATATGTTGGTCTGGACTCCAAATTCCAGCATGCCAGGTCCTGACCCCTCCCAGGGTCAGGATCACTTACACAGGGAGCTCCCAAAGGAGAAACATGTGGTCTCTAACCTCCCCCCGCCCAACCCCAAAGGTGGTGGTTGCGTTAGTGGCCTCCCAGTTCCCCCTTGCGGGGCCACTGAGAGCACAAGAATCCCATTAAACCTGGATACATATGATCATTCAAATTAAAATCAAAATATCAAAATATTGTATAAAAAGTATATAAATACAACTAATAAAATGTATATTGCTTATATTCAGCAATTTATCTACACACATTTAAGCCCTGAACTTTCTGAAAAAATATCTCCCATTTTTCAAAGTTTATTTATAGCGTTTGATTATTTCATAGTCAAGATGAATGGTGTTGTTCTTTTGAAAAAAATGCTATAAAGTCCCAGGCGGCAGCTGTAGGCAGGCAGAAATGCTGAAGGTCACAAATGGTGGTAGTGGGCCATGTGGCGGCAGACAGCGGCCATGGGAGCAGCCAGTCCCAGGCAGAGACAGCTGCCGGTCTCAGAGCAGTTTCTGGTCCCAGGCAGGGAGACACATGGCGGGCCGGCAGAAGACAGAGACATGGACAGACACAACATGTTGAATATTTATTCAGGGGGTTATGGTGGAGAGGAAAGGGAGAGGGGAGAGAGAGAGAGAGAGAGAGAGAGAGAGAGAGAGAGAGAGAGAGAGAGAGAGAGAGAGAGAGAGAGAGGGAGGGAGGGAGGGAGGGAGGGGGGGAGGGGGGGAGAGGAGAAAGGAGAGAGAGAGGGACAGAGAGACAGCGAGACACACGTGCACATGCCAAGAAAAGACAGGAAGAAAGAGATTCAAGATGGCAGTGAGAGGTCAGGGGTTGCTGGGATTTGGCATAGCTTGCTCCTTAAAGGGCCAAAAGAATAACAAATGGTATAGATGTCTAGCTCAAAAACAAAAGTCTAAGATATAAATGGAAAATATAGCAAATACTACATACTTACCTAAAGTGATATTCAGATGTTATATGTGGTAATTATTAATTCCGTGTCCTCAAGTCAAACATTCTCTGTCTTTACACATAAAGTAGAAATATCAGTGCTTGCCAGTTGTTCTCATTGGTTGTTACTTCAAATATGATACAATCTAGAGTCATGTAAGAAGAGGGAAATTCGGCTGAAGTGCTTTAATTAGATTGGTCTGTGAGCATGTCTGTTGTTACAATCTGAGAGAAAGCCCCAAGGAAAGACCAACAGTCACATATAACAAGATAGCTTTATTAATTCCAATGTTGGGGTGGCACTTGGTTACACCTAAAGAAGGTCACAAGCTCCTTTTAAGCAAAGTCAGGGGAATTCCAGGGAGGATGGATTAATCTGGGGCTGATTAGTGGAGGAAAGATTAGTCTGGGGGCTGACTGATGCGAGGTCCTAGTGGTTAGGGACCTTCCAGCAGCAGGGTAGGGAAAGCTATCTTTAGTTATCAAGAGACTGGAGGTACCTGCTGAGGCAGAAAGGGGCTTTTGGGGGGGGTTGCTGAGCCAATAGAAGGTATAAGAACATGGAAAATTTAAAAACTTTGCAAGATCAAGAGCTGGTTAGGACACTGGGTTAGAGTAAAAAATCAAGAAATGTTCCTAGCAGTTAGTCACTTGTCGACACCCAGCTTTGTGGTCTGGACAGAAACAGACAAAACTGCTCAGGGGAAGGGCAGGGGGCATGCACAGAAGTAGAAGTAGCTGTTTAACGGAGGAAGGGTGTATGCAGAAGTAGTCCACACCCTTCATTTGGCAAAATCAATCCCCTTGACCCTAAATGAACCTGGCTTGTGGTTTGTCCCTAAATATGTCAACCCCAAATGAGGAATGGGAGCTCTCCCTCCTGCGCTGCATCTTATGTGGTGGACAGCACCCAGCCAGCTGGCTTGGATTTTGTGCGCTGAATAAACCTTGCTTTTGCATTCTGGACTTGACTGGATTCCGCTGGTGTTTCTCTGGGGGTCTCAACTTGGGCACAATATTGAGGCCATGGTGTGTTGAGTTAACAGAAGGCTTTGGAGTGCTCTTAATGTTGTGGTTTTCCTGAGAAATGTTTGTTTAGTTCTGTCTCATTTTAGTAAACCAAAACTAAGTTCTGGTCTCTATTGGGACTATTTGGAGAGCCTGTTTTGGTCTCTGGTCTGTCCCCTCCACCCCGACTCCCAGGCTGTCTTATCTGTAATGATTTCTGTGAGAGAGAAACCTTGGCAGCAGGTGAGAGCCCATGGTAGGTGAGGAACAAGCAAATGCCCGCCCGCACAGACAAAGTTTAACTGAGGAGTTTATTGAGAGAACGGTAAAGGGGAAGGTAGAGAGAAAGAGAAACAGAGACAGACTTGCTTTGATCTTTAGAAGAACAGCCAGTAGGAAGAGAGAGAGGTTGGGCAGGGCTTGTCTCTTAAAGGGATCTTTTAAACCTGCATACAGACAATATAGGGACAGAGCAACCATAGGACCCTTGGCTGGCCAGGGTGCTGCCTGAGTGCATCCTGCCAGTTGACAGGTGCCAGCACAATGCCTGAATCCTAACAATGTCTGTCACTCTCTCGATTGTTAATTGTTAATTTATTTGCCCATTGACGGTACACTATGGCTGGCACCACCCCTATGCACATACTTTTGGGCTCAATAAGTAAGTTAGCTCAGAATGAACCAGTGAGTTACCCAGAGAGCAAGCCAGAAATGCACGTTGTTCCTTGCTTCTCTTCCAAGCTCCTGCTTAGATTCCTACCTTGATTATCCATCAATGATATCTTGTGGCCTGGGAATATAAGGCAAATAACCATTCCTTCTCAGGTTGTTTTTGGACAGAGTGTTTTATCATAGCAAAACAAAATCAAACTGGCACTTCAACACAGCAGAAACGTTAGGATAAAATAAAGTCTTTTATAAATGATGATGATGATATAAGTCCATGCTTAGATAGAATCTTGCCTGGAAAATGATACTTGGTGCCATTGTTTTTATTTTTATGACTGTGTTAATCAACACACACACACACATGCTTTTTATTGTTTTAATAGAGGGGATTTATTACATTACTTTGAATGATTTGAAGATAGCTGCCTACAGTGGCCATCATAGAAACAATGTAGGCTGCAGAAACAAAGAAAATAGTAGTGGCCTAGTTCAAGAGGTGCAATTCTCAGAACAATAGGGACAAATGCAGACTGACATTACAAACCTGAACCGCTAACTAGAGTTGCTGGTTGGAGGACACACTAAAACACTGAAGACTCTGAAGTCTAATGGGGACAAAAAAGCCCCATCACATATTAATACTAATGAATTCCATTAAATTATTACAAACTCATACTAATATCAATGTCTCTTGCCAATTAGATTGATGCTGAATATTTTTCATTTAATATTTTATTTGTTCCCCAGGAGTTCATATCCTGCATCCCATTTACAATCCCTTTCCAGTACTTCCATACTAAGCCCCACCTTGTAACTCCACCAAAAGAAGTAAAAGAAAGAAAGAAAGAAAGAAAGAAAGAAAGAAAGAAAGAAAGAAAGAAAGAAAAGAAAAAGAAACCTACGTTTTGTTATTTGTAATACTCACTGGATCATGGTCAAATTATAAGTAGCCTGCCTACTTAGCCTTAAATAGACCTGAGACGTTCACCTCCCCCACCTCCACCAGAAGCCATAATTGTAGAGAGCTATTCTTCAGTATTTCTGTCACAGTTTTTAAAAGTTTTCTTTGTGTGTCTTTCTTGTCTAAGCTATTACTTTGGAGGTGGGAAGGTATTGGAGGAATAAAAGCCTTCCATGTCCCTCCCTCTCCACTGGGCATCAGGATTCATCAATATCATAGCAAAAATACCTTCCTTGCTCTTCCCAGTGAGGAGGAGCATGGATCAGGGGCCTCGGCACACATTCTGGTACCCCTTGCTGCAGTAAGACCAAGTGCCAACACAGATATCTACATGGCTCCAGCTGCAGCAGGACCATGTACCCAGACATGGCCCTTGGTGACAGCACAGACCCGGACATCACCATGGCCTCATGCGGCAGAGCAGACCACTTGTATCCATATGGTCCCCCCAGTGACTGAACTGTCCATAGACATCGACATCGCTTCAGGCAGCAGCAAAGTCCATGGTTCTTCTACCATGTGCACCTGACCTGGACTGGGGTCAATTGATACTGATAAACCATTCACCTTCACTGACTGTTTGATTTCCACCATGAAAATCCCCCTTTTGCTAACCACAGTTCTCTTTCCTCCAACTTTATTGTTATATTTCCCATCATAACAGTCTTCAGAGTCTCTGATGCTTTGAGTTGCTGAATATTCCGTTCTAGTACCACTCTGGGTTTACTTGCTTCTCGGTCTGTAAAAACTCTCTCACCCTGAGCCAGTCTTTCTCCTGTAGCCACCCACTTTCCATGCTTCCTTATCATCAGGGATCACCACTGCTAGAGGAATTGCTTCAAGGTGTTCACTTAAAATTTCTTAACATCTTTTGGGCACAAATAAAATTGCATTTGGTGTAATTATGTTATGAATTTAGGTTCATCCATTACTTATCATTTCTTTAAATGTGCTTGATCGTTTTGCATTGGTTCATTCTAATTAGGAAATTAATCAAATGAAATTATCCTAAAAATTTCTTCCACATTCTTCCCAGTAAAGCTTTTCAGATTCTCTTCTTGAGCTTACAAACATCTTCAGATTTTAAATGTACAATGTAGTATGAATATTAAAAACTCAGAAACAAATATTGGGGTTCAATCTGAAGATCAGAAAAGTAAAGCACGCAAGCTACTATAGAGCTCTTACCTCTGTGAAATCTTCACACTGAAAGTGAGAGAGTTCCTGTCTCATCCTGCCTTATATTCCTCTCTAGTGTTGGGATTAAAGGTATGTGATCCCAAGTGCTGGGATCACCTTTGTGTGAACTCTGTTTCTCTTTTAAACAGATTCAATCTTGTTTAATGTTGGGCCAAAATTATCTGAGCCTGTACCTCGAGGTCTGTAGGACAAAGAAAAGCCTGGTTCAAGCTTGAAGGACAGTCTCAAAGCTACTGAGTGGGGATGAGACAGCAAAATCTAGGTAGATGCCCCTGCAGCCAGAGTGAGGCTTGGCTGTCTGTCTCTCGTTGGCTGGAGGTACCCCCACATCATAAGATGTCACTTTACCTATATAAGCGGATGCTCACAGTAATAAAAGGAGTTCCTGCTTTGACTTGACTCCTTGTCATGCCTGATTGTCCTGCATTTTGGGGCTGTGGAATGGGCAACAGCACACTCACTTTTCTTTGGAATAAGGCTAAAGTGGCCACCAGTGTAGTAATGGTGGCCTTGAACACACAAAGATCTGCCTGCCTCTGTCTCCTGAGTCCTGGGATTAAAGGTTTGAGTCACCATGCCCTGGACAGTATGACTGACTAGTACGGCTGATTTACACTAAACTTCAAACAAGCTTTATTTATTAAAACACAGATATTAAACTATTATAGTACAATTTTCAGTTTTTCTCACAGTGACTCTTTCTGCAATAATCTATTTTATCATCGTTGTAACCAAATGTCTGAGAGAAATAAGTCATGGGAAGGATTTAATTCAGTCCACTGTGTCTATCAGTCAGTCTGCTATGGTAAGAATTACATAGCAGAACAGTTGACATTACGATTGAGAAGAATCAGAGTGCTACAGCAACAGAAAGAGGCAGGAGTAGCACAACTCCCAAGTACATACTTCAGCTCAACTACTTCCTCCATCCAGGCCTACTTCCCTCAGCCCCATTGCCTCCCAGCAAGCTATTCAAACTGTGGATTCATCAGTGAATGAGATCATTTACTAGTATAAAGAATTCATCACATAACTGGGGGGAGTATGGGCAGCATGCTTAGTATATAAGATATATTTAAGAAAATAAATTAGGTAGGTAAATACATTTCTTTGACTTAAACTGCCTAAATTACAATCTTTTATAAAAATGCTACATGCATAAAATTATCACTTGCTTAAAATAATGGCTCAATATTTAGCTTACACTGACCATAGTTCTAGAATACAATGTAAAGAATTCAGCTTGAGGCATAGAGACATAATAATAGCTAAGAACTCTAGCTGGAAGAGAAAATTCTTCTTTAGAGCATATTTAACATCATGACCCACAATGAAGAGTCAGAGGCAAAGAGAGTAGCAGCCTTGATTAGAGATGGCTCCTGAAGAAGCTGCCAAGCATATACCTCTTAGGTTGCCAGATGATGTGACAGATGCTACTCAAGAAATTATTCTCAGCTTCTTCATATAACACTTAGTGATGATAAATTATTCACTGAATAATTTAATGATTTTAATATCCTCTTCTTTCTGCTTATTGAAGCAATACAATAAATTTTATTGTAAAACCTTCTTTGGAAACTTTAAATCCAAATTCTTCTGCAATTCTTTTTTCATAAACACTGTATTATCTATTTGACTTGTAGTCTTGACAGAAAAACCTACCAAATGCAACTCAAAGAAGATAGGGATCATTTTGAGGTCATAGTTCTAGGATCCAATCCATCATGGCAGCAGGAGCATGGGTCAGCTAGTCACACTGCCATTGCATTTCAGAGGTGAGTACTGGAACCTCTTCTCATTTTAGCCGTTCTTTCTTTGCATTGAGTCTAGGACTCCATTTCTTAGGATCCTAGTGTCCACAGCCAGGGTGGTTATTCCCTCTTCAGTTAAATTCTCTATAAATAACAGAAGGGATACCCAGAAGCCCATGTCCTAGGTGATTCTAATCCAGAAAAGTTGACAAATATGATTAACGACTGTAATGGTCCTGTTCTTTTAAGAGACAAGCTCCGCTCACTTCCTTCCCCATTTGCTGAGGCAGGCAGATCTTCCTTCCTACTTGCAGCCTGAGTCTCTTCCTTTCCATCTCTCTCTCACAGAAGAAGCTTCTGTCTCTCCCTTCTCCTTTCCCCCTCTCTGTTTCTCTCTCTCTCTCTCTCTCTCTCTCTCTCTCTCTCTCTCTCTCTCTCTCTCTCTCTCTCTCTTTCTGTGTGTGTGTGTGTGTCTGTCTGTCTGTCTGTTTATCTCTGCCTCTCTCTCTCTGCTCTTCTCCCCTTTCCACCTTTCCCCTCCATAACCTACTAAATAAATATCCAACCTCACTCTGCATGGTGTGCCATTCTGCCTCTTTTTCTCACCCGCTAGGTGGGACTCACTGCCCCTCGTGGTCCACTGCAGCAACTTGGGGAACTGTGCTGTCTCTACCTGGAATTGGCTGCTCTTGGGATCTGCTGCCTGTTGCCTGCCACCACTTCCACAACAACCACATGTTTCATCTGCCCGAGCGCTGACCTCTATGCACACCAGCAGCTTCGGTGGTGAGTTTTCCCCTTCCAGCCCCCAACCACAGCCTTCACAGCCCCAGTTCAGCCTTTTGCTGCTTTCCATAGCTAAAAATGTGACCAGGCAACCCAGGGCCAGTCCTACTATGCTAGCACTGCACATGCTGTGTGGTGTATTCAACTGCTGGCCCAGGGTCCCTCAGATTTTTCTTTATCCTTTTTTCTTTTCTTTTCTTTTCTTTTCTTTTCTTTTCTTTTCTTTTCTTTTCTTTTGAACTACTTTACAGTGGTCCCTGCCATGAGAGATCACTCCAAAGCATACAGAAGACAAATGGGCACAGAACAATATTCATCCACAGTTTGCTTCAACTGTCATGCACTGACAACTGGGAAAAAACTGCCTTTTATCTAAACTGAAGATCACCAGACAGTGGAAAGTCCTAGCTTCTCAGGTCAAAGTCAGCATGATTTCTTACAGATTTCTTAGCCTACAGGATCTTCTGAAGCCTGGCAGGCCCTACGGTAACAGAAAAAGGCAAATACGACCCTCAGCAACCATGGGGTAACCTAAGGAGTATCTCTAGGTGCCAACCAAGTAAGTTCTCTGTCATTTTTTAATCAGTATGTCAAGTAAAATTCCATCATTCTCAAAGATCTCTGAAGCAGTTTGACAGTTGAGAGGTTTTGTCAGTTTAAAAGGTCAACCTAGCCAAACAAATTTCAGTAAAATACAAATACAAGTTATTAAGGTATGTACCTGCAAGTTATAAAGGTGTGAGGAAAAATACAAGTTATTAAATTTCTCTCTCACACTGCCTTTCATAATCTTAAAAATACTTTTCATTGTACAAAAATGTCACAGTCATTCTGACATAAATATACTACTGTTTATACAATGTATTTGTCTAAAACTTTTGTTTTCAGAAACCCAAAAATTTTTTTCTCATTTTTTTTATTAAAGATTTCCATCTCCTCCCCGTTCCCTCCCCTCCCTTCGACCCATACCCCCACTCCACCCCTCTCCAAGACAAAGAGCCATCAGGGTTCCCTTCACTATGTTAAGTCCAAGGTCCTCCCAGCTCCCCCTAAGTCCAGGAAGGTGAGCAACCAAACTGACAAGGCTCACAGTGAGCCTGTCCATGCTGTAGAGTTCATGTTCATTGCCGTTGTCCTCGGTTTCTCAGTCCTCCTCCACGGTCAGCCACATTCAGAGAGTCCAGTTTGGTCCCCTGTTCCATCAGTCCCATTCCAACTGGACTTGGTGGTCTCCCGTTAGATCTGTCCCACCGTCTCAATGGGTAAACGCACTCCTCACGGTCCTGACTTCCTTGCTCATGATCTCCCACCTTTTGCTCCTCATCGGGACCTTGGGATCTCAGTCCGGTGCTAATATGTGGGGCTCTGTCATTTTCTCCATCCAATGCCAGGTGAAGGTTCTATGGTGATATGCAAGATATTCATGAGTATGGCAATAGGATCTGGACATTTCTGGCACCCTCTCCTCAGCTGCCCAAGGACCTAGCTGGGGGCATCTTCCTGGACACCTGGGAACCCCTCTAGAGTCAAGTCTCTGCCAACCCTAGAATGGCTCCCTTAATTAAGATATATAATTCCTATATCCCAACCATCCTATTCCCCCAAGCTCTTCCCATCCTCCACTTCACACTTTTCTCTCCCCATCCCCCCCTCCCCCCATCCCACCCCACCCCACGTTCCCATTTTTTGTCCGGCAATCTTGTCTACTTCCAGTATCCAGGAGGATAACTATATGTTTTCCTTTGGGTTCACCTTCTTATATAGCTTCTCTAGGATTTTTAACGAATTATAGGCTCGATGTCCTTTATTTATGGCTAGAAACCAATTATGAGTGAGTACATCCCATGTTCATCTTTTTGGGCCTGGGTTACCTCACTCAGGATGGTGTTTTCTATCTCCATCTATTTGCATGCAAAATTCAAGATGTCATTGTTTTTTACCGCCGAGTAGTACTCTAATATGTATATATTCCACACTTTCTTCATCCATTCTTCCACTGAAGGGCATCTAGGTTGTTTCCAGGTTCTGGCTATTACAATTAACGCTGCTATAAACATAGTTGAACAAATGCTTTTGTAATATGATTGGGCATCTCTTGGGTAAATTCCAAAGAGTGGGATTGCTGGGTCCTAGGGTAGGTTGATCCCAAATTTCCTGAGAAACCTACACACTGCTTTCCAAAGCGGTTGCACAAGCTTGCATTCCCACCAGCAATGGATGAGTGTACCCCTTACTCCACATCCTCTCCAGCAAAGGCTATCATTGGTGTTTTTGATTTTAGCCATTCTGACAGGTGTAAAATGGTATCTCAATGTTGTTTTGATTTGCATTTCCCTGATTGCTAAGGAGGTTGAGCATGCCCTTAAGTGTCTTTTGGCCATTCGAACTTCTTCTGTTGAGAATTCTCTGTTCAGATCAGCGCCCCATTTTTTAATTGGGTTAATTGGCATTTTACCGTCTAGTCTCTTGAGTTCCTTATATATTTTAGAGATCAGACCTTTGTCAGTTGCAGGGTTGGTGAAGATCTTTTCCCAGTCAGTAGGCTGCCTTTGTGTCTTAGTGACAATGTCCTTTGCTTTACAGAAGCTGCTCAGCTTCAGGAGGTCCCATTTACTCAATGATGCCCTTAATGTCTGTGCTGCTGGGGCTATACATAGGAAGCGGTCTCCTGTGCCCAAATGTTGTAGAGTACTTCCCACTTTCTCCTCTAACAGGTTCAGTGTGTTCAGATTGATATTGAGGTCTTTAATCCATTTGGATTTGAGTTTTGTGCATGGTGATAGACACGGATCTACTTTCATTCTTGTACAGGTTGACATCCAGTTATGCCAGCACCATTTGTTGAAGATGCTTTCTTTCTTCCATTGTGTGCTTTTAGCTCCTTTATCAAAAATCAGGTGTTAATAGGTTTGTGGGCTAAGATCCGGGACTTCTATTCGATTCCATTGGTCGACTTCTCTATTTTTATGCCAGTACCAAGCTGTTTTCAATACTGTAGCTCTGTAATAGAGTTTGAAGTCAGGGATGGTAATGCCTCCAGAAGTTCCTTTATGGTATAAGATTGTTTTGGCTATCCTGGGTTTCTTGTTCTTCCATATAAAGTTGATTATTGTCCTCTCAAGATCTGTGAAGAATTTTGATGGGATCTTTAAGGGGATTGCATTAATTCTATAGATTGCCTTTGGTAGTATTGCCATTTTTACTATGTTGATCCTCCCAATCCAAGAGCAAGGGAGATCCTTCCATTTTCTGGTATCCTCTTCAATTTCTTTCTTCAAAGACTTAAAGTTCTTGTCAAATAGGTCTTTCACTTCCTTGGTTAGAGTTACCCCAAGATATTTTATGCTATTTGTGGCTATCGTGAAAGGTGACGCTTCTCTGATTTCTTTCTCTGCTTCCTTATCCTTTGTGTATAGGAGGGCGACTGATTTTTTGGAGTTGATCTTGTATCCTGCCACGATACTAAAGGAGTTTATCAGCTGTAGGAGTTCTTTGGTGGAGTTTTTCGGGTCACTTATGTACACTATCATATCATCTGCAAATAACGAAAGTTTAACTTCTTCCTTTCCAATTCGAATCCCCTTGATCCCCTTGTTTTGTCTTATTGCTATTGCTAGAACTTCAAGCACTATATTGAAGAGATAAGGAGAGAGTGGACAGCCTTGTCGTGTTCCTGAATTTAGTGGGATGGCCTTGAGTTTCTCTCCATTTAATTTGATGTTAGCTGTCGGCTTGCTGTAAATAGCCTTTATTATATTTAGGAATGACCCCAGTATCCCTAATCTCTCCAAGACCTTTATCATAAAGGGGTGCTGAATTTTGTCAAATGCTTTTTCTGCATCTAATGAGATGATCATATGGTTTTTATTCTTCAGTTTATTTATATGATGGATTACATTGATAGATTTTCATATATTGAACCAGCCCTGCATCTCTGGGATGAAGCCTACTTGATCATAGTGGATAATTTTTCTTATGTGTTCTTGGATTCTGTTTGCCAGTATTTTATTGAGAATTTTTGCATCGATGTTCATGAGTGAGATTGGCCTGTAATTCTCTTTCTTGGTTGGGTCTTTGTGTGGTTTAGGTATCAGGGTAATTGTAGCTTTATAAAAGAAATTTGGCAATGACTGTTCTGTTTCTATATTATGAAATACCTTAAGGAGTGTAGGTATTAGGTCTTCTTGGATGTTCTGGTAGAATTCTGCATTGAAACCATCTGGTCCTGGGCTTTTTTGGTAGGGAGGTTTCTGATAACAGTTTCCAATTCTTCTCGACTAACAGGACTATTTAGAGCATTTACCTGGTCCTGGTTTAACTTTGGTATATGGTACTTATCTAAAAAAAAGTGTCCATTTCTTTTACATTTTCCAATTTTGTGGCATACAGGCTTTTGTAGTAAGATCTAATGATTCTTTGAATTTCCTCTGTGTCTGTGGTTATGTCCCCTTTTTCATTTCTGATCTTATTAAGTTATGTGTTCTCTCTCTGCCGTTTGATTAGTTTGGCTAGGGGTTTGTCAATCTTGTTGATTTTCTCCAAGAACCAGCTTTTTGTTTCATTGATTCTTTGGATTGTTTTCTGTGTTTCTATTTTGTTGATTTCTGCCCTCAGTTTGATAATTTCCAGTCTTCTACTTCTCCTAGGTGAGTCTACTTGTTTCTTTTCTAAAGCTTTCAGGTGTGCTGTTAAGTCTCCAAGGTGTGCTTTCTCCGTTTTTTTTTTTTTTTAAAGTGGGCACTTAATGCTATGAATTTTCCTCTTAGCACTGCTTTCATAGTGTCCCATAAGTTTGAGTATGTTGTGTCTTTATTTTCATTAAATTCAAGGAAGACTTTAATTTCTTTCTTTATTTCTTCCTTGACCCAGCTGTGGTTCAGTAGTTGACTGTTCAGTTTCCATGAGTTTGTAGGCTTTCTGGGGTAGCATTGTTGTTGAATTCTAATTTTAATCCATGGTGATCTGATAAGATGCAGGTGGTTACTAATATGTTTTTGTAACTGTGGAAGTTTGCTTTGTTACTGAGTATCTTGTCAATTTTCGAAAAGGTTCCATGAGCCGCAGAGAAGAAGGTATATTCTTTCCTGTTTGGGTGGAATGTTCTATAGATGTCTGTTAAGTCCATTTGGTTCATTACCTCTATTAAGTCTCTTAATTCTCAGTTGGGTTTCTGTCGAATTGACCTGTCCATTGGTGAAAGAGGAGTGTTGAAGTCTCCCACTATCAGTGTGTTTGGTTTGATGGCTGTCTTGAGTTCTAGAAGTGTTTCTTTTATATAAGTGGGTGCTTTTGTATTAGGGGCATAGATATTCAGGATTGAGACTTCATTCTGATAGATTTTTCCTTTAATGAGTATAAAGTGTCCCTTTCCATCTCTTCTGATTGATTTTAGTCTTGAAGTCAACTTTGTTAGAAATTAGTATGGCCACACCAGCTTGTTTCTTAGGTCCACTTGCTTGATAAACCTTTTCCCAACCCTTTACTCTGAGTAGATGTCTGTCTTTGTGGTTGAGGTGTGTTTCTTGTAAGCAGCAGAATGTTGGATCCTGTTTTTGTATCCAATCTCTTAGCCTGTGCCTTTTTATAGGTGAATTAAGCCCATTGATATTAAGTGATATTAATGACCAGTGGATGTTAACTCCGGTTGTCATTTTTTATTTGTTAGTAGAGATTGTGTGTTTCCTTTCTTTGCGATGTGCTGGTGAAGGGTCACTAGATGTCTGAGTTATTTTGGGCAATGCTGGACTCCTTCATTTGTGAATTTCCTTCTATTACTTTCTGTAAGGCTGGATTTGTGGCTATGTATTGTTTAAATTTGTTTTTATCCTGGAATATTTTGTTTTTTCCATTTATAGTGAATGAAAGCTTGGCTGGGTATAGTAATCTGGGCTTGCATCCATGGTCTCTTAGTTTCTGCAAAATATCTATCCAGGACTTTCTGGCTTTCATGGTTTCCATAGAGAAGTCAGGTGTTAGTCTGATAGGTTTATCTTTATATGTTACTTGACCTTTTTCTTTTCTTTTTTTTTTTTTTTTTTTTTTTTTTTGGTTTTTCAAGACAGGGTTTCTCTTCAGCTTTTTTAGAGCCTGTCGTGGACCTAGCTCTTGTAGACCAGGCTGGCCTCGAACTCACAGAGATCTGCCTGCCTCTGCCTCACGAGTGCTGGGATTAAAGGCGTGCGCCACCACCTCCCGGCTACTTGACCTTTTTCCTTTGTAGCTCTTAATATTCTTTCTGTATTCTGTATGTTTTGTGTTTTAATTATAATATGGCAAGGAGATGTTTTTTTGGTTTTTTTTTTTTTTGATCCAGTCTATTTGGTGTTATGTAAGCTTCTTGAACCTTAATAAGAATATCTTTCTTTAGGTTTGGGAAGTTTTCTTCTACAATGTTATTAAATATATTTTCTGGACCATTGAGCTGTATTTCTTCTCCTTCTTCTACGCCTATTATTCTTAGGTTTGGCCTTTTTATTGTGTCCCAGATTTCTTGAATGTTTTCTGATGAGAATTTGTTGGATTTGCTGTTTTCTTTGATCAGTGCATTTATTTTCTCTATGGTATCTTCAGAATCTGAGAGTCTTTCTTCTATCTCTTGTATTCTGTTGGTTATGCTTGTTTCTGTAGTCTCGGTTCGTTTACGTAGATTTTCCATATCCAGCTGGCCCTCGGGTTGTGTTTTCTTCCTTGCCTCCATTTCAGTTTTCAAGTCTTGTACTGTTTCCTTTATCTGTTTGATTGTTTTTTCTTGGTTTCCTAGGATATCATTTACGGATTTACTCAGTTCTTCAAACTTTTTGTTATTCTTCTCGTCCATTTCCTTAAGAGAGTTTTTCACCTCCTGTTTAAGGGACTCTATTACTTTCATAAAGTCAATTTTTTCTACTTCTTCTTGATTAGTGTGTTCCAGTCCTCCTGTTATAAGTTCGCTGGGTTCTGGTGCTTTCATGTTATTTTTCAAATTGTTGGAGGAATTCTTGCATTGGCGCCTGCCCATTTCTTCCTCTAAATAATCCCCTTTGGGTCTTCTTTTAGAAGTTCAATTCACCCCAATGAATTCAATTCACTCACCCCAATGAATGATGGATCCTCTGGCAGACTGTTAGGTCTCCTTGCAGGCCAAGCAGCTCACTGACAAAGTGCCTACCTTGCTGCAGGCAGGCTAATGAAGGAGGGGACCTCCCACCGGCCTGGGTGCAATCAATTCCAGGTACCCAGCGCCCAAACAGTCTGAGCTGTGGGATTTTGTGGCCCCAAAGACGGGAGGATGGGGGGGGGGGTTCTGGGTGCAAGCTGGGAAGGGACAGGAAGAGAGAGGCAGTATCCGGGGAGAATAACCCCTGCAGGAAGAGCAGGAAGTGTGCAGGTGGTGGGGGGAGTTGGGGAATGTCAGTGGTCCCTCTCTGGGCAGCTGCCGTGGTTCAGGCACTCACTCCTCACTCACCCCAATGAATGATGGGTCCTCTGGCAGACTCTCAGGTCCCCTTGCAGGCCAAGCAGCTTGCTGACAAAGGGCCTACCTTGCTGCAGGCAGCAGGTTAATGCCAGAAACCCAAAGAATTTTTGTGAGTTCCATGGAGCCAAAATGAAGGATCCACCTTAAACAGGTCAGATACACCCTTTTAATTCCCTGGTCCTAATTTTTCCCCCTAAACTTAACTTTGTCCTGCCAATAACTCTGTTCTGCCAATACCTTAAACAGGTATAAGAGACACCAGACATTTCCATACCACAAACACCAGATAGAAACAAACAGACCAGCTATGCCAGGATGTGACCAGCACCCAGCTTTCTCAGGTTCCCCTCAAGATGACACTCACAAATAAGTAGGATGCAGTCTTGAGAATCTGCCACCCCAATTTCTTTAACCTGTGGTATCTAACATCCTGCCTCTTTATTATAAAAATGAGATGGGAATGTAATGGTCTGTCCTGTACCTTTAAGATACAATCTCCACCCACTCCCTCCCCCATCCTCTGAGGCAGACAGATCTTCCTTCCAGCTTACAGCCCAAGTCTCTTCCTTTCCATCTGTCTTCCTTTCTGTTGTTCTCTCGAAAAGGCAACTTCTGGCTCTCCCTTCCCCCACCTCTCTCTCTCTCTCTCTCTCTCTCTCTCTCTCTCTCTCTCTCTCTCTCTCTCTCTCTGCTCTTCTCCCTCTTTTCCCTCCATAACCCACTAAATAAATATCCAACCTCACTCTGCATGGCATGCCTATCCATCTCTGTCCCTCACCTGCTGGGACTGCAGCTCCCTGCCTGAGACGTGCTGCCCCATATGGCCCACTGCAGCCACTTGGGGAAATGCACCATCCCTGCCTGAGACTGACTGCTTTAGGGGCCTGCTGCCCACTGCCTGCTACCTGCCACATTTTCAGGGATCTGTGGTATGATCTCATGGCCTGCTGCCCACTGTAGCCACTCAGGGACCTGCAGAATTTTACTTAAAACTATAACAACCACCACCACTACAAAGTCTGATTCCAGCTTTATCTTAGATTGTACAA
Organism: Arvicola amphibius; assembly: GCF_903992535.2. NCBI lineage: Eukaryota > Metazoa > Chordata > Mammalia > Rodentia > Cricetidae > Arvicola > Arvicola amphibius. Next base: position 159,375,581 of record NC_052048.2, read on the forward strand.
TAGCTATAGAACAGCCAAATTAGTTACTTTCTCACTGCTGCTATAAAGTACAGAGAAAGTTATGTAACAGCAAGAGCAACTTCACAAGGAAAAGTGTTTGCTTTGATAAGACTTTCAACATATGGTACAACATGGCAGGACAGACATTGATACAGAAACATGAGGCAACTTATCACCTTGCATAAATAGTATGGGAGCAGAGATAGAATATTGATGTTCCACTGCTTTTCTCCTTTTTAACCTGAATTCTCAGGCCAGAGACTAACGTCACCCAATTTAGAGAGGGTATTCCTTGCCACAGACTAGCCTCGACAAAAATACTACTTGCCAGGGTAGGGGAATGGGAATTTAGAAATATTAGTAAAGAATACAAAGACAAGCCGGGCGGTGGTGGCGCACGCCTTTAATCCCAGCACTTGGGAGGCAGAGGCAGGCAGATCTCTGTGAGTTCATAGGCCAGCCTGGTCTACAAGAGCTAGTTCCAGGACAAGCTCTAAAACTACAGTGAATCCCTGCCTTGAAAAACCAAAACAAAAAAGAATACAAAGACAAATGAAAACTAATAAGACAGAAAACATGAAAGAGTACTGGGAGGTAGTTCCTGTGAATACTGAAATCACACATGTTTAATTTTCAATAGCTTAAAATATCCCCAACCCTAATAGGTAGGTATAAGATAAAAAGCTGCATTAACATAATATAAGGAAATGAACATACCAGTTGAAGGGCTACATTCATAGTTAAACATTCTGTTGCTAGGACAGAAAAAAAGTCACACTCACAGCCTACACCAAAACATTCTGTTGGCAAACCACTCCCCTGGGTAGAATCCAATGTTATCTCATTAAAGAAACTAGAATCTTAGTTGGATCTTTAGAATTTTGTTTGAGGTAGAAACATATCTACTTCTCTATTCCTGAAATACAAGGTCTGCCTATTAGCCACACCTGTTGTCAATAACCTTGAGAGAGCAGAACTCTCTACTCTAAATCTAGATGGGAATTTTATTTGAGGTAGAAACACAATAACCTTGAAGGAATAAGTAAGTTCCAACTCTCTGACCTTCGGTCAACATGGAAATAGTCTCACATTTTTGGGCCTCCATAATTCATGTATGTGTTAACCTAATTGTCAGGGACCATTGTCCTAAAGATGATAGCAGGGACCATTGTCCTAAGGATGTTTGCAGAGAGCCCCACATCCTAACTATCTTGAGAACTGTTTGTTAACGGAACCACAAAAGAATGTTTACACTTACACAAAGAAAGCCAGGTGTGCTAAACTGGTGACCTTTGCTACCTCACCAAAGTTCCTTCTTACCCCTATACCCCCAGCCCAAGCCAAGTTCCTCATTCAAGGGCTATATAAACTGTAACCATTACCCTAATAAACAGAAACCTTGACAATTGAATCTGCTTGGTCTCCTTCTTTTCTCTCTCCCATGATTCATACAGGTAGAACCTCTTCAGACCCTGGATAACTGGACCTGCTGGATGGGTCGCCTTCTATGAGGACATTCCTCAGAAAGTTCCCCAGAGATTGATTTCCATGAAGATTCTAAATCTAGTTAAGTTGACAACCAAGCCTCTCATATCAACTAATAATACTAGTACTAAAGTAGTTACCATGTGTTTCTTATGCAGTATCAGCAAAGTCCTCCTGAAAAGTCCATTTTAATATTGTCCATAAGATGCTAAAGTATTCTTGTGTTTGTGAAATGAACACAAATTGGACACCAAACAAGGTTAATCTGGATCCTTAACCACTGTTTGCCTTTGGATCTCTTGTCTCAAAATAGATTTCAGCTACTAGATATTCTGTACTCTAATTTTGATGTCACTTCAAATTATTGATAAAAAAGCTTAATCTTAAGATTTTTCACAGTGATTCTGTTATTATTTATTCAGCATTTCTAGACTATGGTGTCAGTTCAAATAACTAAGTCTTTTGTTAATGATTTTTTTTTTTTTTATGAAACTTCTGTTCACTATTCTGGGTATATCTTCAGTCTCAGTTCCTTCATAAAACCTTCTAAAGTTAAACTAGTAGAAATTAATAGCCTTTTTATTGATATCCACAGCACAGTAATTGTACTGTATTATTGAAGAAAGTGCATTGTACCTCTGTAATACTAATGTGCCCTGCAGCCTAAGATAAATAGTCTTTGATATTCTACACACTCTAAAAATGACCATTGATCAAAACAGAATGACTGTATTTAAAAGGAAATATCCAGTGTCAGTCTAAAAAATCATAGCTCTCATCTTAAAGAGAATAATTCTGGAGTAATTTTGAGTCACCATAGCCAGAAATACAGATTTAGGTTGCCCTAAATCCTACTTCCTAACATGAAAACAGTTTCATAAAGCTTTTATAGTTTTCTAGAACAAAATCTGTCACAAATCAAAACAAGTTGAGAATAAACTGGTCAGTACATCAGAGAGGGAGGTTGTTGAGGTGGGGGCATCTTTTTCTATAGGCTCAAAATGCTATTTAATGACATTCTTAGCTCTTTGGTTGGTGGTTGCTAGTGGTCTGCTAAATTAATAGATTCCAAAAGGCTTCTATTTAGTCCTGACGAGTTAGTTTTGACACAGCCACAAAGAAGTGGGTTAGGAATGGCTGTTCCTGAGGGCCAGAACTAATCTAAGATAAGGTAATTAGCCTCTAGACATGGAACATTACAACCTTTCCATAGTTCTGAAATTCTAATCAGACAATCAGTCCCTGCAGGACTTGCTTCTTTCCAAGAGTTTTGGCTCACAGCCAGACACAGCTTCTTTTTTAGGGGTTTCTTTCACACCAGTAAGAATAAGATGTCTGATACAGCATTATTAGGTCACCTTTTATTATTTACCATACAAAATATACTTATGGGCCCTACCTGGAATGCTTTGGCTTTGATTCTGTTCCAAAACAATCATAATTCTGTATTTCATTATTCAAAAACATGATATGACAATTCACACAGGCACTTTTCTGAGACCTATGGAGAGAAAGCCGAAGTGATTGTCTGTTAGCCTCCTCCTTTTCTTGACCTTGAGAACACTCAAGCTAATCAAGTCTCCGGGAAGCTTTGTGGCTGGTCCAGGAGTCTAAATTCACCTATGTGAATGTTCATGAGGTCTGCAACATCAAACATGTTGTATATTCAGACCCACTTCTAATTCATCATTCAGGGAATGGACACAATGCTGAATTCATTTCCTCAAATATGAGAGGAATAGGGAGAGTTTAAATTGTCAAAATTCACTGATAAGCTCAAATCTTTTAACATTTATTTCTTTTGCCTCTAGGATTATGTGGGAGCCCAGTTTTACCCTTACCACTACAATCCACTGTCATGTGAAATCTTTGGAAGTGGAAAATCAAAGCCATACCACAAGCGAAGGAACCTTTCTACCCAAGTGACACAATTGTGAAGACAAATGATACCATACTAAGCAGTATTTTTTTTCCAGGAGGTTTGACTAATTACTGCTCATTATTTTATTATCCCGTGAAATAGCCTGAAATCTTTGCCTTTCAACGGGAAATAAGAGGGTAATTTAAAAATGTACTAATGGAGTTCCTGTCGTTTCTCTTCCTCCACAGGAAGAAAGCCACGCAGAAGGCTGTGCCAGCTTTTGCTCTCCTGAATGCTGTTGGAAGGAAGGCAAATAAGAGCTCTCCCAGAAACAGAAGCACAGCTGCAAGGAGGGTGTCTGGCCAAACCCTGCTACTTTCTCTGACTGCTTCCTGCATTCAGCTTCCTTCTTCTGAATAGTGCTGATAAATTAGCATGGGGAGAGAGCACTTGCTGGACTCTGGGCATGTGCCTCCAGGGCTCGGAGCCATAGCCTTCAGGAGCCATGCTGTGTGGGCCATTAAACAAATGACAAAGAAAGACCAAAACACTCCTTCTTAGCATAAATATCCAGTGATGGATGGCAGGCTCTTTTTTTTTTTTTTTTTTTTTTTTTTTTTTTTTTTTTTTTTTTTTTTTTTTTTTTTTTTTTTTTCCCTACCCAGGGTGTTTTCAAGTCTCTCCAGAGGCAGACCCTGGCCATCATGCAAATCACAGCGAAAACGTTTCAGAGTTCACGCAGAAGCTATTTCTCTGTTGTATTTTCTTTTTCTCCCTTGTGTCTAAAACACTGTCACCTTGCCGTGCACAGCATGGCCTGTTGTTGCTTTGTATGGAGGGGCTGACTCAAGCTATTAACCCACAATCTCCACCTTCTAGTTTTGAAATTATTTAATAAATTTAATTTGTGGCATGATGTAGTAAGTCTTTAGAGAAAGACTTATCCATTCAAATTTCTGCTGCAGAACCTTAATGCTTTGAGGAGGGCTAGGTATGCAGACTTAAGTTGATGAGGGAAGTTCAGTGAGCGTGGGATAGCTTAGTTTACTTAAGAAAAAATAGCCTTTCTGCAAGCCGTAGTAGTCTTCTCATCTGTACATGTGTCCCCCACAGAACACAGTAGCAGCAGAATTGTGTGGTTGAGCCCTTATTCTCTAATTCCCAGCACATTCGGTGGATTACATACTGTTTATGCATCCTGCAGCCTCGCTGAGTCCTGTTTCTTTACAGTGCTTACTCCTGCTGCTAAAAGGAAAATAGGCTCCAACAATCCTCTTTGCCTGCCAGAGCCGCTGCCTCTGAATGAACACATCCTGCTTCCAGGAGTCAAGCTGATCTCTGTGATCCCGGAATCCAACAGGAGTTCAAAGGCATTCGGCGCGCCTCAAAGGGCAAAAATTGCTATTCGTTTAGGATTTACAGCAGTGCCCGAGCCTCCTCACATAAGAGCTGATGCTATCCTTCCTGACTCCAAGGCCTTTGCTGAACCAGCTCAAAGTGCAGATGAACCGGAAGGCCCCAATCTGCCTCTGGCGCAGGCTCTCCTCCAGCCTGACACAGTTCAGTTCAGGCACAATAATGAGGCCATTGAATTTCCCACTGCAGCTGGGAGCTAGTGGTAAATGCTGAGGCTAAGTTGTTGAAATGACGGTGCAGGGGGGGACTAACAGATGAAAAAAGTGTAACCCAATTTACCTCGTATTCATACAGAATGGTTTTAAACACAGAGTGCAAAGCTCTGTTATGATTCTCTGCAAAACATCCCTAGAACACCTTGGCGGAGGAAATTGACAACTCAAAGGACACCTCAGGGAGAAAATAAGTGGCAATGGTATATTTCCTGACAGTTTCCACAGGGCCAAAAATCTTGGAAAGCAAATAGCTGCACAAAATCTGTGAGAGGGAAGTAAGAAATATTTATTTTTCATTAAAATAGTAATGAAGTAATTGTTGTTGTTAAGTATTCTGTAATTCTTTTTATATTTTATTTATATTCAGAGCATATACCATAAGAACATTAATTTTTAAATGATTAATCCCCTCATTTGACTTGAGAGACATTTAAGGCAAGGAATAAAAAAAGCACACGGTTTAAATATATTCTAAATTGATTTGAAAGACTCACCCAAATTGTTTATTTACTTTGATACATTAAAATATTTTCAGGAACATATATCTTGAGCTAGAAATGCATCAAATAGTTTTGATTATAATTACTTTAGAAGTAGGTTTTTAGTGATTTTTATGTGCTCTATAAAAAGCATACTTCTCTGAGTTTATGATACATAGATAGCAGTGGCTGATGATATCATACAGAAGTATATGATATGTAATTTTCTTGAGGGTATGAATACCTGATTAACTGAAAGAGAGTGTCCTTAAATATTCCATATTTGTGAATGTTAAAGTACAATTTTACATTGAGTGAGAATGGGTAGACTCTTATATGTCATCATGTCTGCACAAACTATGATCTGCATGGTTTTCAATACATTTAGCACATATATAAACTGCTCATAACATAATAGGAGAAGTATAATGAATTCACTACTTGCAAACCTGTAGATAGGTGCTCTGTGAAAGTTAAGAATTTTTGTAAAGCAGCTGGGCAGTGGTGGTGCATGCTTTTAATCCCACCACTCAGGAGGCAGAGGCAAGCAAATCTCTGGGAGTTCAAGGCTAACCTGGTTTACAAGAGCTAGTTCCAGAAAAGGCACTAAAATTACAGAAAAACCCTGTCTTGAAAAAACAGCAATGAGAAAATAGGTAAAGTCACACCATGTGTTGAAAGGTTTTCACGTAAAATATTTGGAGGATCAGTCATTTGACATAAATGAGTTAAGACGAGCATTTTAAAAAAGAAAGGCATGTAGAGGGCTGAACCACAGACCCCCAGTTGCTTCTCTTCTGCAGTCATTAGGTTGCAGTCCTCTGTAGCTGACAGCATCTGCTGTGAAGGTTAGAGCACACAGGTTTGGGTGGGGAATGTGGTGGGTGAGGGTGAAGGAAGCAAGCCCAGGCCTCCCTCTTACACCTGAAAGACAATCTTGTAGTCATAGGCAGCACCTACTTCCTCTATTCTCCTTGACACTTCGGCTAAGCCAGACAAATAATGAGATGTGGAAGTTCCCACCACTCCCTGAAAACTCAGAAAGTCAGAAGTTCCCTTTGTTGGAGGGTAGGGTGCTCTGAAGACTCTTTCTCTTTTGGACCACATCATGCTGTACATGACAAGCAAATCTGCTCTGTCACTTCAAGCATTCTCTACTAATGTTCTTACACCTTCCAATGCTCTCCTACTGTAAGACCAGATCATGAGCTCCAATGCTTAATAAATAAAAAATTAATTTTGAAATAATATTGGTCTCTGCTTCTTTTTTAAGGAATTTGTATCCTGTGATTTATAACAAAGAAGTTAAGGAATATTATTGTAGTAAGTGTGGTATTTTAAAAGCAAAAAGAAGAAAAGTAAGAACTACTAGGTTCAGACACTCTTACCCTAGAGGAGGAAGAAGCCTGTGTAGCCATCATTTTTATTGTAATAATGCAGAATGCTAAAAAATATAGGCAAAAATTTCTACATTTTAATAAATTGTGAACAAAAACAAACACAAAACTTGATGGAGGTAGTCTATGGGGTTTAATGGAGGAAATACCATCTAGATATGAATCCTTGGAGTATGAGAAGACTTACTCTCAAGATTTGCTTTCACTTAGCAACATCTCTTACTCAGAGCCAGAGCAAAATTTTAATTGCATGATTTTGAAGAGGAAAGAATAATACTCTACTATTCATTATGTAATAATGGGTAGCACCCTGTTTGACTATGCCATTGGCGCAACCAAGACAACAGAAGGTCCTTTTCATTTTTAGTGTACTGTGATCTTCAAACTTTCAATAGAATTTGTATCCATTAATTCTTCCACTAGTCCTAGTCTCTTTGAGATAATTTGATAATTCACATACACTCTGTATATAATGAACTACTCTAAGGAGCTTTTGTTTTTGCTGTTCAATATCAAAACGTATATATTATCATTTTTGTAATTTGATTGAGTTTATTCTACTTGAAAGAAAACTAACTTCTAACATTGTACAGCAAGTCTGCTGTGAGAAAAGTGGATATGTATTTTCAACTCCTTTGTTCATTTTTCCACTTTCTTTCTAGAAATTGTTTCTGTCAGTTTTAATTCTTACTGAGGTGAGTGGAGAAGGGATGCAAAGAGACAGTTGCCTCTAAGTGCAAATAGAAATCAAAGATAAGTCTTTTTTCCAGCAATTCCAAGTTTCACTGAAACTGTCTTAAACAGTGTGCAGCCTTTCTGAAAAATCTGCAAAAGATAAGATGATATTATAAATTTGCAAATTGAATACCAATTTTGAAAAGACTCCAAAATTACAGTACAGGAGAGGAATAATGAAATTGTCATAAATAAAATACTATAAGGCTGTCTAGCACAAAAATGTGACAAGATCGCAGCTTTTATAAAAAGAAAAGAATTAAAACAGTATAGAGGTTTTAAAAAACTCATTTGAATGTTATCTCTGTCATGGTGCACATTGGAAGGGACACTAAGGTTCCTTCTCCAGGGTTCCTAATTGCCAGCAGTGGAGAAAATTCTTTCCCTTCAAAGCTGCTAAACCTGCTTTAGATGCCATCCTCAGTCTGCAATTACATCAGAACAAAGCCAAACAATGGCATGGCCACATCATCAAAGAACCTTGGAAATGTAATTTCTTAAACAAAAAGTGTAGCTATGATATGGAATAAGATCAAAATAAAAGCCCACCAAATCTAATGAAACGTATCTACTTTCAAGGGACAGGGCTTCTCTGTCGCTTTTGAGCCTGTTCTGGAACTAGCTCTTATAGACCAGGCTGTCCCTGAACTCACAGAGATCCACCTACCTCTGTCTCTCGAGTGCTGGGATTAAAGGAATGCACCACCACCGCCTGGCTCCATAACTTTTATGTCAGCTTCCTTTAGTGATATAGATCCTGACATACCTGGACATCACATCAGCTGAAGTAACTTAATGTTCGTAGCACACACATTTTTGCTAATGGGGTTGTAAAAACTCTTTAGAATTGGGTTTTGGAAACTTATGTCTTGGCCCAATTGTAGGTCTGAGCAAACCTACAATTCAAGAGTCAGAGAAAACCTTCCTGAGGTGCTTAGGAAAAGTTGCTCAAATGTGAACGTCAGCGATGCTGTCTGACAAGGTTGAAAGTATGATCAAACAGTGGGAGAAAAAATCAAAACAGATTAAACATATATTCAATGAATTCAGTTTAATTGATTCAAAATTTGTGATATTCCCAAAAAATTACGATATATTGTAGATGAGACGTCATCTCCCATCTGAAAAAGAGAATAGGAAAAAAATACTTCAGGAAACAAGTTCCACTGCCTGGGGACCAGCCTCTGACAGCACAGGGCTCAAAGCAAATTCATGACCTTGTGCTAAATTTTTGTTTTACATGAAAGGGTTAAGAAAAAAAAAGATACACACTCCCTTGATGGTTTCCTTGAAACCTTTTCTTTATTCTTCTTTTGCATTATCTATTCTTTACTTTCCTGGTAACTCCTTTCTCTAGTTTTTGATACTTTCCTTTTAACTCATTCTTGATGCTTCCTTGTAATTCCCTTTACCTTTCTTTAGTCTTTCTTGTACTGCTTATATATCCCAGTAAAATCTTTCGGGCAATATAAAAATTACATCGTGGTTACATTCTGTTTTTCAAGTGAAGGGTTACAATGAATACAAATAAAAACATGTTTTTCATCTCCCTTACATGTTTGAAACAAAGTCATACCAAGAACCCATCTAAGCAATTTGCTACAGATTAACAGATTATGAGCAAGAATGGGATATTTTTCTCAACCATTTTTTACTGGCAGCCTGCATATTGTGGTTACAAAGAAGGAATCAATCATTTTATTACATATCTTGAAAGGTAATCTTATAACGAATCTGAAAAAAATATCACAAATCTAAACTTTTGTATATTAAAAAAATCAGTCCACTCTACTTTAAATTTTTAGTGTGCGTACCCACTCATCAATAGTTTTTATAACAGGATATTGAAGAAAAAATGGATATAAGGAATTAATCATTTTTGCTCATCAAACAATCTCAACAAGGAAAATACATATGCTAGTAAGAATTGAGCTGCTTTGTATTTCTTCCCTGACCTTAACAAGTTCCTCATTCAACTATGTGTCTTTCTAAAACTTTAGATTGTTTTCTTGGGTTTTTCCCCTCAAAGCTATGTGACAAAAACATCTAGTCTATCCTTAAGTTATTTTCAAAGCTTGATTTCAGATATGATACACTCCAAAACCTATGGACACAAGTCCTAACGTTAAGATTAAAAGAATTTATACTATCTGGGTTACTATGACTCAACTGTTTTTCTTAATCATTAAACCTAAGTCACAGAGTATATGACTCCTCAATAGAAACTCATGTGTTCTAGCTGTGTTACATTTCTTTGTTTTATTTTTTATCATCAAATCTCTATTTAAACTATTAATTATTTAAATTTAAACTATTTAAATTATTATTACCAATTAGACAGCAAGTTTAGGAAGAAATCATCTACATAATAATCCACAGGTAAAAATGCCAGGTAGAACAGGTGTTTCCATAATATAAACGATACCCATTCACACCACACCAGATACCAGAGAAAGATGTCAGTGGCAAACATTTAAAGGCACAGTAGATGCAAAAGACATTCTGGAGTCTATGGTCTCAGGGCCTTGTGATGGAGGAGTGTCTATGTGTTACTTTCATTATTAATAAAGATACTTCCTTGGCCCTTTAAGAGACAGAAAATTAGGTAGGCAGAGTAGACAGAACAGAATTGTGGGAAAAAGGAAGCAGAGTTGGAGAGACGCTTCAGGCAGTCGCCATAGTGAGTCTCCATGCTCCTCCTCTCCGAGATGGACGCAGGTTAAGATCTCTCCTGGTAAGCCACACCTCGTGGTGCTACACAGATTACTAAATATGGGTTAAAGGAAGATGTGAGAATTAGCCAATAAGAGGCTGAAACTATGGGCCAGGCAGTGTTTTAAAAGAATACAGTTTCCGTATAATTATTTTGGGTAAAGCTAGCCGGGTGGCGGGACACAGCCCGCCACTCCTTCTACAGCCTTGTCTATCCACCATTTCCCCATCAGGGATTTTCCTCCTGGTGGGCTGACATCCTGAAGCCAGGTGTCATCTGCTGTTCCTCTAACATGGCCAACAGCATGCAAGTAAACGTGAGGCATAGTACTGCAAGTCAGTCTGTGAAAACACCCTCTGCTGACGTTCTGAGAGCGTTGATGGATATAAGCACCAGCAATAGAAAGACTGCTGCATTCATAGGTGAAGTAACTCCCCAAGGATGAAAACCTTATTGCCACAAATGGAAGTAAAATATTTTGATCAGCAAAGGAATTTTGCAAACAAAACACTAAAGTAGAAGGAATAATGATTGGAAAGAATTGGTTGCATAGAAAAAATTTAGACAAGGTGCCTAAATAGTGAATGGCAAGAAATCTTCAGCCATACTGAAAACCTACCATTGTTCTGATAGTGTTTGGAGAAGTAAAATGTGTGTGTATACATATATAAGCTAATATGATTATGAATATGATTTTATGTAAGGCTAGTACAATAAATTCAACAGATACAGAATTTAGGCCAAACATATATACTCCTCAGAAACTGTATTTTTACTTTGGTTAAGAAAATTAGCAAGAAAGGGAAATTCATAAAATTTCATAACAGATTTTGTTTTTAATATTTGATAAAGCCAGAAGATATTATAATGTTTGACTGATAAGTTATGTGTAATTTAAACAAAGCATCATTTACAGTGTTCATTCTTTAAATATGATTCCCATCTGTAAAAATAAATGTGGTGTTCTTACAGCAAAGGCCATGCCAGTTTCTTAACTAAAGATAAATATTTTGCTCGAATATTTAAAACTTATTTTTAAATGAAGCCTCAACTATTAACAGGAAATCATAAAACCAAATGTTTTCTTAGTTATAAACCAAACTAAAATATTTTGATTTGGATTTGCAATAAATTATGGAAGCTCTGTAGAACAAAAGTGTCTGGGAGCTTAAAAAAAAAAAAAAACCCGAAACTCCAGATATGTGATTTAATATTTGAGATACTCAGTAAGCTCAAAACATGGCCAGGCTCATCCATCCCTAAAAGTAATTAATAGATAGTTTTAATCCTGTTATTTGAATTAATATCCTCTTGAGTTTGAGCTGTTTTTACTTTCTCAGAAAAATATGTAAAACTCCTCTGACTGCAAATGAAATAGATACTGTACTTTTTACCCTGATTTCTTTCTCGTCACTGGCTTTGGGTTCCAATTCTGAGGGTGTCTGCTGGCATAGAAAGGACTGCTGTTCGAAAACCCTGTCAAGCTGAACATTGGTTTTTAAACAGGGAACCTAAAAAACAAATTCAATATTCTACTAGAGAACGAATACTGGCAGTCACGTAAGTGGGAGACAGTCCTTGCTCCACTTTATTGTAAATTCATGAAGGAATGACTTTTTCTATTGTCGTGTATCCCTTGTGGGTGTGTTTAAAAAGTAGACTACCAGAGGAATCCTTGATTTTTAGGGCAGAGGATAAAAGAAAGAGACCAAAAAAAAAATAATAAATAAATAAATAAAAAATCAAAGGAGGGTAGATGAAAGAAGTACCTGACATTAAAATTAACTATTGTAATTGTAGTTTTTAATTCAGAAACTCTTGATGGTTTCTTCAGCAATCTGTTTCCAGCATGCAGGCAGCTTAGATTGAAAGCTCACCTCAGCTCAAAAGAAGATTTTCTTACCATATCTGTAGGGGTGTCTTTAATACACTCGAGTCCTAAAAATATAATAATATTAGAGTGATTTCTTGGAATTATCTCATTATTCAGACTTAGGTTTGGGAAATACAAAATGAAAGTAATAGGCAAAATGTTACTGAGGAATTTGGTGATCTAAGATCTATAAAAGGAATTCTTTGCTTGAACTTAGGCTTGAATATCTTCAACAGTCAATTTCCCCAGTTAGTTACTTATTATTTCTACCTATAAATAGTATAACATAGAATAACAAATATATATTCTGCTGTCTAATATAATAACAAATGCTGGTGAGGTTGGGACTAAAGGAACCCTGCCATGCACTGCTGATAGTTGTATAAACTACCCCTAGCAGGATGGAAATCAACATGGAAGTTTGCCAAAATCCACAAGCAGCATTTCTGGATGACCCAGCTATGCTACTACTGAGTACTGACCCACAGGAATCCAAGTTGATATCAAAGAGATACTTGCACATCAATGTTTTTTTGAAGCACTATTTACAATAGTTAGTCATGGAACCAAACTAGGTATTCACCAGCAGAGGCATGGGTAGAGAAAATGTGGCACAATGGAACATTTTCAGGCCTTAATAAAGAAGATTTGTTGTTTGCCAGAAAGTGTACTTGGCTAAAGGCAGCTAGTCTCAGAAATTAAAAGCCTATGCTTTCTCTCATGTATTTCCACTTCAATTTAATGCAGACACATAAAATTATGTGCGTATCTAGGATGTAAAAGTAAAAGTGAAACTCTGCAGCACAGTAAAGGGGACTACAAGGAAAGGAGGAAAACGGAGGGCTTGAGGTAGAAAAATGTTCAACATAAAATATTTACTTGTATAAGAATGTAGAAAATAAATTTTCAAAACTTAGAGAATTGAAACAGACTATAAAAAATAGTATCTCGCCGGGCGGTGGTGGCGCACGCCTTTAATCCTAGCACTCCGGAGGCAGAGGCAGGTGGATCTCTGAGTTCGAGGCCAGCCTGGTCTACAAGAGCTAGTTCCAGGACAGGCTCTAGAAACTACAGGGAAACCCTGTCTTGGGAAAAAAAAAAAGAAATAGTATCTCTCAGTTTCTTATTGGACTTCTAGCTCTTATTTCATAAAAATGATAACATTTTGGATTAACTAGATTTTGATATGATTCTATGTGATTCTTCTGGTACAGGACTTACTGCTTACCATACACCGAAACACTACAGAAATAGCCAATGTCTTCACTGTGGGAAGAACATGGACTTGAGCATCACCTCATTAAAGGTTCGATAAACAAAATTACAATCTTTTATTGATTATAGACTTGATAAAAATTACTCAACAATTTATATTTCATAAACCAGATGATTACCTGTCTATTAAACTGGAGAAATAGTTGTGCCCACCTGTAGAGGTGGTATTTAGGTGGCACCCCATTCTTTCAGTGTAATGTGACATTAAGTCAATGTCATTAGAGGTAAGCTGTTACCAATTTTTGCTATATAGGTCAGTGTTTTGACTATAAACTTAATTTAATCTTGTTATTCTTGAAGATATTTGTCTTCAGCGACAAATAGAAATAGCAACAAAATAGGCATATTATTTTTCATTAATACTAAAATCTATTTCTTTACATTACTCTTTAGTCATTCGATTCTGAATACTTCTAGTACCTTCTATACTAAAGAATTCATAAAACATGCCAATAAAATATATTTATTGATTTAATATGTTAACGACAATTAGGCTTTTTTTGTTTTGTTTTGTTTTTCTGAGCCCATGTTAAACAGGAGGTCATCTTCCTAAAATACTAACTCAGAACTTAAATTTGTACTTTCATGAAACATGTCAGCTTATGCATGCAGCTTCTTTGCTGAAAGAACAATTAGAGGACCCTCAAAACTGATGCAGAGTGCTTAGGATACCATTGATTATTCTTTCTAAATATATAATAAATAAAGATTAAAATTTGTTTTGGTTAAAAATATCTGAATAGTTTTTGTAACAATAACAAATGCAAATAGAGTTACCATGCAAAAAGTTAACTCTATCCAAATGAGGTAAAACCAGCATGGGAAAATTTGAGGCAAGAGCACAGTGAGCTATAGGACAGCATGGGCTATCCAACAAAACATAGCAAAAATGGTAAAAAGATGAAGAAAATTAATAAACACTTACTTATAGGAATGCCTAGAATCTCACCTCAGATCATATTAAAAATTTTCCTATATAATACGAAAAATGGGATCAGACAGATATACAATATCTGTAACAAGAAAACCTGACAGTGCAGGTATTGACTGGCATGCTAAAACTTGAGAAATGACAGCAGTAAACAGAATATCAAAATTTTCTCAGGCTATCCAAACTTTAGCTCATGATTTTGAAGATGCACATCAGTGGGTAGATACCATTTCAGATCCTTCTTTGCAATTTAATATGTTCTACTCATTTCAGATATCTTAGAATTTGCTAACAGGCTACTTCTGAATGCTGTTCTCCAACAGGTGCGGGTTCTTATCACAAAGTGAACTCATTTGCACCTGCTAAAGGCTCTGCCAGGAGTACAGTAGCTGTGTCAGGACTGCTCTGGCTTATCGAATTTGCATTTCAAAGTGGCTAAATTGTCTTGTAGTGTATGCCCAGTGAGGAATTCTTTGCCTTCCTTCCTTGATGCAAAATGTCTGGTATCTGAAATATATATACACATATATACACATACATTCACATATACATATAAATACACACACGCATGCACACACTCACACATGCACGCACACACACACGCACACACACATACACACACATACACATGGGGGTGCACAGAAAGAAAGCTAGAGAGTTGAAGTGAGTTGATAAAGTTGACCAAAATAGCAAATTGTTTGAATCATCTGCGTTTTAGTTTCAGTCCCATTTGGGATGTGGAATTGTAACTGTTACCTGCTCTAGTCCCTCGGGACCTAATAAAATGACTTCCATGGTTAATTGGATATAAGGAATTCCAGGGGAAAAGACTGATTTTACCCATCGGTTTCTGTTGGAATGCTGACTCGTCGTACAGTGTCTGATGGCAGTTTCAAAGTGTTCTCCAGAGACAGAGGAGATACCTCAGAGAGTATGGCTTCCCCACTGTCCCTCCAGATCCTTTTCAGATGAACTGTTCATAGACACAGTCATTTTGTTTATATTTTAAAACTAAACCGTTTTGTGGGTTAATCTGATAAAGGATGCACATGCTAGCTCTGAGAAAGCCTAGGCATCGCTTAAAAAAAAGGAAAAGTCCATGTTTTCACGAGTTTCTTAAGAAGTTCTGATTAAAAGGCTTCGCCTCCACCTTGTTCCATTAGATAAGCAAGAAGTATCACTTAGTTTCACTAAAAATTTGTTATCTATTGTGATGATAAAAATTGTGAATTAAATCTGATCTCTGATTTTAAACCTAAGTTTCTAAAATTCCAGTAAGTGAATTGACTCCAATTTAGACAAAGGTCCCCAAAGACACCTGCAGTTCTCTGTATGATGAAAGACATTAAAGGGAAACAGGCCTCACATCACTATATTTCAGGAGAAAATAGAAATGTTGGAGTTCAGTACACGGATAGGTAATTGGTAGTGTTATTGCACTTTGAATGTGTGTTTCTTCCCAAGACTAAGAGGTAAAATCTTGTCCCCAGTTGTCATGCTGATCACTGACGTCTTCTGGAGATGGTCAGATGATGAATACAAAGGATTCGTTGAAGAAATGAGTGGTCATATGAATAACTCTCAGGAGACACTCAACTCCTTCTGGCATGGGACGTACAAGAGAAAGACTGTGTTCTCTGAACCACAAACCTACCACGTTGGCACTTGGTTAACAGACTTCTTGTTTCCAAACTGTGGGAAGTATATTTTAATTTTTTATAAGCCACTCAGTCAGCAGTAATTTATAATAGCAACATGACAGATGAAGACAAATGTGTTCTATTATTGCAGCAAAGACTCAAACTCTGATCCATATTAACCAAACTCTAGATAGAAGAGATAGGTGGTAGACAGCAAAAAGCAGCTCAGAACTCCTCTATTAAATGGCCTAATGAGCAGAAATGTGAAATCTAGCTCCAGCCTCCTAGAATGAAAACACCACCTGAAATTGCGGAATATCATTCAAGTTATGCTCCAGAACAGAAAAATCGAGCTCATAGAGAAAAGATCACAAGATATGGGGAAGACGTGTCCTAATGTATTAGACGTTCTGAGCCCTCTGGAAAGGAGATTCATGAGAGACGAATTTCCTCTCTGTGCACAGTTTAAATTACATGCTACAACTGCAGCCTAGACTTGGGATGCAAATTTATGTGAACATCCTTTCCCCTCACCGGGCAAGACAAAGCTTTGTATTTAGCCCATTCTATGTAACATTTCCCCAAATCCATTATTTTTGTACCCTGTTCTTGTCCTGTCAATTTATTTTCTTTAATCTTAAGTTTGTAGGGTTCTTTGTGATATCAATCAATAAGTTTTGTTATTTCCTAACTATAAAACATAAAATTGCAGTTTTCTAAATGGAGATTTGATGTCTATAACTTTTAAATTGAAAATAAGATTTTTCCTTTGGAAGTTTACAGTAGTCTAGTAAATAATAGTCAATTTCCTTGTTTGTAAAGAAATTGGAACATTTTTATAAAAGGTTTTCAAAGAAACATTTCATTAAGCTGGTTGTGAAAACACTATACAGTCAAAATCAATACAACTCTACTTGTTCACATTTGGGAAGGGGTGATAAAATAATTTCACATAATACTTGCTCAAAAAAAAGCATATCTCTGTTTCACTAGAAATACATGGTGAGAGTCTGGGTGTGTTGGCACTTGACTTTTATCCCAGCTGTAGGAACAAAGAGGTGGGTGAATCTGTGTGAGTATGAATTAGTCTAGTCTACATAGTGACAACCAGGACAGTCAGGGCTGTACATAAACACAGTCACAAAAAATAACTAAATAAAATTAAGAAAAGGAAAAGAAAGAAATGCACAGTTATTCCTGCCTCTTTTCACCTAAAAAGCTCTTCTAACACAGTAAATATTTGAAGAATACTTTCCTGTACTTCTCTCGAAATCCTCTACACCAGTGTGATGGTCAGTTGTAATTGTAAACTTGGCATAATGCAGCATCACTTAGGAAGAGAGGCCCAAGGAAGGACTTTCTAAAATAGGTTGACTCGTGGGCATGTCTGTGGAGAAATTATCTTTTAAAATTTTCAATTAATTATTTTATATATAAAGATATGTCTTTGTTCATATATGTCTGTGCACAATGTGAACTCAATGTCTGTGGAGGCCAGAAAGAGGTGCTTCTGGATCTCCTAGAAAGGGAGTTCTAGAAGGTCATAATCCACCATGTAGTTTCTGGAAATTGAACCTCGGTTGTCTGGAAGAGCCGCCAGGGCTCTTAACCTCTGAGCTATCTCTACCCCTTTGAGAGATTATATTGATTACACTAATTAAGATGCAAAGACTTATCCATTTTGAACTACATCATTTCATGTGCTGGGCTCTGAACTGAGAAGGAAAGAACAAGAGAAGCATGCATGCATTAATTCATTGCTTTTTATTCCTGAATATGGATGCAATGTGGCTAAGCTGCTTCAAGTACCTGTTGCTGATACTTCCCCACAGTGATGGACTCTACACAGGAATCATGAAATTAAATAAACCCTTTCTTCCCTAGGTTATGTTTTTTTGTTGATATTTTATCACAGGAGTAGGCAACAGATGCAAGACAATTAGTAAAAGACTCTAGTGATTCAGTTCATTTAATGGACACTGACACAAGGAGAAAATTCTTTCGTTTGTTGTTTTCTTATCGAGACAGGGTTATCTCTGTACATTTGGGGTCTATTGTGGAACTAGTTCTTGTAGACAAGGCTGGACTCTAACACACTGAGATCTGCCTGCCTCTGCCTCCAAAGTGCTGGGATTAAATGAATGCGCCACCACTGCCTGGCAAAAATTCTTGGTGTTAAGTTTCAATTTTTTTAGTTTATCTTTTTTCTTTTTTTAAATTGTTTTTGATTTATTTATTTACTTTGTTACTTTAAAAAAATACCAATTCAAATTCTCACTTCCTCCCCTCCTCCCACTCCCCATCCACTCCCTCCATACACACCCTTCCCCCCCCCCCCCCGCCCGCTCCAATCTTAAGAAAGGGCAAGACACCCTATCCTGTGGAAAGTCCAAAGCCCTCCCTACTACATCTAGGTTGAGCAAGGTATACATCCAAAGAGAATAGGATCCCCCAAAGCCAGTATATGCAGTAGAGACAAATCCCAGTGCCACTGTCATTGGCCCCTCAGTCTGCCCCAACTCTCAACCACATTCATAGGGACTAGTTTGATCCCATGCCTGTTCACTCCCAGTCCAGTTGGAGTTGCTGAGCTCCCATTAGATCAGGCAAATTGTCTCATGCGTGAACCACTCATGGTCTTGACTTCCTTGCTCATGCTCTCCCATTATTTTATGTATCATATCATCCATATAATGTTAAGAAACATCTGTTTCACAGAGGCAAATAGCACTATTAAATTATAGCATGATGAATCTATATAGAATTATGACACATTTTACATAATTAAAAATCTCTTTTTAATAGTGACAATAATGTTAGTTTTGTTGCAGAAATCTGAGGCTGAATACATTTGTCCCTCCAATATTTATATTGAATCTCTGGCCCCAGTAAGATTATTTTCAGTGCTTTTGAATGTGAGTAGCTTTGGATGAGGTCATGAAGAAGAGTCCCATGATGGAATCTGACTGCAAAATCAGAAAAAAAAATCACTATAGTTGTCTTTTATTGGCATTCGCAATGAAAAATGGACATCTAAGCACAAAATATGAATGTAGCAGCCTCCAAGCAAAAAAGTAGTCTCCAGACATTTAACAAATATTTATTGTTTTAACCCACATTTTAGGTAGGTCTCCAAACTTTTTTTTTAGGCCTATCAATATACTTTATTAAATCTACTTTTAACAAAATAAGATTTTCACTGAGTACTCTCTGTTGAGACCTCCTATGCTTAACATCTGCTCATTCCTAGTACCTAATCATCCTCCTCTACCCTCTGAGTGATGTCTAGTCATCTTTGCCTCCCCTCAACAGGAATCCTCTTAGGTCAGCTTAGTCCCACTCCTCATTATTCCTGATATTTCCCTTAAGTAATTTTCTGTTCAGTGTCCCTGCTCCCACCACATTTTACCTTGGTTATAAATTCCCATTTGTCCATGCCATATTCAGAGATGAACCCAAATCCTATCACTTTCTGTCAGACCCCATTATAACAGTCACCAATTTATTGTGATTGTGATGAATAAGCCTACTTTGCCACACTATTATTAATGTCATGGAATATCTCGTTTCTTTAATAGTCTTATGGTCTACCATACTTTGGTTCAGCACCTCATCTGAGACACAGTTGAAGCCAGATTATAAATTAGAAACTCATAATTAATTAATTGCTTAATGTGATAACAATGATATCATAGTGCCTTGAAGTGAGTTTTAAGCTTATTCTGTTGAAGAAATGGTTTTGAAAGTCTTCTGGAGGATTTGGTACCCACAAGAATTTCAAAATCTTGGATTATTTTGAAAAACATGCACACCAAAATAGACAATTAAAACAAAGGTTGATAAGTAATGCACTGACTACAGTCAACTTGCATTTGCAAAAAAAAATGTTTGATAAAGCTAAATTTAAAAGATAAAAGTAAGAACTGGAGAGAGAGCTCAATACTTAAGAGTATGCACACTAGCAGAGAACATGAATTCAGTTCCCAGCATCCACACCTGGCAGTTCACAACTACCTGTCACTACCTTTAGGGGTTACCCCCAGCTTCCATAGCACATACCCACATGTACATACACATAATTAAAATAAACAATCAAATAAATATGTTACTAAATAAGAATTGAAAAGTGTTGTAAAAGCATTCCAAACCATTGAAAAGTCAAAACACTGAAAACAAACAAGATTATCATCTCTGTTACTGCTTTTGGAACAAAAAAAAATTATTAGGAACAAGTACAATTATTATATAGTTATTATTTTTAAAAAACATACATATGTAATATTTTAAAAAGGCATTCTGTAGTCACATGAACTTTATCAAAATGAGTTTGGGAATACTTTTTTAGATAAAGATTAACGTAGGCGATGTACAGATACTCCCCTCAACGTTGTACCCGCTGTATACGTGTTCTCAGCAGTAAGATCCGCTGTATACGTGTTCTCAGCAGTAAGATCCTTGCTGTGAAAACACTTTTGCTCTAAGAAAGAACCATGAGTGTTAAAATGGACAAGCATCATGGTCTGACTCCTCCTGCTCTCTCTCTCTCTCTCTCTCTCTCTCTCTCTCTCTCTCTCTCCTCCTTTAATTTTTTCAGAATTAAGTTTTGTTTCTTTTAAGTAACTATGCATCTAAGAGAAGGAGCACACTGTTAGCTCTCAGAAGCACCCCAGGGACTGAGGAGCATCTCTTGAGATTACTAAGTCTTAAAGAGATGACCTTGTCAATGTCCAGACCATTTCCTCTCTGATTATCCACCTCTGCTTCACTAAGTTTTTATTTTTTTCAAGATCCAGGTTAAGGTAAGGTTAATGGCCAGAATAAGGGTGTTGAGCAATAAAAATAATGGGGTATGTCAATAGCTTTTAATTTAGCATAGTAACAGATCTCAAATAAATGAAACTTAAACTCATAAGAGTGTTATGTCCAAAGTATTTTTCTTATAAGTTATTGAAGTAACTCTTCATAGATTTTTATGAATTTAATTATCTCCATACTTGAGCAATGGTATCAGTTTCATATCGGGACATTGTATATGATCCCACTTTCTTGGTAGCTAGAATATCTTGTATACATTTGTAAATAGAATGTGAAAAACACTAGTACTTCATATAGTAATAATTAGTATTCTAAAAGCAAAACACAGATATCAGGAATGCTTTTGTGAATAAAGATAGGTAAGCAGTGTGCTACATTAATTTTTACGTCTCTGCATATTAATGTTCTCAAAAATTGCATCTCTCATGCTTGTCTTAGTTTTGAACAGATTTTGATAGGGCATCTTTATTTAATAATATTTGATCATGCAAAATTAAACACATTTAGTTTTAAATTTTCTTGGTAATAGACTAATACCCTCTCTAAGAAGATTTTTTTTTCTCCAAGCCCTAGAGGCTTAGGTTGCAGAAAACTTATTAAAATTCTACAACCCAGAGGAAATGTCTTAAATATTGCTGAATCAAGTTACTTTCTCAATTTGAAATTTTATTGATCCATTCTGGGATACTTTCTTAAAAGTTCAGTGTTCTGAGCAGAAATAATAGTCATTGAACTATTTAAAACTGGAAAGAAAATGGAGTTTATCCCAACTCTTCAAGAAAGTTATTTTTTTAATTTGTAAGAGAAAGAAAGGCAGACACAGTAAAAGGACAAATAGAGAGGCACCATGAAGAAAACAATTGCCTATGTAAGTACAATAAAAAAGAAATGATCATTCTTTCGATTAACAAAAATTTAAAGGTATTTGTTGTGTGTTTTCATTTTCTTTGATTACCATATCTATGATTCATACCAGTCAAACCACTTGGTATTTAAGACATTATACCAGTTTGCTTTTAAGTATCTTGGTATAGGACATTCTTTCTAAATAGAACAGCTTACATTTCTCAAATCCTTCAATGTCAATCATCTGTCCTTTAGACCCAAGAGTCACCTTCTCAAGGAACGATTTTTTTTCTCATGGTTTATTTTTTTATATTTAAAAATTTCCATCTCCTCCCCTCCTCCTCCCCCTTCCCTCCCCTCCTTCTCCCCCTTCCCTCCCCTCCCCTCCACCCATACCTCCCCTCCCTCCCTCTCAAGGCCAAGGAGCCATCAGGGTTCCCTACTCTATGCTAAGACCAAGGTCCTCCCAACTCCCCCCAGGTCCAGGAAGGTGATCGACCAAGCTGAGAAGGCTCCCACAGAGCCCGTCCATGCAGAAGAGTCAGAGCCCAGCGCCATTGTCCTTTGCTTCTCATTCAGCCGCCCCCGCTGTTGGCCACATTCAGAGAGACGGGTTTGGTCGCATGATCCATCAGTCCCATTCCAACTGGAGTTGGTGATCTCCCCTTAGTTCTGTCCCACCGTCTCCATGAGTGAACGCACCCCTCACATTCCTGACTTTCTTTCTCATGTTCTCTCTCCTTCTGCTCCTCATCAGGACCTTGGGAGCTCAGTCCGGTGCTCCAATGTGGGGCTCTGTCATTTTCTTCATCTATCGTCAGGTGGAGGTTCTATGGTGATATGCAAGAAATTCATCAGTATGGCTATAGGAACTGGCCTTTTCAGGCTCCCTCTCCTCAGCTGCCCAAGGAACTAACTGGGGGCGTCTCCCTGGAAACCTGGGAACCCCTCTAGGGTCAAGTCTCTTGACAACCCTCTGGTGGCTCCTTAAATTAAGATATATGCTTCCCTGCTCCCATATCCACCCTTCCTGTATCCCAAGCATCCCATTCCTCCGAGCTCCCCCCATTCTCCCCTTCACACTTTTCTCTCCCCATCTTCCCTTGGCCCAGTCTCGCCCAACCCTCAAGTTCCCAATTTTGCCTGGCGATCGTGTCTACTTCCAATATCCAGGAGGATTACTATATCTTTTTTTGGGAGTTCACCTTCTTATTATCTTCTCAAAGATCCCAAATTTATAGGCTCGATGTCCTTTAATTATGGCTAGAAACCGATTATGAGTGAGTACATCCCATGTTCATCTTTTTGGGTCTGGGTTACCTCACTCAGAATAGTGTTTTCTATTTCCATCCATTTGCCTGCAAAATTCAAGATGTCATTGTTTTTTTACCGCTGAGTAGTATTCTAGCATGTATATATTCCACAGTTTCTTCATCCATTCTTCCACTGAAGGGCATCTAGGTTGTTTCCAGGATCTGGCTATTACACATAATGCTGCTATGAGCATAGATGAGCATATGCTTTTGTAGTATGATTGGCCATCTCTTGGGTAGATTCCCAATAGTGGAATTGCTGGGTCCTGGGGTAGGTTGATCCCGAATTAAGGAACGATTTTTTGATATGTCCCAAAGTTATAAAAGTTTTTCTACTAATTTGTTTAATTCCATCTATATTTATTAAAGTGAAAAACTCATGGAAGGACAGAGCAGTTCACATTCTGGCTAGAACACAATGAACACAGGGTGAGATATAGCCTGAAGGGTTTATATAGCCCCAGTGATTCCTGTGTCCCAAATTTCCAACCTTATTTTTATCATATTCCAACAATATTGTCATAAATCCAAGATTGTCATGAATGTTATGAATGTTTTGCATCCATGTTATACGTCCATGTATTGTCACAGAGCACTCTGTTCACAGTGTCTCTTGAAAGACTCTAACAGCCACAGCTAGAGGTGTGCACGCAGATCTCCTAGGTGTTTATTAATACAATCAAACTGACAAAGTGTAACCATCTCAGTTTCTGCACACTCTGTCTCTTTCTCTGAATTCAAAACTGAATAACAAACTTGTACTTGGAAATATTGATGGATAAGATACAAATTAATCAAGTCATTAGGAAAGTTATTAGAAAGCTGAGCAACAATCAGTTCTCTAAGTTTTGGTATAAGAAATATTTTGAAATCAGATAAATGTGTGGCTTTTTTGTAAATACGCTAACTAGTCAACTTGACACAATATAGACTTACCTGAGAAGAGAGCCCCATCCCTCATTTTGTATTTTTTCATTGAAATGCTATGCAATGAATTTTGATCATATTCACCTCCTTCTCCTATTTGTCTCCTTCCCTATCCTACCTACTCTTTGTCCTCTTTTTTCTTAAACACCTCAAGAATGATTTTTATTTTATTTATTTATTTTTTTTCTTTAAGAATGATTTTTATTATGCATATACTTTTGGATGTGTGGCCTTTACTGGAGGATAGGCTATGTACCAGAGGTTGCAACCTTTAAAAAGCAAGCAACCAAGTAAGCAAACAAACAGAACAGCAAACTCTCCCTTTCCTAGGAGCTACTAATTACCAATAATTTCTTATCTAGGGTGGGACTGCATGCCCATTTTTCCTCTCCACATTAGAATTTAGGGATTAGCATTCTGTAGTCTCTTGTTCTCTGTACCTTGATCAGTTGTGGCTCTCAGTGCTAAGTGCTAGCTATTTTAAAAAGAAGCCTCTCTAATGAAATTTGACCAATATACTTATCTATGTGTACTATGATAAGTTATTTGGAATTAGATTAATGCAATTTCCAACTACCAGAATAATAGTATTAAATTCTCCCCTAGAGCCTACAATATGTTTAGCTACCATATTGATCCTAATACCAGTGCCATCTTTAGGTTCAACTTTAGAGTGGACTTTAAATCCAATCAGAAACTGATAAGAAAAAAGAGAGTTAATGAGAAATTATGTAGATCATTCTTCCTTTCAGTTTGTTGTCTTGATAATAAACTGAAGTTGGAAGAACTATCGTGATTGTGAGGAAGGCTAACTGAACACAATCAGGCAGTATGGGGAAATTAGTTTTTCTGTGGTCTTAGCTATGAATGTAGTATGGCCAGCTGTCTCAAACTCCTGTCACTATGACATTTCTTCTGTGGTGGACTGTAGTCTGAAGATGTAAGCTAAAATTAGCTCTCCATCCTTTGTTGATTTTTACTCAGATATTCCATAACAGTTAGAGGAATGGAAGAACATCCTGTAATTGTGTAACTCCCACATCTTTACATTAAATATGAATTTTCATAATTTTCCTATCTTTCTTTTAAGTAACTTATTTCTTACAAGAATAATCTTACTACCATAAGAAAAAAAGTAAAGGCATGACCTAAGACTAAGTTGATACCAGAAATGTCTTGGTGCACGACTGAGTCATTTCAAGGTCAAGAATCATATGCAAAATTTTCTTCTGTTCTTTTCTCCCTTCATCTTCTCAGGGATAAGCCTACTTCCACCCACTTGAATGAGATGTATACAGAGTAGGGGGAGGGAACCACTTGCCTTCTATGTGAAGAATAAATGGAGACATCCATGTTCTATTGTTGTAAGGATTAAGATCATCACTGGAAATTTCTCCTTCCCTGTTTCTCTTCTTTGGATCTTCTTCATTTGCTTGCTCTTCTTCCCTTCCTTTCTTCACCCTTCCTTCCCCTTCTCTAGTTTCTATTTTTGTAAATGTCTATGAATATAAAGAAAACTGAAGCAATACAAAATACTAAATTAAATGTTCATATTCATAAAACTTTCTCCAGGTAATATGTTTATTTCTTTAAAAAATCTGAAAATAGCTAATCATGTTTTATCTTTATGACTCTGAAAGTTGTTTACTAACTTGCCTTTTTCCAGTTTATGGTAAATAAAACCCATCACAAACTGTTTAAAATGCAGTGTTTTCTCTTATCAATTGTGTACTTAAGGTTGAATATATATAAATTTGCTGCTTTTTTGTAATTTTGCCCTAAAAACATTATATTATATAATTAATTTATTTTTTTTTGCAAACAAAACAATCATTTGATTGCTGAGTCCTTCACATTTTCAGCTTTTTGTCTAAACATTGGGTGGGCAGAGGACATGGCAGTAGATAAAAATGGAGATTTCCCACTAGAGCAGGCTCCTATAAGGAGAAATTTTACTCACCACTAGTAGAGATTAGAGCTGCTGAAGTAGACTTTTAAGGTATTAGACAAGTATTTAGTGGAGAATTCTTAATAAACACCAATTAAATCAACTAAAAAGAAAGCCTTGGGGGAAGATCAATATTATTAAGTGTTTAAGTTAGCTTTCCACATTTAGAGAACCCATATGCAATTGGACAAGCCAAAGTTTTTCCTCCACATTCTTGTTCTCCTTCCTTGCTATTTAAACCAATGCTGAATTCCAGATCATATGTCTTACAGATCACACTATTAATCATTGCTTCTTCTGTAGGAAAATTTATTAAATTATATACATACACTTAAGATGTTGTATAACTGTGCCAAACTGATTTATTGAACTTTTCAATATATAAGGCTGATCAATCTATTAAAATATAAAATGTATATGAGAAAGAAAAATACTTTAAATAATTTCCATTTTTCTCCCTCTAGTATAGAACATCGTAAAACTATATTTGATGGATAGAAGACATATAAACAATAATGATATTGTGACTACCGTTTGTGATCTAGGCCTAAATGAATCTTAAATAGCCACTATTAAAAGACAAATCTCAGCTACCAAAGAACTGAGTTACATTGTGAATGTAAGCTACCTTCCACCAAATTTTGGTTAAAATGTTCTCAATTCATCAGCAACAAGATAGATAACATAACTGAGGATTGACTATTATGTGGAAAGCATAGACTGTCTTTCATTTTGTTTTGTATTTTTTTGAGGTAGGGATTATTATGTCTCTGTTTTTTAAATGATATAACCAGAAGGTCAGAGAGTTCAGGCCATTGCTAAAATCTACACAGATGCTAGATGTTGGGGTCTGAATTCAGGCAATAGTGTATCTTTGGGGTCCATTTTCTAAGACAATTTTCTGTTTCTCATCATATTGAATTCTCCTTTATGAAGGCTACAAAGCAGTACAAGGGAGGAGTTCACAGTTTGCTTCTGTCCACAGTGCAGCAAATTGCATAGCTTGCATAGACAATAATAGTTTCCTACTTATCAGGATAAAAACAAGAAATAGTTCGCTACACTATGTTGAGTCCAAGGTCCTCTCAACTCCCTCCAGGTCCAGGAAGGTGAGCAACCAAACTGACAAGGCTCACACAGAGCCAGTCCATGTCGTAGAGACCAAGCCCATCGCCATTGTCCTTGGCTCCTCGGTCAGCCTCCACCATCAGCAACTTTCAGAGAGTCCGATTTGGTCGCATGTTCCATCAGTCCCATTCCAAGTGGACTTGGTGGTCTCCCATTAGTTCTGTCCTGCCGTCTCAGTAGGTGAATGCATCCCTCATGGGTATGGGTGGAGGGGAGGGGAGGGTAGGGGGAGGAGGAGGGGAGGAGATGGCAATTTTTAATAAAAAATAAATAAACTGGAAAAAAAAAGTAAAAAAAGAAATAAAGCAGGAAAGAAAGAGAACTTGGCATCTAACAGAATCTGACAACATTACTTTTGGGTAGGTGTATATAGAGGAAATTAAATAAACAACAAATAATTATCTTTCAAAAAAAAAACAAGAAATAGTGAGAGAAAACACAAAAGTCAACAGAGAAAACACAGAGACTAACACATTAGCAAATTATTTCTATAAAACCATCTATGAATTTGTGAAATATTATGATTCTAGATTTGTTTTGCAATTGGTCACAGGTACTACCATCAAAAGCAGTTTTCATAATCTCCAATAATGAACTCCTAAAGAATGTACAATGAATGTTCAAAGATCTTACACTTACTGCATATTTAGTGTGAGTCAGAAAGTGAATAAGTTAATTGAATACATAAGTTCATAGCTATCTCTTGAAATTCTAGGAAGTATTTTTGTTTATTTAAGATTTGAAGAGTTTGAGCTTAAAAACATCATCTCATAAATTATGACACCATAAAATTAAGCAAAAATAGAAACAATACAAATACCAAAGAAAGCATTCAGCATAAACATCAGGAAAACAAGAGAAGAAAGATACATAATTATAACTCTTAACATGGGTTTCACAGCTGTGATAAAGGAACCTAGATGCATTATACCTCAGAGTATTGACTGACGACCCAGAAATTCTCAATATATATATTGGAGGAAATTTCTTTGACGGTAGCTGAGTAAGACATGCATATAATGAGTATAGCAGAGTGTCATTAGGAGTCATTTTATTGCTACATTTCTTTAGCAGAAAAGTTATATTTGGTTTTACATTAGGTTCCTGGCCTATCTAGTCTCATATTCTTGGCCATCTGAGTTTTGTCATGGATGTGTTCCATCTAATGGAGGGGCCTTGAATCCAATTATATTTTGCTTGGTTTGGTTACTCCTACAAACTTTGTGCCACTATTGCAGTGGTATGTCTTACAGGCATGGCACCACTGTACCAGGATTGATGTTTCCCTTTCTCATTTAGAAGCATGCAGAATATCTTCCAGTACCACAAATACTAGTTTATAGAGGTGAAAGATCTAGGTAGGCATCAGCTAAATTGTACATGATCTGTGAGTTGTGTAGGTGTTCTTTCAGCGCTACAGCTTTACCATCAATTTGAGGACAGTCCCCAAGGGTCTTGCAAAAGTGTAGACTATTTGGGGATTTCTATGGGGCTCCGTTGCTCAACAGTTCAATTAGATATAACCCATTCCCAGTACTGGATGTGTCATTTGGTGACAAGAAATGGCTACTTGAGGCTCTGTCTCACCCATTATTTGGCAATTCTATTTAGTTCACCTTGATATGTATGTATATATTATAAGAAGCATCTACTCAGTTTTAATTTGACCTATTAAATGGTCCTTAGCTTTAGCTGTCACTCCCTATATTCATCTCTTACCATCTTCTTTCCTTCCCCTCACAGTTTGATCCTCTAATTCTCTTCCCTCCTCATCCATCCATAACTATCTTATTTCTTCTTCCAGTGGAGATCTATCTCTCCACTCAAGTCCATTACTCCTTATCTAACTTCTGTGGTTATATAGATTATAGCTTAGCAATAACTTAACAGTCAGCACCTAAATATATTTTTCTTTTTGTGTTTGGGTTACCTCAATCAGGTGAGTGAGATTGTTTTTCCTGGGTACATCCAGTTACCTGCAATTTTCATGATTTCATTTTTTTAATGGCTGAATAATCTTGCATTGTATAAATGTACCAGATTCTGTTTATCCATTTATCCACAGAAAGACATCTAAGTTGTTTCCAGTTTCTGGCTATTATAAATAGAGCAGCAGTGATCAACGTTGAGTAGAATAAATCATCCTTTCAGTTTATTCCAAGAGTTGTATAGCTGGATCTTTTTTTTTGTTGTTTGCTTGCTTTTGTTTATTTATTTATTTGTTAGTTTTGTGGGTTTTTTTTTTTTTTGTTTCTATAAGACAAGGTTTCTTGTCCTGAAACTTGCTTTGTAGAGACTGGCCTTGAATGCTTGAACTCACAGAGATCTGTCTGCCTCAGCCTCCTTTCTAGGATTAAAGGTGTATGCTACAACCACCCAGTGGTATAGCTAGATCTGATATAGATAGATTTCAGTTTTCCTGAAGAACCACCACACCAGTGTTTCCATAATGACTATAGAAGTTCACACTCTCACCAGTAATAAATGAGTGTTCCCCTTACTGAATATCCTTACCACTTGAGTTTTCCTTTGTTTTGTTGATATTAGCCATTCCGACAGATATAAGGTAAAATCTCAAAGTAGTATTGATTGGCAGTTCCATGGTGATTAATGATACTGCACATTTCTTTAAGTGCTTCTCATCCATTTGTTTTTACTCTTTGGATATTCTCTGTTTAGATTTGTACTCCATTTTTAATTGGATTATTTGTTTTCTTGCTATCTAGTTTTTTTGTGTTTTTTAAATTTTGTTATTATCCCTCTATTGTATATGTAGTTGTAAAAAATTTTTCCCAGTCTATATCCTGCTGCTTTGTATGAATGACGTCCTTTGCCATACAAAATCTCTTAAGTTTTATGAGGTCCAATTTACAAGCTGTTGATTTTGGTTCCTGTGCTATTGGTGTTACAAAATTATTTTACTGTGTGTGTCAGTAAATTTAGGAGTAGTCCCCACTTTCTCTTCTCTCAGGCTCAGCGTATCTGGTTTTGTGTTGAAGTTTTTGATCCATTTAGAGTTGAGTTTTGTGCAAAGTGATAAGGATGGATCTACTTGGATTCTTTTACATACAGCCATCCAATTTAACCAGCACCATTTGCTGAAGATGTTATCTATTTTCCATTGTGTATTTCTGGCTTCTTCATCAAAATTCAGGTATCTTAGGTGTGAACCCATTTCTCTGGGTTTTCACTTCTACTGCATTGATCAATGTGTCACTTCTTTGCTATTACTTTGCTCTATTATTTACTATATCTCTGCAGCAGAACTTGAAATAGAGTATGTTGATAGCTCCAAAAGTTCTATCATTCATAGTGTCTTAGCTATTAGTGTTTATTTACTTATCTATTTGTTTATATATGAATCTGAAAATTGTCCTTTCAAATTATGTAAAGAATTGTTTTAGAATTTTGTTCAAAAATCCATATAAACTCCAGATTTCTTTTGGTATGATTGCTACATTTAGTATGTTAATTCAACTGATCTATGAACGTGGGAGAATAGTTTATCTTCCAAAATCTTCTTCAAATTTTTTCTTCTATGTCTTAAAGATTTTTATTATACAAGTTTTTCACTTGCTTGATTAGTTATTTTAAGATATTTTATACATTTTGAGGCTTTTGTGAAAGTAGTTGTTTCCTTGATTTTTTTCTCAATATGTTTGTCATTTATATTATAGAAAGGTTATATATGGGAAATATGAAATTTTTATACATTATTACTAATGTTATAAATGGTATGAGAAATTTTGAAACAGTTTGGTATTTCCATAAATTGTTAAAAACAGAGTTTCTATTAAGACCCAATAATTTGCCATCAATGTTTTTGATTGGGCATTCTTAGAGGTGTAAGATGGAACTTATGCTGGAGAGGTTGTGGAGTAAAGGGAACACTCCTCCTTGCTGGTGGGAATGCAAGCTGGTACAGCTCCTTTGGATATCAGTACTGCGATTTCTCAGAAAATTAGGAAACAACCCTCCTTAAGATCCAGCAATACCACCTTTGGGTATATACCCAAAGGATGCTCAATCGTACCACTAGGACATGTGCTCAACATTGTTCATAGCAGTATTGTTTGTTATAGCCAGAATCTGGAAACAACCTAAATACTCCTTGACCAAAGAATGAATAAGGAAAATATGGTAATTTCACAATGGAGTACTCCACAGTAGAAAAAATGACATCTTGAAATTTGTAGGCAAATGGATGGATCTAGAAAACATCATATTAAGTGAGGTAATGCAGACCCAAAAAGACAAATATCATATGTATTCACTCATAAGTGGTTTTTAGACATAAAGCAAAGAAAACCAGCCTACAAATCACAATCCCAGAGAAACTAGACAACAATGAGGACTCTAAGAAAGACATACATGGATCTAATCTACATGGGAAGGAGAAAAAGAAGATCTCCTTAGTAAATTTGGAGCATGGGAACCATGGGAGAGGGTTGAAGTGGAGGGGAGAGATAGGAAGGGGGACAGAGAAACATGTATAGTTCAATAAAATAAAAAGACCCAATAATTTTACTACCTAGAATGTGCCATAGACAGCTAAGAATATATAAATCATACAAAACATTGTATAATATTTATAGCAGCATCAATTACAATAGCCAAAAAACCAAAGGAAGAACAACATGATGTTAGTAGTTATTTTACTGCTATGTTCCTTTAACAGAAAAATGGCTATATACAAGAGGGATGTTCCACTCTCATTAGAAAAGCTCCTTCTTGCAGTATGTAGAAATTAAAACAAAGACCTACTACAGGACCGTGTGCAGTGAGACACTGGAATACTCAGTACTGAATGGGATGTCTATCCAAGTCTTAGGGATCTATTTGGAAAAGGAGGAAAAATATTGTAATAGCCAGAGGTGATGGGTAACTCAAAAAATCAATATCTTCCAGTCAAATAGGCTGATACACATATGAACTAATAGAGACTGAGGCAGTACAACAAACCTGCATAGTTTCAAGCAGGACAAAATCCCAGCACTGAAAAAAAGAAAGAGGCCACAAAGTACTACCCAAGAAACTAATCACAAGTAATAGCTGTAGGTAAAGGATAGATTAGTTTTTTTCTAATGGCTTATCACTGAGTATATCAATTACATTACAGGAGGCTCCATGCCTAGAAGTAGTGGCAATCAAAACAAATTCCATGTTTTGGGGAGATTTTAAAAATTATTTGACATTTTATTGTTTAATCGTGTTTTTGTTTTATTTGTTTTGACTTTTGTGTTTGTTTGCTTTGTGTTGTTTTTGAGAAGAAAAACAAGTTTAGAGGGTTGAGGATGGGACATCTGGGAGGATTTGGGGAAAGAAAAATATGATCAAAATGTACTATATAAAAATTCCAAAAATAAACAGAAAGGAGAAATAGATTGAAAAATAAAAATATAAAAATACTACTCAAAACTCAGGAAAGAAAGTTAGGAAAAGGGTATTCTGATAAATTTGGACATTCAAAAGGAGCTGTGTATAATGGTAAAATTAAAAAAGACTCATGGTGGGAAAATATTTGATAAAACCGTAATGCTAATTTTTATATATGACACAGTAAGTCTGGTGAAACACTGAGACTTAAAAAGGTATTCTGTTTGTTTTTTCTTAAGGTTACAACTTCCAAGTAAATATACATCCAATTATGTATGTAGCTGAACACAAGCCAAGGAATAGAGATCTCACTGGCCACAAATAAGAACTATTACCATTCTTTCAATTATTTGGGGGTAAATTGTATAGATAGACAAAACAATTATCAACTGTAACAAAACACAAAAGTAAAAATAATAGTAACTAGGGAATGGGATTCTAGTTACAAGGGCCACTACAATGTGGTGTTTAAATCTCTAGTTTCTAACACAAAATTTACAAAACTTGCCATATAACAGGGAGGTCTGCTGCACTGAGTGTAGAGAACCTATCCAAGGAATAAGGATGAGCCTCAAGACAAGTGCCACTGCTAAAGCTGTCAGACCCTGTGGATTCTTTTCTTCACTTCTTCCTGGGGGTTGATATGTCACATATAGCATTTTAAACAAATGTGTAAGCTTTCTCTCTGTAAGGCTTTCAGAAATAAAATTCATTCTAAAATCCATTGCGAGACACTAAGAAAGCTATCTGTGAATATTTGCTTTCTCTGGAGCAGGAAATGATTTAATTTAGACCTTGATTAAGGCAGATGTTGTCCAGAACTTACTGGTAAGAAACAGGATTTACAAGTAAGAAAAACTTCTTGTAAAATGTTCTTATGGGCACCTGGCTTTGAAAGGTTAAGAATAGAAGATAAAATGAACTTTATTTTGTCTTTACTATAATTCCCATTAAAAATTGGTTCTGAGTTGGCCATGATAGTGCAAGATTGTCAGAAGTAGGAGAATCCTTAGAAATTCCAAGTCATCTTGGTCTTCACAGAAGCAAGGATCATCCAAAACTATACAGTAAGAACTATTCTCTAATTCAAAAATAATAAGTGTGAGATAGTTCACTGCTTGAGGACACATGTGACCAAACGTGATAATCTGAATTAAAATCCTGAAACTTATGATGAATGTCGAGAAAAGATTCTGTTGTGGTTGTCCTCTGACCTCTGTATGTGCAGCTTCATACTAACATGCCCACATGCATATACACTTGCACACATATGCACTTGCACACACACAAACACACAAACAAAACAATTTTTAAATGCTAAACCAAATAAAAGCAAATCCCCCAAAGATTTTATTTTTAGAGATCTTTTATATTTACCCCTTACTCAGATATTTTTTACAATTAATCCTGTACTTTATCTATTGGAACATTCTTTAATGCCCACAGAGAGGGCAGAAATCGGGCAGCTTTATTTTCTCACATCAAAGAAAATTATCTGCACACACAATTCTTCAATGAAAGATGAAACATTAAGGGAAGAGAAAAGGATAAGGGAGAAATAGACAGCATGCCAAAACTATGAGAAAGAGAACATGGCAAGAGAAGCTATACTTTCAGTCACCAAAAGTTATTTCAGAAGGGCCTGAAAATTCAGGTCTGTGAATTAATGTTTGTTAAATTGCCTAAATATTATGCCATGATGTGCAGATGCACAGCATTGAGCATGACTATAGACAAGAATAGAATAGCCTTTGCTCTTAATACTATTGGATTGAATTGAATTCTGCATTTACATTCACTTTTTTAAACTGCAGTGAAGATTGTGTGGTGCATGTGGGATTTGGAATTGTTCAGAGTGAATTCTAATGAAATTTGATCAAGAGCCAGTCACTCTGTTAATAAGAGGCTTGTCTATTTTTTCTTAGAGAATCAACTAGAAAGTATCTAACTAAAGAAAAGAGACTCACTAAATAGAAGAATGGTGTTCAGACTCATTTCAATCTCCTTAGCACTTTATACATTAACAAAAGCAAGTTATGATTTTTGGAGTAATCATTTGATTTTAAGACCATTTAGAGTAGTCTGTTACATATCCCATTGGAGTTATTCTATAAAAACCCTAAGGAATATTAACATGGATGCCTCCTCTATAAGCTTTATAAATCTAGTATATTTTAAATAAATCTGAGTTAGCCTTCTATTGCTAAGTGTTTATTGTAAAATAGCAAATTGAAGACTTGTCAACAACAATAATAAATTATTAATAGTATTTATATTTGTTATGACATGGTTGAAGTGATAGCCCTATGCTATTTCTTCACAAATTACATAACCTCAATGTAATCATAAGACAAATCACAAATAAAAGACATTCTACATATTCTATACAAGTAGTTCATAAGACCATTGACGACATTTCAAAGAAAACCAAACAAAATAAAAGAAATGTAAGGAACTTTTTATTCAATCAAGGCTTAAGGCTTAAAGAGAGAAAATGATTAAAATCTTAATGGGATACTGCAACATGACAAGACATTAAATAAATAAACATTGAGGTTGAAAAACTACTGACTTTGATGATTATATATCGAGTTTTACTTGGAATAAATGAATCATATTAGCTGTTTATAACTTGATGTGTGATGTCCTTCTGTATATGTATTGCTTTATTGGTTTATGAATAAAACTGTTTTGGCCAAATGCCTTAGCAGAGCAAAGCCAGGCAAGTAATCTGAACAGAGATATACTGAGAGAGTAGGTAGAGTCAAGGAGATGCCATGTAGCTGCTGAATGAGACAGATGCTAGACAGAACTTTACCAATAGGCCACAGCCTTATGGCAATACAAAATAAAAGAAATGGGTTAATTTTAAGATATAAGAGCTTAGGTAGAAACATTCCTAAGTTATTGGCCCAACAGTGCTATAATTGATGTAGGTTCTGTGTGATTATCTAGGATTTGAGTGGCCAGGAAACAAATGAACTGAAATGCTTACAATAACTGTGTTTATGTGTATAACATCTCTCTGTCTATATACAGCTAAGGTGAGGTTTTTGAGAGCCCCAGATTATCTTTTAGAAGAAATGGTCTTCAGGTATACTATACAAACAGTCACATTACTTCAGAAATTGACTCCAAATTCTATAATTTTTAATAGTTTTCTTTCATCTGTCTCATTCATACATGTATTTCTTTATTCTGTCTTCCATGCACACACTGTGTAATGCGCTATAATAAATTCTGCATATAGATATGAGCACAGCGGATCTATCAGCAGCCTTCATCATCTAATGCAAAAGTACTCTTAATTAATGGATAAGTTGTCTGATGGAAGAAGTGCCACAGGTTTAATTTATCTCCACAGAGAGTCAGCTGAGCCGGTACTCGGACGGTAAAAGTGAAGAGAGGGAAATAATGTGAAGAAGTGTCACTAAGACACTGCACCAGGTGCTTAGATTTTTCAGGTATAGATTATGAAAGCTTAGGTTTCAATGTATACTTACTAGTACATCTTTGCATGAAGTCAAATAAGAAGCCCACCAAAATATGAATTCTATATTACATGATTCTTCATTTCTAACCGAGAAATTGTTTAATTGAAAAAAAAGAATCACCTTTCAACTCAGTGATATCAATAAACCCAAGTATTCTTAAGTTTACATGGCTTCGAAAACAACTGAATCATAAAAGACAAGTTTTTTTTTTGGTGAGGACCTTAGAACTTGATTTTTGTCAATAAACAAAATTTTAAAAGTTTGTTAAGTTTTCAACTTAGAGCACTAAAGCAAAATATAATATTACAGTAGAAATATCACAATAGAAATATATCAAGCCAGTAAAACACAATGTGAATCTTAGAAAATCAACATCTGAAGTGAAGAGTAATTATGACCTCTCTACTTACTTATATCAGTAATTTGTAGACTTTTGATTCCGTAAGAAATGTCTTTTATTATGCACATTCAGGAAAGATAATATTGTACAAATGTTGATTAATATCAGATGCAGATTATAATAGAGCATAGAAAGAACTAAAAATGGAAGAGGGAGGTAGAGGAAGTGAGAAGAACCAAAGTACAAAA
Source organism: Arvicola amphibius (assembly GCF_903992535.2). Taxonomy (NCBI): domain Eukaryota; kingdom Metazoa; phylum Chordata; class Mammalia; order Rodentia; family Cricetidae; genus Arvicola; species Arvicola amphibius. Next base: position 159,412,036 of record NC_052048.2, read on the forward strand.
CAAAATCTTGATCTATGCAAAGACTTACAAGCGCTTTCATCATACAGTACACAAAGAATGGCTAAAGTTGTAGGTAGTTGCCCTACTGTTATGAGTCTGTAAATCTGGAACTGAGGTATTAATGGACTCAGCTCCCTTTGTTTTCTGTAAGCCTCTCTTCTAGTTTCTAAAGATCTGATAATAACTCTTTACATTTCTCTGTTGTATTACTTAATTTTCTGTGGTTGTGATAAAATGACACAATGATCAAAAACAATTTAAAGAAGAAATAGATCATTTAAGTTGACGGCTCCAAAGGGTTGGAATCAGTAATGGTAGAGACGGCATGGCATGCCTACAGGAGCAGATGGGTATCTGGGTACAGTTCTATGTACACACAGGAAGTAGAAATCTAGTATAGGAACTGGGGTGAGGCTAAAAACGTTAAAGCTTTCTCCAGTGATGTTCTTTGTTCAGTAAAGCTACACCTTTTAAAAGATCTATAACCTTCCCAGACAGTGCCACCAACTGGACCAACTGTTTAAATACTGGAGTCTATAGGGAATATTTTCATGTAAACCACATTGGTCTTTATAAGTTCAACATACTCCATACTGTATATGTAATATACAGTGTTCCCTTCCTTCTGTGTAGATAGTCCTTGTACAAATGCCCCCCTTTATCATAAACTACAACATCACATTGGATTTACAGGCCACTCAAATGTTACAAATTTTATTATTTGAAATTTATGATGTTATTTTTCAATTCATAGTTCCTCATAACCAAGAAAACATTTTTAAAGGGAAGGATTCATTATAAATATTATATTAAAATGCATAATTAGTATACTTTATCAAATAATCTGAATGCAATTAACATGGCTATCATATAGATATATACTACTAGCTATTAAAGTTCCCATTTATATATGTACAAATTTACATATTTTAAGTAGTTTACATATTAATATGACAGCAGACCATATAGTTGAGAAAGAAATTATAAATTGTAAAAGAAAAATTCCTGTGATGAGAAATTCCATTTTCACTTTGCAAAGCTGTGATGTATGCTTTTTTTTATCTTTTACTTTGTCGTTAAATTAACACAGATTCATAAGAAATGTCACACTAATTGGGATAACTCTCAATTTGATATAGTAAAAGGTCATACTTAATCAAAATGGACTATATTATTCACCAAGTCTCTTTGTAGTTAAAAGTATATAGTGAGAGACTGTCTCAAAGAAGTAGGAAGAAAGAGAGAATAAGGATGAAGAGAAGGATGAAGAGGAGGAACAGGAGGAAAAAAATAAGAAAGTCAGGCATAGTGATGCACACCTGTAATCCTACCACTTAGGAACTAGCTGATGTCAAGGGTAACAAACTCTGGACCATTTGAATTTGTCTGCATGTCAAGGAGCAACTAAGGGTCTAGCGAAACTAAAATTGAGGAAGGATATAATGCTACCAAATCTCAGAAGCCAGATTCTAAGACCATGAGGAAGGCCTTTCAGTGACAGAGAGGAAGCCAGGAAACAAGTGAAGATGACTCAGTCTGTTGCTGGGTGATGTCTGTCTGTGTCAGGGGCAAAAAGGCCCTCTCCTTTCTCCAGCCAGATGCCTCGTTGATCTTCTATCTGTGGCTTCTTTGTACTTGCTAACAGTTGAAGTTTCCTGGGAATAATTATACCTTACTTTTATGCATATTTAATATGCTGCTCATGAGCTTATTTTGGTGTTCTATGACTTTCTTCTTTAGGAGATTCATAGAAGTTTAATAAATAAAACATCTTCATGCCTGGACCCACAAAAGTCTCTGGTTGCTGCCTACTCCTTCAGAGGTCGCAGACTCATGCCCAGACCCAAGGAGGTCCTAGCTCAGGCCTAGTTCCTCAAAGGTCCCAGATTCATGCCTGGACCTGTAGACATCTTTGGCTCTGCTCCACTCACTCAGTAGTTGCTCCCCTGTACCTGTTCTTGTAGCTCAGTCCTGCCTCTGCAAGTATCCCTGGTCTGGATGTGCTCTTGCTTCTGTGGAGTTCACTGCCCCAGGCCTCCTCAGGCCCAGGTCACTGGCTCAATCCTGATCCTGTGGAATTCACTGCCTCAGGCCTACTTTGGTTCAGGTTGCGGGCTCAGTACTACTCCTGTGTAGTTCATTGCCTTGGGCCTGCTCTGGCCTAGGTCATTCTTAGTCTTATTTTTTAAGGACACAGAGAGTAATGTCTATTCTATTATTATCATATTACACATTGTTTTGGTAGATCATCTGTTTTTATTCTCTACCATTCTCCTCCCATTTGTCCTCACGTGTTCTCAGGACCTCTTCTTTTTCATATCACAAGAAATACATGGTCTCATTTTCTTCAATTTTTATTTATTGCATGGCAATGGTGTTTGCCCATGTTGCAGAGTGCATATGGAAGTTAGAGATCAGCTGATCAAAGGGGTTCTTTGTGGATTTTAAGAATCAAAGTTAGGTCCTTGGTGGTAAGAGCCTTCACCTCCTCAGTGGTCTTGACAAAGATCCTACTCCCTTCCTGTTCCTCTTTCCGTCTCTCTTTCTTTCCTTCACTTTTCCTTACCCCCTTTTGCCTTCTTCCTCTTTCTTTCTTGTACTTGCTCTCTGTTTCTCCCTTTATCTCCCTCCTCCCCCAACAGATCTTCCCAATCCTCAGTTCCTGCTGGGTCCAGCAAACTGGACAAATTATTATTATTATTAATTCTTGAAAACTCATGCTTAATAGCAAGTCACAATATGAACTCAGGGCAGAAGCTACAAAAGTTTTAAAGTGTTTTTACCTTAAAATATGTACTTCTTTCCCTACTGCGTTGTTTATAAATACTATTTCTCCATTTAAAAACACATAAATTTCTATGAGAAAGTGCAAAATGCATAAGTTCTAAGAAAAGACTATCATTTAAGATTTTTCAGTTAAAAATTAAGAGATTAAAATTCACACTCTAAATGGAGTGCGCTGAGTATCTAATGTCTATGATGTTGAGACAGCATTGAATATACTTTAAATGATCTGATTTAATCAACATGGCAGTATACATTGCTTGTTAGAAATTCCTTTTTGTAGGATCTTCAACTTCAGCAATACATACAGATACATATACAAATATAACCATTTTAACACAAATAAAGATTCAGAGTTGATAACTTTGTAAAACTGGAAAAAATGTTCTTTGAAAGTCCATTTATGCATTTGTCCCACTTATGTATATGTGAGTCATGCAAATCCTTCATGACTGTATAGCCAGAATGCAAAGTTGATATTTCATATCAGTAAATGACAGTCTAAGAGGCTGATAGTGGTTGTCTTGCTCTTCAAAAATATTCTCTTCACAGAATTTTTCCACATAATATTCTGTTGAATAGTCTTACAGTATAGAAATACCTCAATTTTCCTAAACATAAAGCAAAGAAAACAAGCTTAAAAACCACAATCCCAGAGAACATAGACAACAATGAGAACCCTAAGAGAGACTGCCATAGATCTAATCTACATGGGAAGTAGAAAAAGACAAGATCTCCTGAGTAAATTGGGAGCATGGGGACCTTGGGGGATTGTTGAAGGGGGAGGAGAAAGGCAGGGAGGGGAGTAGAGAAAAATGTAGAGTTCAATAAAAATCAATAAAATAAAACCAAAAAAACTAAAAAAAAATCAAAGAGGCCCTTGAATTACTTACCCAAGCTAGAATATATGTTTTCTCCTTAAGTCTTTCACTGGATGAATGCTAGTAAAATTACATCTAAGAGTAAAAAGATAGTTCTAAATTGTCATTGAAAAGTTATTGCAAAATATTTGTGATGTAGAAGTAGAACATTAACTTTAAAGTGAAAGAGACTTGTACTCTTTCAGGATAATACATAGATATCTTATAAAATAAACATTTGATGTGTAAATTGTGCATGTATTCAACCTGCATTTATTATGAACATAATGCATGTAGGTGGTGAGCTCAACACTAAGAAAGATGAACAAGATGAGGACTTAGACTGTCTAAATCTCATAAGTCAATAAGGTAGATCAGGATGGCTGAATTATGCAAAAACACCAATACAGTTTGAAAAACATAAGTCATGAAGCTGTTAGAAATAAAATGTATTACATATAAAGCACAAAATCTGCTAGCATTTGATGAAGAACCTATAAATAATACCAAGGGAAGTCTATAAAACAAATGCAAATAGATTCAGTACTCCAGATAAGAAGTCAAAGAAAGATGACCAAAATGTGAGCTAGTTTGTTCTATAGTACAAATGAGTTTTTGAAAATATTGACATCTGAGTTTGTGCTTTTGTTTATGAGTGGGTTACTAATTAGAAATTCTGTTGGAAAAATTGAATGGACTTTTATTGCAGCCTAAAATTTTAAACAGTTACTAGATTTAGTCATTTTTGAATGTTATTTTATTCATTTGCATGTATGTATATATTTTTGCACGTGTGTGTATGTTTGTGTGTGAGCATGCACATGCATACATACACTTGTCTATCTGTCTGTAGAGATTAGAATATGACATCATATCACTCAGAGCTTAACACTTTCTCAGCCCTGCTTCTTGTGTGGGTGCTGGGATTTATAATCACAGAAATCAGGATCTCATCATAAATGAAAAACAAATTATGTAGTAGTACACCCACTTTCCCTTTCCTTCATTCTTGGATCTTATTCTGATGCTACAGACAGAAAATGGCTTCATGCCTGTGTACATCCAGTCAGGCAACACTCATGACATCAGAGAATGGTTTCCAGCTTCAATTATGCATGTATCTGGCTAAATTGAAGAATTGAAAATAGGAAGAGGATTTTTTTTTCTTTCTGAAAGATGGTCATCAGAGGTGATCAAACAACATTTGACAAAGAATAAATCAAGAGACTGGAGACATGACTCAGCAGATAGGAGCACTTGCTGAGAAACCATAAGAATATATTATTATACTTTTCTATTTTAGAAAATTTAATATAATTACATTTTCCCTTTCCTTTCCTCGATCCAAACGCTGCCATATGTACCTCCCAACTCTCCTTCAAATTCAGGTCCTCTTCTTTCATTAATTGTTATTTCCCAAATCCATGCATATGTACAGTGTTACTTGTATGTTTTCAAGGCTGATCATGTGGCACTGGACAACCAGTTGAGGTGTTCTTCCCTGGAGATGACCACCTCTCCTGACTCCAGCTTTTCTCAGTTGTCTGTGGTTCTTTGTGCACTGTTGGACACTTGTGGGTTGAGCATTTGTGTTGTCCTTTTTCAGCTTACGTTTGGACAGTCATGCTAAAGACACTTTATAGTCCCAGGCTCTATTAGGAGACAGAATCTCACAGCAAACTCCATAATCCTCTGGTTGTACAGTCTTTCTTCCTCCTCTTCCATAGTGTTTCCTGAGCCGTAGGTGTGGGACCAATATAATCTTTACTCATGAATTTTTCTCCTAGACCATGTATATTATGCAGTCAGGTTTTAGTCTTTTCCTTCAAGATGTGTTACAGAGATTACATTGATTACATATTTTTCAATTCAAGGCAGATTTAATATTGAAGTTATTTTATTGATTTTAGAATTTCCATTGATACTTTTCTCTGTTTTCAGGCTCAATTGTTGACATTATAATACTACAAAGAAATCTGTTCTTTTTATGTTATTGCTAAAGCATTAGGAGACAACTAATGTTCCTAGCAATAATTTCTTATACATACATAAATGCATATGCATTACTGTGCTTTTATTTATATGTATGTAGAGCTGGTTTTGGAGTTAGACTATGGCTCAGTCCCTCTTCAATTTCAAGCCTATTGATAAGAGATATCTCAGAGTTTCTGTCTCAGATCAGGAGCCCTGATATGGGAAATAATAATAATAATAATAATAATAATAATAATAATAATAATAATAAAAATAATAATGATACTTGATAAACTTTCTTTGCCTTTCCTCATATCTGTGTCTGTCTTTATTACACCTTTCATTATATATATATATATATATATATATATATATATGTCTGTATATGTCTTTGTAGATAATGTTTACCTTTTCTGTAACAAACAACAAATTTCCTTCAGTGATCTTTGAAGTTTCCAGGATGAAGATGGAGCCCCACAACATCAACTTCACTTGGTTACTATGACGTCATGTTTTTAATAGCGCTAAAATTAGACCAGTTTTTTGGTACCAACCGCACAAGACAGTTTCGAATGGTGCACAATTTTGACAACACTCTGGCCAGACCTCCTCAGAACACTCAGAGGTTAGTACAATTTTCTCGACCAAATGTTAATCTGGGAATTTTACCATCATTTGCTTTAACGGGACCCCCTGAGAAGAATGTCACCCCCATGTCAGCTGGAAGCAATCTTAGAGAACAATGCCCCCTCTCCCAACATAGTTTGCCCTTAGCTTTAGGGACATCATTTAGTAGTTGGTATAGGGTTGAGGGGATGGGGGAGGTATTATATGGACTCGGGTGTTTGTTGAAAAAAAAAGGGGGGATTAACTGGTTTGATGGGATGATTGGTATTTGTGAGTTATTGTTTTTAGAAAATTGTATTGATGCTGATTCTTGTATATTGATATATTGAACATTGTATGTGAGTATTCTTCTACTTCTATTTATTGTATGAGAGTATGCTTCTACCTCTGTTTATAACAATTGTTATATTGAGATATTTACCATATTGCAATGTACATTTCTACCTCTGATATTATTTATGTAATGACATTGTTTACATTTGGAAATCATTGTCCTCATTTATTGCACAGTTGTTTATTCTCTCAGTCTCCAAGTTAGATAAGTATCGAGAATTATATATCAATAGTCATATATGTTTGTCATATTTATATTTAGGATATTCAGTTTTTTTAGATACATAGAGATTATATTTAGTACAGATAGTATAATCTTCGACCTCTTTGAAGAGCTGTAGAAAATGGCCTTTAATCTAACCTAAAGTTTTGTACTTATGAGACACAATCACTCCTGGTAACATCCCCTCATTTATCCTAAAGAGATATATGAGCATGAAAGGAAATTAATGTTCATGGTTGCAGAGGAAAAGACAGGGAAGCAGATTTTGAGTTACAGGCAGTATTATTCAGTTTTATGTCAACTATTTTTTGGATGAGATGCCATATCTATATCTCTTTAAAACGCAAATGTAGATTATATTATTTCACTATGATAAATTTAGAATTGTAAAGAAGTAATAATACCTTATTAATAAATTTATTGAACAATAGATCATGTTCTGTGAGGTAAGCATTGGCACAGGGAAGTGCAGTGCACACTGTCTAGATTGGGTGCTTCACCGGTGACATTATTTCTCTGCTCAGTTAGTCTTGAGGATTCTAGACAAAGTTTCCAAATACAGTCTTCTCCCCTTTTCAATTTTTCTGTTTCTGCTTTACCTTTATCTGTAGGAATTAAGAGTCTAGGTGATAATAACTAGTAGTTTTTGATAATAGCTAAAGCTAAAGCCTAACATTTAAGGAATACTGACTCAATGCTTGGGCATTTTCCCCAGAATTAATTTAATTCTTATACAACCTTGAAAAGCAAATGCAATAACTGTCGCCATTCCATTGTTAAGAAAACGGAACCCCCAATACATCTAATTTTTCTAAGTATTCCAGTTTGTAAGACTGTATTGATATTTGTTCTGTATTTTAGTGGTGTGTGTCTCTATGTGTATTTGTTAACATATGTGCATATAGAGGTCATAGGGCAGTTTTGTGCAATTATATCGTTATGTATGTCCTTATATTGGTGCTGAGAATCAAGGCACAGTAAGCATTATGACCAATACTAACCACAGAGCAATCTTGCCAGTCCTAACATTCATTAGAGTACAGACAGATATTATATAATGATGGAAGTACAGAATTAATGAAGAGGTTTGGGAACTAAATCTCCTTTGAGGACTTTCTAAATACAGTGGCTGAAATTTTGGTCAAAAAAAAAAAAAAAAAAAGAAAGAAACAAAACAAAGGCAAGTAAACATGTTTAAGAAATATTTTAATTTTTAATGAAAATAAAGCATTTTCATTACTACCTAGGTAGTTAAGTTTTGATCAGGGACGTTAAGTTAGGAAGATGAGATGAGCCTCACCTGCATGGAGACACAGGAAAAATGTTCACCTTACTGCCATTCAAGTGTCCTGTAACAAGCCAAATGACCTCTCAAATACCCACAGCCCATGAATTATCATTCCTAGGAGTTCTGTGAAAGTGTTGGATGGTTTGTGGTACCAGGCTTTGAAAACCTCTGTTAATGTTGACCATGAAACTATGCTAGCTATTTTGTTGATGACTCTTTGTTCCTGTGACATAAACAATATATGGACAAAAGACTTATTTGGATTCATGCTTGGGAGAATGTAGTCCATCTTCATTGGGGAGGCCTTCATCCTTCGGGGACAGTCACCTTGTATGCACAATCAGAAAGCAGAGCAATCCTGTGGATCCAAGCAAAGAAACCTCAAGACTTGTACTCAGTGGCCACTCTTTTCAATGTGGATTCAGCCCACAGCTGTCAACCTGTTGGGAACTAAAATGCAGATACAAGAAACCTATATGGTATACTTCAACTTCAACCCAGTTTTCCAAGTCACTTCTTACCAAGTATCATTTTGTTCAGGTTAGTTCATTATTTAAAAGTGAGAAAAAGAAGTACACAGTAAAACACTCCCATGCCTAGCTTTTAGTAATACTGCCTTTGTGAGACTCATTTTTATATAAATGTATGGAAAGTTTATTTTTATTATTGTTTGATCCTACTGGATGTGTCTATCACATTTTATTCTGTTGTTAGTAAGCATATTTTGACAACTTTAGGTTGATGACCAGTTTTGATTACTACAAACAACATAGGGGAATCATTTCCTTTGGATGTAAGTGTAAGTATTTGTACTGAAAATGCATGAGAAGGGAGCTGGCAGAATCGTTCAACATGTATACATCTTTAATGTGTCCATTGGCTGTTTTTGCAAAAAGACCATTACTTTGAAAACCTCACAGTATTTACAAATTCAAACACACTAAAAGTTAAGTCTCTTTAAAATAGCCAATTCTCCTTTATAATCCCAAGTGTGTAAACTTCAAAATATTTCAACGGTGAGATCCAGTAAGACCAAAAGTAAATACTCTTTTCCTTCAGTAGGAAAGAGCCAGTGCACAGACACAATCAAATCAAAGCAAAACTAAACTCTAAAAGTATAAATAACTCAAAATCCAACATCTGGGATTCACTCATGATCTTCTGGGCTCCTCCAGAGGGCTAGGGTGACTGCTCTGACTCTTCTGTCTGCAAAAACACACTGCATGTCTTTTGGGATCCATTAGGTTCCACTCTACTGCTGCTGCTGTTCTTGTTAGTTATCCCATGGTACTGGCATCTGCAAAACAATGGGCTCTTCAGCTGGACTGTACTTTTTTTCACCAATAGCCTCTTGTAGGCTCTCTTCATGGTGCCAAGCCTCAGCTTCTCTGCATCACCATTTCAGTGCTGGACTTTGAACTGCCACTGAGGCTGCAACACCAGTGGCCTCTCCTGGCCTCTTACAATGCCAAGCTTCAGCTGCTCTCCATGGTCCCTTCATATCTTCAAGCCAGTACCACCTTAGTGATTCTTATTCTCCCAAGTTCAGTTGCCAGAGTGAGGTACAACCTTGACTGCCTGGTCTCTCTCCCTCTCGTTTTTTTTTGTCTTTAAAAAATTTTATTTATTTATTTATTTATTTATTTATTTTATATCTTAAAAATTTCACCTCCCTCCTTCCCTCCAGTCTCTTCCTCTACCCCCTCTCTATTGTCACTCATCAATCCACTCATCCTCCATTGTTTCCGTTCAGGAAAAAGCCAGTGTTCCATGGATATCAACAAAGCATGGCATATCAAGTTGCAGAAATGCTATGTACGCCCCCATGTATTAGGGCTGGACAAGGCAACACAATGTGAGGAGTAGGATTCAAAAAGCCAGTTAAAGGGTTAGAGATAACCCCTGCTCCCAGTGTTAGGAATCCAACAATAAGACCAAGCCATACAACTATAACATATATGCAGAATTTCTACATCAGTCCCATTCAAGCTTCCTGGTGGTTGGTTCAATCTTGGTAGCCCCTATGAGCCCAGTTTTTATTTACTAACTCTGGAGGTTTTCTTCTGGGGTCCTTGACTCCTCTGTCTCCTACAGTAGTTTATTACAGTAGTTCTGCAGGATTCCATAAGCTCTGCCTGATGTTTGACTCTGCATTTGTTTCTATCTGTTGCTAGATGAAGCCTCTCTGATGACAATTGGGCTAAGCACCAAATTATGAGTATATCAGAATAATGTTGGGCATCATCATATTGAAAATCTGTATGTGTATAGGTCCTGATAATTTAGAGAGCCTTGTTCTCTTGGTGTTCCCAACACTTTCTGGTGCTTATGCTTCTTTCCACTTCTAGTTCTGATCTCTGAGCCCTGAAGGGAGGTATCTGAGGGACTCTTCCCATTTAAAGATGAGGATTCAAGATCTTTCAATCTCTGCATAATGTCTGCCTGTGGCTATGTATATTTGTCACATCTAAACATCTCTGATGATGGATGTGAAAACCACTAATCTATTAAGTATAGCAAAATGTCATTAGAAGTCATTTAATTGTTATGTTTTTGTTATTTTTGTTTTTGGTTTTTTTTTAAATAGTAACATTTTTGCCTAGCCATCTTAAATAATGTTGCTTAACAGGTAAAATTTTTACTTACTGAAATGGAAATATGGTCATGTTTTGGAGTTTGATAATACAAAATAAAATCTGTGGAAGTAAATATAATGTGAGCAATAAAACTCCTAGCCATCTTATATAAGCACATTTAGCATTTTTATATTTGAAATTTTGTAGAACATGGGATGAAATATATAATATACCTGTGTATATATATGGGGTTCTTTGCATAACATAAGTATTTTCCCAAATATTTATAAATAAAATAGAAGATAGTTGTTGAATAATAGCATCTCATGGTCCCTGTTCCTACTCACTTTAATTAGTGGGACAGAATCAAAGAGGTGGAACCTCTTTTCAGGATTTCCTAATCAGATGGTAATCCTAAGAAGAGAGTCAGCTTCCCCCAGAAATGCACTGGTACCCCCCAATCACAGAGCATGTTTGCTTACTGTTACTGCAATAAGTAGTATATTTCTTAAGTTTGGGGTTCCTTTACCAGGATACACATGAGCAAATTTTACCTGGCTCCTCATGTTGCCAGGTTATAATTTGGCTTTTGGGGATCTCTGTATCCGTAAGTAGGATTTTGCCTACCTTGTGCTTCGTGTCAGTGTCTGTGGAACTGCATTATTATCTTACAGGTGCCTGTGGTGGGAAGCCTCCTGCTTCTAGCTCTTCTCCAGGTTTTCAAGCTTAGTTAACTAGAGTAGCAGTCCAACAGTATCAAACAGTGAGCCAAGGAGCTTGAGAAGAATTTTTAAATTTTTTAATTTTTTTATTATTTTTTTTATTAAAAATTTCTGCCTCCTCCCCGCCTCCCAATTACCCTCCCCATCCCCACTCCACTCCTCCTCCCTCTCCTGTCCAAAGAGCAGTAAGGGTTCCCTGCCCTGTGGGAAGTCCAAGTTCCTGCCCCCTCCATCCAGGTCTAGGAAGGTGAGTATCCAAACAGGCTAGCGCCCCCCCCCCCAAGCCAGTAGAGTAGGATCCCAAATCCAGTACCATTGTCCTTGGCTTCTCAGCAGCCCTCATTGTCATTGAGAAGAATTTTTTATTTACAACATTTGTCATAATCGTGATTTGGAATAATTGGAAACTACTAAAGCATTGGAAGATACATGGAAGATTCTTCAGAGTCTACTTAAATTTGCAACTTAATAAATATCATGCGACCAAACCCGTCTCTCTGAATGTGGCCAACAGTGGGGGCTGACTGAGAAGCAAAGGACAATGGCGCTGGGCTCTGATTCTTCTGCATGGACGGGCTCTGTGGGAGCCTTCTCAGCTTGGTTGATCACCTTCCTGGACCTGGGGGGAGTTGGGAGGACCTTGGACTTAGCATAGAGTGGGGGAACCCTGATGGCTCCTTGGCCTTGAGAGGGGAGGGAGGGGAGGTATGGGTGGAGGGAAGGGGAGGGAAGGGGGAGAAGGAGGGGAGGGAAGGGGGAGGAGGAGAGGAGGGAGGGGGGGAGGAGGAGGGAAGGAGATGGAAATTTTTAAATATAAAAAAAATAAACCATGAGAAAAAAATAAATATTTTAAATTATTTGTCAAATTATTTATGGTAGAGAAATTGCCCTGAGTTGTTGCAGGTAAATTGACACTATGCCACATAATTAGTTGTATGCAACTTCAGAGAAACATTCACTATTTAGAAGTAACTTAGAAAAAAGAGAGATATTTTTAATTCCTACATATTTCACAGTTAAGCATATCATAAGAAATAGGCAAAATAATAGTAGTAAGTAGAGCTGGGTATGTGTGATGAGATAGAATAGTATAAAGAGATTAAAATAGTGTGAGTATTGTTCACCATAAAGCACGTATTCAAAGCTCAGTGGAAAAGAGGAATCACAGTTGGGGATCACTGTTTGAATTGTAGGGTCCTACAGAACTGAGAAAAGGTTAGATTGATTTCTGATGCACCAGAGTGTAAAGTAGCCGAGGAATGTTGGGCTTCCAGTCAATGCTTGTTGGGGGTAAAGACTGTAGCAGCCATTTTCTGACTATTTTTTATGTGTTCATTAGAAAGTTTAGGCTTCTTATGTTAATATAAACTTTCAAATCTAACTGCATCTTACTTATTCATGCTAAATTTTATAGATACATTGATTATAACTGAAAAGATTGAAACTGTTGTCAAACATTCTTAAAGTACGAATACAGACAGCCAGAGGAGAAGATCCTTTTTTCCCTGATACTGTTTTAATGTTTCTCATTTTTCAAAGAATGCCCTCAGGTAAAGTCCTTGTATCTGTTATAGAGACATTGGGGAAAAGTCTTGATTCCCATTAAACATTTGTACATCCGAGGACAGAGCCTTTCCTGTACTCTATTGGTATCATCAACGAAGACAGCATAAAAGATAGGGGATTAATGCATGTTATATCTATCACATTTGACTCTGCAATTAAAATTAAATTGCATTATTAAACATTACTATTTTTATTTTCCTTGATTCAAGTAGGATTTTGAGTCTGATTGCTCTAAAGTGATTAAAATGGACTTTTAATGTTAACTAACATACATGAAGGAATGTTTCAATGTAGTTTTGATTCTTTAATTTCATCATCTTATTTTTCAAGTTCAAAAGTTTATAATTAATGATTTGAAAAATATTAATAATGTGTTTACCATGATATTAAATCATTAAAGAAACAGGATAGATATTTTGTTTAAAAATCACACAGAACAGATATCATATTGTAATATGCATGTAAGTTGGCAATAATTCTCAGTTTATTAAGAAGGACTCTGTTTACTTATAAGGATACTTTCAAGAAGAAAGGAAAGTGAAAGGATGGAAAAAGAAAATGAAAGAAGTAAGTGAACAACATTGTTAAAGGTGGTCGTCACAGGACTTTCAATTAAAAAATTCAAGGGAGAAGGAGTGATGACTCTTGTTACAAGTTATTCTAAGTATTATAGGAACAAACAATCTATTATATGGTAAAATCAAACAAAACAAAAAGGATTAAGGATTGAAATAAGTTAAGCAAAATGCTTTACTCTTTGAAGATGATATAATTGTGTTGAATATTTGGACCAGTGTAATAACATCTCATAGACTGGACAGTTGCTGAACTTAAGAAATTTGTCCTACAAACTTCTAGTGTCAGGCATTTCCACAAACTAAGGTACAGGCATAGTTGATGTGTTGCATAAGCTTTTGTACATGCCCAACTATGTGCTGCCCGTGCTGCCCTCACATGAACGATGGGCTTTGCTTAGGGTTTGGATTTTAAATGTCTCCCAAAGGTTTGTGCACGTATTGAAAGCTTGTTTTCTAGCCTGGCATGGCTGAAGGGTGGTGGATACTGGAAAAGGCAAAGCTGATGAGGACTTGGCATTACCATGTAGTGATGAGGCGAGCAGGCTTGCTTTTCATCCCGCCCAGCTCCCGCACAGCTAGGTTTATACCTGAAATCACAACACACAAAACTGTATTCATTTAAACACTGCCTGGCCCATTATATCTAGCTTCTTCTGGCTAACTCTCACATCTTGATTAACCCTTTCTATTAATGTGGGTAGCACCACGATGGTGGTGGCTTACTGGCAAGAATCTAACCTGCGTCCATCTTGGAGAGGAGAGCTATGATGTCTACCTGAGGCATCTGCCTCACTGCCTTCTTCCTCCCAGCATTCTGTTCTGTCTTCCCTACCTACCTATGTTCTTGACCTTTCAGGCCAAGTTTTCTATATTAATTAACCAATGAAAGCAACAGATAGATAAAAAGAACCACCTACACCATTTCCCCTTTGTCTGTTTAAACAAAAAGAAAGGCTTTCACTTTAAACATAGTAGAATTACATATAACAAAACAGTTATCAATCAAGAATTAATGTTACAATATTTATATCTACTTTATCTTTTATCATAACTAAGGAAAACAATAACTATCTATTTATTCTTCAACTCCATCAAAGACTACAGAAGGATATAATATTACCTAAGAAAATAAGAAGTAAGCAACTTCCAAAACTCTAGAAATGACAGAGACATCTTGCTGCCTGTACAGTCACCCAAAGTTTTTTTGTAGCATTGGGGCATCCATCTTCAGCCTACAGGCCCATAGTATCTAGAGACATTTCCATGAAGCAGTAAAATTCAAAGACAGTTCAATCACTATCTGCTGTGTCCTGCAGAATGTCTCACAGGCTCTTTCATGAATCAGGAACCCCGAAAGACAATCTCATCTTTAGGCAAGTTCAGCAGTCCTCTCTCTGTGGGTTCTTTGTGTCCAGTTTATCAACAGTCCAGGCAAGAGCAGTTTCCTTGCCCAAATGGCTATCAAACTCCATAAGGAGCCTCTTCAATGACCATCTCCTCTTGAATTAGATTGGTGCTGCAGGAGCAGATGTGTCTCATTGTCATGAAAAGCCCTAAGTTATTAAAACATTTAAAATGCCATATTCAGTAGCCTTTTGAAATATATGAAGAATGTCTATCTAACTGAAATAATTCTCTATATAAATCTAACTAACATGACTACAAGCTTGACTATTAACCAATGATTATTTATTAACCTATATTTCCTAATTATACATTACATTTTTTAATGAACTACACAATCACAATACCTCAATCAAGAGCAGAAATACAGATACATATAACAAGATTGACCTTAAATTTCTATCAATAAAGCAAATACTATACCAATGAAAATCATTCATATCTATTCATATCCCCTTTTAAATGTAAAAGAACATTTATAAACAATATTTGGGAATATGGATGTAGTTATTTCTCTCCAAACTGCTTCCTGCTGAATTGGGCACTGTTATTTAGGTCGTTCATGGTATAACCTGTGTGCTAGTTTCATCTCAGTTGGCAGTTGAGTCAAGTATTTTTTGAGGGTGTTTACAGGCAACCTTTCAGGAGGGCATGGCCTATCAATACCATATGGGATAGAAGCAATTCACAGGGTCTCATCCTCTGTGAAAACAAAAGAAGAACTTTTCCAAAGCATCATAAACCTTAGATCCAAATTTTGAAGTTTGTTTCCCAGGAAGAATCTAAACCTGCGTCCATCTCAGAGAGGAGAGTTATGGTGTCTGCCTGAGGCATCTGCCTCACTGCCTTCTTCCTCCTCCAGAATTCTGTTCTGTCTTCCCCTCCTACCTATGTTCTGACCTATCAGGCCAAGCAGTTTTCTTTATTAATTAACCAATGAAAGCAACAGATAGATGGAAGACCAACCTACATCATTTGGGTTTGAGAGTCTCAGTCCCTTTTTTATTTCTTTCCATCTAGGGCCATGACGTGAATGGAATGGCTCTAGCCCAGACACCTACAGTGACAAACTGCCTCACCTAATTCAAGGGACCAGCTGATTATGGACTGAACCCTACCTAATAGCCAGACCAAATAAGGGATTTCTGCTTATAAATTAAGGGTCAGTTATTACTGTAACATGAAGATGGGACAAAGTGGTGAACAGGTACTCCTAGGATGTATTTTTGAGTATCACCAACCTTATTCAATAGGACTTTTCACCTATGATCTAATGACCTTTTAAAGGGTCCCTTTTCTGACATCATTGCATCATGTACTGAATTTCAGCATACAGATTTGTAGGGACAGGGATAAGTATCTCGTCCATTATCTACTCAAAACTGTTGAAAGAACTTTCAGGAATGATCATTGGAGATGAAGCCAAGTTATACAATTGTTTTGTGAGCTACTATACTGTTAGGAATTAATTGTATAAACTAAAAACAAATTAAAATAATAAGTGATAATCAAAACTATCAGAAACATTTCTTTCAAATGTATGTGTATAACCTCAGTGCCAAGATGCTTCATTAAGTTTTACTGAAAGCAAGGAGGTGTGCATGAATTGAGAACAATGCCATGGTTATGAAATCAGGAACCTCAACAGGAGAGAAACATGTCAATTTTCCTAATTAATATTTAATTTTAATATTAAAAGCAATTTGTTAAATTTTAATGTAAACTGACAAGCTAATTTATAACTTACCTCAAATACTGATGATATTTCTGAAGAAAAAAGTGTATTAGCCATATTGTATAGTAAAGTATACAAAACATAGTAATTAATAAGATGTGGTATTGAGGGCTAGCAATATGGCAAGCAACAGTATAGTATGCTTTGAATGTCAAGACTATTTCAAGTTATTGATTTCCTCAGCTGTGCATCTCCTGATAAAAGTCAAAGATGCCAGATCCATGTAGCCTTGTAAACTAGACTATGTTCCTCAGAGTTTGTAACGAACTAATAATTTCTCCATGTGCATGATGGAGAAGAACATTTCCAGAGCAGAGAAGATATAGAGGACAGAAGCAAACCCATAGGTATCTAGAAACTTGTGACATGGCAGATACGGCTGTCAGGAACAGTACAGGCCCACTGAAAAAGAGGACTGAATGAAAAGAGTTATCATATGGGAAAGAGACCTATAGCCAATATAATATAATGTCTCTGAGTTGTTACATTTAAACAAGTATAAGAATATCTCAGAATAACTAGGTAATATGGAAAATGCAAAATAAAACTTTGGAAGAAATGTGAAAGTATTTTCATGAAGTCAAATATGAGCTTGCATTGATGGGATTCAGGGAAACCTACCCCCAATCATCTCACTCTTTGGCATCCGAGAAAACCTTTAGAAACAAAGTCCCTTGTCTTCCCTCCACGCCATAAAAGCCATCATGTTCTCTGCATGGTAAGTTGCAGAACCTTTCTCCCAGACATACCCTCTTTAATTTGCTTTATTTCTGAAGTCACTGAGACACAGCAAAAGGCAATTGGGTCTTTTCTTATCACTTTTGACTGTCCATATTTTATCAGACTTAATACAGATTTTCTTCTCTTTTGATTTCTTGTAATTTACATGCTACCTAAAATGTACTAAAAGCATTAACTTACTTTTCTACTGTTTCTTTTCTCTTCTCCATACTATACCATTATGTAATCACAAAATGTATAATGCATGTTACTTATTAATAAGAAATATGTACTAAAACTATTATGAAATCCTAGAATCGTAAACACAAAATTCTACCATATATTCTACCATTAAAGGAAAAGGAATTGAAAGCAATCAGTCTAGAAAGAAGAATGTTCATTGTATTGTCAATTTTTAGTTTTGTGAGTTGATCAGGAGAAAATATATCCTGTTATTATTTTTATGATATAAATCAAATGTTGTTATACCAAAATCTTCGAAAGAAAACTATAATACTAATCAGGACATAAGAATTATAGAAGGAGTTACAATACTTTGTCTATCATGAGCAAGGAAGTCAGGACCGTGAGGAGTGCGTTTACCCATTGAGACAGTGGGACAGATCTAACGGGAGACCACCAAGTCCAGTTGGAATGGGACTGATGGAAACAGGGGAGCAAACCGGATTCTCTGAATGTGGCTGACGGTGGAGGAGGACTGAGAAACCAAGGACAAGGTGATGAGCTTGAACTCTACAGCATGGACGGGCTCACTGTGAGCCTTGTCAGTTTGGTTGCTCACCTTCCTGGGACTTAGGGTGGAGTTGGGAGGGCCTTGGACTTAACATAGTGAAGGGAACTCTGATGGCTCTTTGGCTTGGAGAGGGAGGGAGTGGGGGTATGGGTAGAAGAGAGGGGAGGGAAGGGGAGAAGGAGAGGAGGAGATGGAAATTTTTTAATAAAAAAAGAAAAAAAAGTAAAACAAATACTTTGTCTAAAATTATTGTGTTAAAAGTAGTAGAAGGGAAATCAAACTCAAAAGATGTATAAGTTCTATGATTTGAGGTTATCCTGAAATAGTCACACTCAAAACATCCTGTACGATGCTGTAATGGGTACTCATCAATTTTCTATCAATATACTGCAATGATAATAAGGTAACTTGTAAGACGAAACTTACAATTTGCATTGACTGCTAAGTCACTGCCCTGTTCTAAGAAACTGATTTAATTTACCTTATTTTTTTCCTCTTGAATTTGTACCCCCACTGTTGTATCTCTTTTAAATCTCCTTTGTTAGTATTAAAATCCTGTGGTGTTTAATTTGTCTTCCCCAGGAAGCCATGTCTCATGCCAGCAACAAGATACTGACAATCCTCTACTACAAAGTACATCATAAGCTGACCATTAGCCTTTTCCAAAGAGCTCTAAAGTGTGACCACATCTTAGTCATATTTAGGACTCCTAGAGGAAATGTAATTAAATTTATATTGACTTTCTTTTAGAAGATACCTCCGTGCTCATTATAAAATATTGAAGAGTAGACTTAAAATAAAAAGGGGGGGAGGAGGGAAGAGCAACTGTACGACTTCTAGTTGGAATGATGGTGGACATCACCATTGTCCGTACCGTACTGATACAATATTCTACAATGATTGGCTGCTTTATCAGCTCAACACTTTAAATTATACAAGTGGCACTTAAATTTAAACAAAATTATAACATTATTGAAGAAGGAAGCATAAGTTACCTTCCAACAGATTGAGACTAGGTAGCTAGTAATCGAGTGGCCACATCATCCCTCTGTTTTAGGAATTGACTCAAGTAATTTTCAATTTTTTTTTTAGCATCTGAACTTTTGTTCTCCCCTGGGAAGATATAGAAGCTACTTCATTATGTATTAACTCTCATTTGTTATTCAATTTATTGCAACAATGGTAAGAAAATTTCTATTGTTTTTTTTACAACCTGGGATGATGAAAATATAATTGTTTGGCTCTTAATACTCTTATAGCATATAATCAAGTATCACCAAAATTGTTAGAAAATATTTACTCATTCTAGGTGTGGCTGTGTCTATAAACAAGGATGGTGAAAGAGAACAAAAATTAGTTAGTTATGTGACTGTGCTGAACTAAGCTGTGAAGTGTGCAGAGAGAGAAAGCAGTGGTACTTCATAGAACTCTATTACCAGAGAGAATATTCACAGACTCTAACTCCATCTCTTGCATCCAGATACACATTCCAATAAGAAGTTCTTGATTTATTAACCATCTTTCCAACAGTCCTTTGTCAAAGGAATACAGCCAAGTGGAATGGAGTTTAAAGGTTTCCTGATTGCTTTTGGACTTCAATTAGGCATTTTGGCAGAAACTAAATCAATGCTAAGCATTACAAAAATTACATTTTTATATTGTCTCTGGATTACAGAGTAGCTTGGACTAAAAACAAGAAAATATCCAAAATTAACACAAACAACAAAAACATAAACAGACAAAATAATGGAAACAAACCACTAATTGGACTGTCAAAACTGACACAACTATTCCAACCACCACAGTGTTTTACCTTATTAGGAGACAGCAAGAGGAAGAAAGACAATCATATACACACTGCTGTGTATTTCATAATCGAAATCTATCACTGTACTTGTGGGTGAGAGGAAAATATAAGTGATAGTGGTAGAACCTTAGATGGCGGTGTGGGAATAATGTGTGTTCCTCTCTAAGTCAGGTTGGATTTGAAAAACTGTATAATGTATTGCTGGTATTTCTTCAAGAATGATGTCTGTTCAAAGGTAGCTGAGAACAAGACACAGAACGGCACTCCATTGGCACAACCTCCGACCCCTTGTAAAGGGACTGTTAGGCCATGTCATGTCAAGCAAGACTCCCTGGCAAAACAAAACAAAAAACAAAACAACAAAACAAACAAACAAAACAAAAATCCAAAATGTTTTGAGCAGAAGAACAGTAAAGAAGCAGCAAATGCAGGGAGGCACTTAAATTCCCTTATTATTTAAAAAGAAGACAGAACTTTAAACAAGTGCTAGGCCCCTCACAGCTTCTCAGACAACAAAGACAAAGAGACACCATTGAGGAGAGCTCTACCCCAACTGGCTTGAAGTTGGCATGAATATTACCTGAAACTTACCTATTTCCCCAAGATCTTTGTTCCTTAAAGATGGGAATTCATTTACTTTGTCTTGTCACATCAATTAAAAGTTGGTATTCCTTAATAAGGTGAAAATTAGAGCCATTTCTGTGGGAATTACTCACATCATGACCCTCAGTCACTACCATGTCTTTTTGAAGGGTACATGTTAAAAATCCTCTTTGTATCGCTAGTATTACCTTTATAGGGGTCTATTCCAATTAAAAGCACCCAAGGTGTGAAGAAAATTTTATTTTTATTTCCTATCAAATATATCACATCAAGTATAAGTCAAGAAATTCTAAACACTCAATAGGGCAAGAAGAACAACAGCAAAGAATCAGATTGTTTTCCCTTTTCAGCTCACTTCCACAGGCATCAAAAGAGAAGGGAATACAAACATTTGCTACAGGTAAAGGAAGAAAGGAGCTTGAAAACCAAATACAAAATCGAAGTAAATACAGAACAGAACATCTTAGTAACTATTAGTTCCTATATCTGCACAAGTTTCTTTTTTTAAAAAAGTGATGCTTCTAGAATCTCTTGGATTCAGACTTATATTTTACTGATTGAGACTTCTTGATAAGCTGGATAAGAGTGGGAACAGGAACAAAAGCAAGGAAAATTGCCTTTTATCATTATTCACTATCGAAACTACACACATATAAAATTAAATCATGTGCTACTTTTGCCATGGCTTATCTATTCAGAATGGAGTCTACATCTGACAACTTCCAATTAAAGCAGCTTGGCATTCAAGTGAAAAGTTGGCAGAGAAACCAAAAAAGAGGAGCAACAAAAAAATACAGACACTATTAAAAATTCAGTCAACCTGTATTCCCAGCATCCTTTGCATAGTTACTTTCCTTCATTCTCATTTCATTAGCAATTTAGTGTTTAGCATGTTGGTTACAGTAGCTAAGTGTTAATTGGCTATTTGGCATGTTATGCTGAGATGAACCTGATTAATTAAAAGAGGAAGCTCCATCCTTTGAGCAACATGACTGGGGCACTGATGTTGATGCCTCGGGTTCAGTACATAATGAGACTTGTAGCTTCAGGCAAAGGTAGGCTGCTTGCTCTGTATCTGGCAAGGCACTGAATTAAGTATTAGCTCTGTAGTGGACCCCTGCTTATCAGCAACCTTGCTATTACTCTACTGACCCTGATGTGCATAAGCAATATTTTCATCCTCTTCCCAAGAGATTTATCTAGCTGTTGAAGTAGAAAATGAATATTTTACAGTTCACTTGTCTGATCAATTACCTACAAGCTGCTGCAGTATTTTATAGCCAGTGGGAGAGCTGTGTAGGTGATGATAGAGAAATCTGGAGGGAATCTCTGAGCCAACTACACAAAAGGGAATAACTCTGCGAATGAGCCATCGGTAACAGTTCTTTGTTCATATGAGTCTAGTCAGAAATTACAGTGTAACCAATTAATGTACTTAAGCGCTACTCACTAGAATGTGAATTCTAAATGTGAAGAAATTTGACGGTGTGGTTGAAGGATAATGAAGCACAGAGTGGTTCAAAGACAACCATTGTCAATGCAACACATCCCTTAGCCCTGGCAGTTTTAAATTCAATAATTGGATGAAAATCTTTCTCCAGTGACAGTTTGGAATTAAAATGATAAAGTGACTTTAACAAAATTGTGCTACTGTAGACAGAAGTTTGTACTATCCTTACAAATGGAATATATTTTCTTCATCACTTTTCTGGAAAACCTTTTAAAGGAACATACTGATTTGTAAATCCTTATAGCTTAATAATGTTTGTATAATGTTGATTAAAAACTTTAAATGACCTTCTAAAAGAACAAATACCCAAATAATGACGTTTTCTTTTTATTTAATCAACATGTGTGACTCTTACTATATTAAGGCTATTAATTTTTAATGTTTTAGAAATTTTTCATATTTTAACATCTGTACATTACATCATTAACCTATTTAGGAGTACCTAGTTGTCTCATGGTTTAAGTGAACAGATATCTGGAATGTGATGAGTTTAAGTAACAGATGCTTTAGTCATAACATTTGATTCATAAAGTCCTACTGTTACCTTGGAAGAATGAATCCAACTTACACTGACACAGTGGAAGATAACACATTGCCTGTAGCATCTAGAAAAGTAAACTGCTGACTTCTTCAGGCTTCAAAAGAGAAATCAGAAAAGGCTAGTATACTTACAACAAGTGTAAGAGATGTTCTCTGTGACTAAGGAACAATTAAGATGAAGGAAACAGAGTGAGAATTTCCAGGTAGATATTTTATAATTTAAAAAAAAATACTCAAATCATGGTGGTGAATTTATTTTACTCATGAAACAAAATATTCCAGAAGTTAAAAAACTTCAAAGAACATTACTAAGGGTTAAATATGAACTATTAATGCAAAGCTATGGATTTACATATGCTCATATATACATACAGACTCAAATATAAACCTACATATACACACTCATATAAACCTATACTTGTACAATCTTATTTACGTATGTACTCATGGTTTAAAATATTTGTCTCCTTCCTTCTATCTTCATTTTCTTTATGTTCTGATATCCTATTTCATCACAAGCAATAAAACAAAATCAGAGTTAAGGCGTATAGGGATACTGCCTCTCTCTTCCTGTCCCTTCCCAGCTTGCACCCGAGAACTCCCCCTCCCCCCCTTCATCCTCCTGTCTTCGGGGCCACAAAAATCCCACAGCTCAGCCTGTTTGGTCCAAGGGACCGGGAATTGAGTGCACCCAGGCGGGGTGCGAGGTCCTCTGTTTTAATAGCCTGCCTACAGCAAGGTAGGCCCTTTGTCAGCCAGCCGATTGGCCAGCAAGGAAACCTGACAGTCTACCAGATGGATCCAAATTCATTGGGGTGAGTGAGTGCGTGAACCACGGCAGCCGCCCAGAGAGGGACCAGGACATTTCCCAACCACACCCCCCAGCACGGACACTTCCTGCTCTTCCTGCAGGGTTATTCTCCCCAGATACTGCCTCTCCTCTTCTTGTCCCTTCCCAGCTTGAACCCAGAACTCCCCCCCTTCATCCTCCTGTCTTCTGGGCCACAAAATCCCACAGCTCAGGCTGTTTAGGCGCAGGGAGCCAGAATTGAGTGCACCAAGGCCAGTGGGAGGACCTCTGTTTCAATAGCCTGCCTACAGCAAGGTAGGCCCTTTGTCAGTAAGCTGCTTGGACAGCAAGGAGACCTGACTGTCTACCAGAAGATCCATCATTCCTTGGGGTGAGAGAATTGAATTCATTGGGGTGAATTGAACTTCTAAAAGAAGACCCCAAGGGGATTATTCAAAGGAAGAAATTGGTAGGCCGCCAATGCAAAAATTCCTCCAACAAGTTGAAAAACAACATGAAAGCACCAGAACCCAGTGAACTTAACAACAGGAGGACTTGAACACACTAATCAAGAAGAAGTAGTAGAAAAAATTGACTTTATAAAAGTAATAGAGTCCCTTAAACAGGAGGTGAAAAACTCCCTTAAGGAAATGGACGAGAAGAATAACAAAAGTTTGAAGAATTGAGTAAATCCTGTAAATGATATCCTAGGAAAACCAAGAAAAAAACAATCAAACAGATAATGGAAACAGTGCAGACTTGAAAACTGAAATGGAGGCAAGGAAGAAAAACACAAAACCGAGGACCAGCTGGATATGGTAAATCTATGTAAATGAACAGAACGACTACAGAAACAAGCATAACCAACAGAATACAAGAGATAGAAGAAAGACTCTCAGATTCTGAAGATACCATAGAGACAATAAATGCACTGACCAAAGAAAACAGCAAATTCAACAAATTCTCATCACAAACCATTCAGGAAATCTGGGACACAATAAAAAGACCAAACCTAAGAATAATAGGGGTAGAAGAAGGAGAATTACAGCTCAATGGTCCAGAAAATATATTTAATAAAATTATAGAAGAAAACTTCCCAAACCTAAAGAAAAATATTCCTATTAAGGTTCAAGAAGCTTACAGAACACCAATTAGACTGGATTAAAAAGAAAAACATCCCTTGTGATGGAGGAGAGTTATCTGTCTATGTTACTTTCATTGGTTAATTAATAAAAGAAACTGCCTTGGCCTTTAAGAGAACAAAAATTAGGTAGGCGGAGTAGACAGAACAGAATGCTGGGTAGCAGAGTGGGGAGACCCTTCAGGCAGTTCGCCATATATGCAGTCGCTGCTGGGTGGCGGACGCAGACCCGCTGCTTGCTCCTGTCTACACACCTTGCCATATTATAATCAAAAACACACAAAACATATAGAATAAAGAAAGAATATTAAGAGCTGCAAAGGAAAAAGGTCAGTAACTTATAAAGGTAAACCTATCAGACTAACACCTGACTTCTCCATGGAAACCATGAAAGCCAATAGGGTCCTGGATAGATGTTTTGCAGAAAATAAGAGACCATGGATGCAAGCCCAGATTACTATACCCAGCCAAGCTTTCGTTCACTATAAATGGAGAAAACAAAATATTCCAAGATAAAACAAATTTAAACAATAGTGTAGCCATAATTCCAGCCTTACAGAAAGTATAGAAGGAAAATCACAAACAAAGGAGTCCAGCATTGCCCAAAATAACTCAGACATCTAGCGACCCTTCACCAGCACATCTAAAAGAAGGAAAACACACAATCTCTACTACCAAATAAAAAATGACAACCGGAGTTAACATCCACTGGTCATTAATATCACTTAATATCAATGGACTCAATTCACCTATAAAAAGGCACAGGTTAAGAGATTGGATACGAAAACAGGATCCAACATTCTGCTGATTATAAGAAAACACACCTCAACTACAAAGACAGACATCTACTCAGAGTAAAGGGTTGGGAAAAGGTTTATCAAGCAAATGGACCTAAGAAACAAGCCGGTGTGGCCATACTAATTTCTAACAAAGTTGACTTCAAACTAAATCAATCAGAGGAGATGGAAAGGGAACACTTTATACCTATGTACAGGAAAATCCTTCGGAATGAAGTCTCATCCTAAATATCTATGCCCCTAATATAAAAGCACCCACTTATGTAAAAGAAACAGTACTAGAACTCAAGGCAGCAATCAAAAATCACATACACTGGGGGGCGTCTCCCTGGAAACCTGGGAACCCCTCTAGGATCAAGTCTCTTTGACAACCCTCAGGTAGCTCCTTAAATTAAGATATATGCTTCCCTGCTCTCATATCCACCCTTCCTATATCCCAAGCACCCCATTCCTCCGAGCTCCCCCCGCTCTCCCCTCACACTTTTCTCTCCCCATCTTCCCTTGGCCCAGTCTTGCCCAACACCTCAAGTTCCCAATTTTGCCTGGCGATCGTGTCTACTTCCAATATCCAGGAGGATTACTATATCTTTTTTTGGAGTTCACCTTCTTATTATCTCTCAAGGATCCCAAATTTATAGGCTCGATGTCCTTTATTATGGCTAGAAACCGAATATGAGTGAGAACATCCCATGTTCATCTTTATGGGTCTGGGTTACCTCACTCAGAATAGTGTTTTCTATTTCCATCCATTTGCCTGCAAAATTCAAGATGTCAATTGTTTTTACCGGCTGAGTAGTATTCTAGCATGTATATATTCCACAGTTCTTCAATCCATTCTTCCACTGAAGGGCATCTAGGCTGTCTCCAGGATCTGGCTATTACAAATATGCTGCTATGAACATAGATGAGCATATGCTTTTGTTGTATGATTGGGCATCTCATTGGGTAGATTCCCAATAGTGGAATTGCTGGGTCCTGGGGTAGGTTGATCCCGAATTTCCTGAGAAAACCGCCACACTGCTTTCCAAAGTGGTTGCACAGAAGGAGATGAGAACATGAGAAAGAAAGTCAGGACCGTAGAGGGAACCTCCGCTGGCGACAGATGGGGAAGGGTGACTGAGCCCCATATTGGAGCACTGGACTGAGCTCCCAAAGTCCCGATGAGGAGCAGAAGAAGCGAGAACATGAGGGAGAAAGTCAGGAACGAGAGGGGTGCGTTCACTCATGGAGACGGTGGGACAGAACTAATGGGAGAATCACCAACTCCAGTTGGAATGGGACTGATGGATCATGCGACCAAACCCGTCTCTCTGAGTGTGGCCAACAGCGCGGGCTGACTGAGAAGCAAAGGACAATGGCTCTGGGCTCTGATTCTTCTGCATGGACGGGCTCTGTGGGAGCCTTCTCAGCTTGGTCGATCACCTTCCTGGACCTGGGGGGAGTTGGGAGGACCTTGGTCTTAGCATAGAGTGGGGAACCCTGATGGCTCCTTGGCCTTGAGAGGGAGGGAGGGGAGGTATGGGTGGAGGGGAGGGGAGGGAAGGGGGAGAAGGAGGGGAGGGAAGGGGGAGGAGGAGGGGAGGGAGGGGGGAGGAGGAGGGAAGGAGATGGAAATTTTTAAATATAAAAAAAATAAACCATGAGAAGAAAAAAAAATCACATACACTGATAGTGGGAGACTTCAACACTCCTCTCTCACCAATGGACAGGTCAATCCGACAGAAACCTAACAGAGAATTAAGACACTTAATGGAGGTAATGAACCAAATGGACTTAACAGACATCTATAGAACATTCCACCCCAAATAGGAGGGAATATACCTTCTTCTCTGTGGCTCATGGAACCTTTTCAAAAAGTGACCACATACTTGGTAATAAAGCAAACTTCCACAGTTACAAAAACATATTAGTAACCACCTGCATGTAATCAAATCACCATGGATTAAAATTAGAATTCAATAATAATGCTACCCCCAGAAAGCCTACAAACTCATGGAAACTGAACAGTCAACTACTGAACCACACCTGGGTCAAGAAAGAAATAAGAAAGAAATTAAAGTCTTCCTCGAATTTAAAGAAAACAAAGACACAACATACTCAAACCTATGGGACACTATGAAAGCAGTGCTAAGAGGAAAGTTCATAGCACTAAGTGCCCACTTAAAAAATGGAGAAAGCACACATTGGAGACTTAACAGCACACCTGAAATCTCTGGAAAAGACAGAAGCAGACTCACCTTGGAGGAGTAGAAGACTGGAAATTATCAAACTGAGGGCAGAAATCAACAAAACAGTAAACACAGAAAATAATCCAAGGAATCAATGAACCAAAAGCTGGTTCTTGGAAAAAAAATCAACAATATGACAAATCCCTAGCCAAACTAATCAACCGGCAGAGAGAGAAAAAACGAATTAATAAGAGTTAGAAATGAAATGGGGATATAACCACAGACAAAGAGGAAATTCAGAGAATCATTAGAGCTTACTACAAAGCCTGTATGCCACAAAATTGTAGAATGTAAAAGAAATGGACACTTTTTTAGATAAGTACCATATACCAAAGTTAAACCATGACCAGTTAGAACAATCTAAATATTCTGTTAGTCACGAAGAATTAGAAACTGTTATCAGAAACCTCCCTATCAAAAAAAAGCCCAGGACCAGATGATTTCAATGCAGAATTCTACCAGAACTTCCAAGAAGACCTAATCCCTATACTCCTTAATGTATTTCATAATATAGAAACAGAACAGTCATTGCCAAATTCCTTTTATTGAAGCTACAATTACCCTGATACCTAAACACACAAAGACTCAACCAAGAAAGAGAATTACAGGCCAATCCTACTCATGAACATCGATGCAAAAATTCTCAATAAAATACTGGCAACCACCGAATCCAAGAACACATTAGGAAAATTATCCAGTACTATCAGTGGGCTTCATCTCAGAGATGCAGGGCTAGTTCACATATGAAAATCTATCAATGTAATCCATCATATAAATAAACTGAAGGATAAAAACCATATGATCATCTCATAGATGCAGAAAAAGCATTGACAAATTTAACACCCCTTTATGCTAAAGGTCTTGGAAAGATTAGGAATAAAAGGGTCATTCCTAAATATAATAAAGGCTATTTACAGCAAGCCAACAGCTAACATCAAATTAAACGGAGAGAAACTCAAGGCATCCCACTAATTTCAGGAACATGACAAGGATGTCCACTGTCTCCTTATCTCTTCAATATAGTACTTGAAGTTCTAGAAATAGCAATAAGACAACATAAGGGGTTTCGAATTGGAAAGGAAGAAGTTAACTAACTTTCGTGTATTTGCAGATGATATGATAGTGTACATAAGCGACCCAAAAAAACTCCACCAAAGAACTCTTACAGCTGATAAACTCCTTTAGTAACGTGGCTGGATACAAGATCAACTCCAAAAAATCAGTTGCCCTCCTATATACAAAGGATAAGGAAGCAGAGAAGGAAATCAGAGAAGCGTCACTTTTCATGATAGCCACAAAAAGCATAAAATATCTTGGGGTAACTCTAACCAAGGAAGTGAAAGATCTATTTGACAAGAACTTTAATTCTTTGAAGAAAGAAATTGAAGAGGATACCAGAAAATGGAAAGATCTCCCCTTGCTCTTGGATTGGGAGGATCAGCATCATAAATGCAATTCTACCAAGGCAATCTATAGATTTAATGCAATCCCCTTAAAGGTCCATCAAAATTCTTCACAGATCTTTGAGAGAATAATAATCAACTTTATATGGAAGAACAAGAAAACCCAGGATAGCCAAAAAAAATCTTATACAATAAAGGAACTTCTGGAGGCGTTACCATCCCTGACTTCAAACTCTATTACAGAGCTACAGTATTGAAAACAGTTGGTACTGGCATAAAAACAGAGAAGCCAACAAATGGAATCGAATAGAACACCCGGATCTTAACCCACAAACCTAATGAACACCTGATTTCGATAAAGGTGCTAAAAGTACACAATGGAAGAAAGAAAGCATCTTCAACAAATGGTTGCTGGCATAACTGGATGTCACCTGTAGAAGTATGAAAGTAGATCCATATCTATCACCATGCACAAAACTCAAGTCCAAATGGATTAAAGACCTCAATATCAATCTGAACACAAAGAACCTGTTAGAGGAGAAAGTGGGAAGTACTCTACAAACAAATGGGCACAGGAGACTGCTTCCTAGGTATAGCCCCAGCAGCACAGACATTAAGGGCAACATTGAATAAATGGGACCTCCTGAAGCTGAGCAGCTTCTGTAAAGCAAAGGACACTGTCACTAAGACAAAAATCCAGCCTACTGACTGGAGCCTATAATTCATCATCCTAGAGAAGCTAAATAAGAAGGTGAATCCAAAGAAAAACATATAGTTATCCTCCTGGATATTGGAAGTAGACAACATTGTCAGGCAAAAAATTGGGAACTTGGAGGTTGGGTGGGATGGGGGGATGGGGAGATGGGGAGAGAAAAGTGTGAAGTGGAGGATGGGGAGAGCTTGGGGGAATAGGATGGTTGGGATATAAGAAGGGTGCATGTGGGAACAGGGAATTATATATCTTAATTAAGGGAACCATTCTAGGGTTGGCAGACACTTGACTCTAGAGGGGTCCCAGGTGTCCAGGAAGATGCCCCCTGCTAGTTCCTTGGGCAGCTGAGGAGAGGGAGCCAGAAATGTCCAGATCCTATTGCCATACTCATCTTGTATCTTGTATATCACCATAGAACCTTCGCCTGGCGATAGATGGAGAAAATGACACAGCCCCACATTGGCCCACCTGACTGAGCTCCCAAGGTCCTGATGAGGAGCAAAAGAAGGGAGATCATGAGCAAGGAAGTCAGGACTGTGAGGGGTTCATTCACCCATTGAGACGGTCGGACAGAACTAACAGGAGATCACCAAGTCCAATTGGAATGGGACTGATGGAACAGGCAACCAAACCAGACTCTCTGAATGTGACTGACGGTGGAGGAGGACTGAGAAACCAAGGACAATGGCGATGGGCTTGGACTCTACAGCATGGACGGGCTCACTGTGAGCCTTGTCAGTTTGGTTGCTCACCTTCCTGGTCTTAAGGTGAGTTGGGAGGACCTTGGACTTAACATAGTGAAGGGAACCCTGATGGCTCTTTGGCCTGGAGAGGGGGGGGGGGGGTTATGGGTGGAAGGGAGGGGAGGGAAAGGGAAGGAGGAGGGGAGGAGATGGAAATTTTTAATAAAAAAAATGAGCAAAAAAAATTTTAAAAAGGCTTATAAATGTTTGTCTGAAATCAGATGTTTACATTGTACAATGAATACAAAATATTATGGATTTGCAACTGTCCTGGAATCTTACATCCTGTAGGGAGTCAAGATGCATTTCATGAAGATTCTTTTATGAAAAAAGTTTAGCTATATTGATCAATCTGTGCCACAGATTTAGAAAATTAAACAAATTGGTAGACTATGCATGAAGCACACATCAGAACTATTTAAAGGCTTTGGTAAATATACCAGACTAAAAGTCCTTCAGAAGCTACAACAGTTATTAGACACCACTTTCAGAATAAACTTGTAGAATAATTCTATCATATTCATGATTTATTTTGCTTTTATTTTTAATCTATATACTGCAGAACTCATCCCTTTTGGCAAGAACAGAAAGGGGGGTCCATCAATTTTGCTGATTTTGTAACTAGGTTATTTTACCTCATTAGTTTTTTATGCTCTTTGCCTATTTTTGTTCAGAATATTTTAAGTACCTCCACTTCTTTTTATTTGCTTCATTTTTCTCTATTCTCAATAATAGATGAGTAAGAGTGTGATTTTTGGAATGTCAGTTAATTCTTCCATATCAATTTACATGTAGTATGTGTAACTCTCAAACCTAGACTGTTCAAATCTGGAATCTGAAGCCTTTATTACACAATAAAACACATTAATATCTAATAGATTTTTGCATTGAGATTTGAAATTTGATGTCATTATATATAGTATATATCATATTTATTTATATGAAACTAAACCCTATGACTTCAGTGAACAAATATTAAGAGCAGATCAAATCACAGACAAAATAAATGTCTATAGAAACCATGGTTATGTGTGTTAGTAGAAGTGATCCAGACAAAAGTGCAGATCATTTGCATGTACTCCTATTTCCTCATTTGCTGCAAGAATACAACAGTGATATACTAATTAATAACTGCATCATACTGTGCTATAGGGCTAAACTTGTAGCCTACACGATAATCATTAATAAAATTGCCTGGAACACAGTGAGACAGCAAAAAACTAATTTAAAAGCAGTTTGAAAACAAAGTTAGTGACTGAGACCATTCAGAGCATAAAGAATAAAATTTTAACTCTGACACAAGATAGAAACAGAACCAAAAAGTCAAGCAGGTTCTGCAAAGGAATTAAGATCAGGTTTCTCTTCTCCAAAACTCTTAGAAAACTTTTAGTGCATACACAATATAGAACGAAATTTTGATGCTAACCTAAAGCAGTTCCCTAGAGGACTTGGGTGTCATTCATAGCTCATCTGAGTAAATAACACATCAACAATACTGAGGATGCCTAGAAACAGCTAGATACCTGATAAAGAGGTAGTTTTTGTTGTTGTTTTTGGTGGTGGTGGTTTTCTTTATTCTTTGTTGTTTGGTGGTGGTTATTGCTGCTGTTTTGTTTTGTTTACTGTTTTGTTTATTAATTTACCATTTTGGGTTTTGCAAAATGATTAACCTATAATGATATCACAAGATGATGCTTTGGCAGGATTCATTTAACCCTAACATGCACTTCAATACTTGACTCTGTGGGAGTATCATTAGCACCTAGCACAAGGTCAAGAATTGTAACAGTTGCTAAATTTAGGAAATGTTCTTTTATGTCAGTGTTACCTGTAAATATTTATCTAAAGTTGTGAACTAAGAATTAGTTTTAAATTTCATATTAGAACACTATAACTAAGTGGTTTATAATAGTTGAATAGAGCTGATATATTGGTTACAGAGAGGAATTGTGACAACTATTGCTTCACATGTCAGTGTTTCTTTATTTTGCTTAAGGAATAAAAACACAGTTTCCTATTATGCTATTTATTCTTTTTAACAAAAATAAGGCATGATTGTATTATGAATACATGTATGATTAGTTTTCCAATCAGTTTAATAGTTTAGACTGATTTTATCGTAATATTTGACCCATTTAACAAAAGAACTATCATTTCATGGGATTATATAAATGCAATTTAAGCTTGAAAGCTGTTAATAAAACTCACTGTATAAGATTTCTAAAACCACCAGCAGAGCAACTAGTAATATTCGAAAAGAACAAAGAGAAAGGAGGAAATATAAAAATATATATTTCTGTCTTCATCCAAGGAAACAGAAATGCTTGCTTTATACGTTTCCATTTGCTGTTGGGATACACACACACACACACACACACACACACACACACACACAGATACACATGCACACTTACACACAGACACATAACATACACACACACATGCACACAAACACATAAACAAAAGGAACCACACGCACACATACACACACACTTAGACTCACACATACATATACACAAACAGACAGAAACAAAGATTCATACAGATACACACGGACTGACACACTCATAGACATCTCTCTCTCTCTCTCTCTCTCTCTCTCTCTCTCTCTCTCTCTCTCTCACACACACACACACACACACACCCCTTTGGGAAAAGCTCTCTGTCTCTTCTATAAACAGGGCCTCTATAGATTTACTTATCCAGACTTCTATTTAGAACAGGGGAGTGAAGGCTACTGTAGTCTAAATTGTCCCTGTTGTAAGCCTTAATTCTTTCATCCTGTTATCTATAAGAGAAGTTTTCTGCCAAGAGATGGAAGGACTGTCAGATTCCCGAGTGTTTAAAATACAAGCAGTTGTGTCAAATGCTTGGAATTGAACCTAGAACCACTGAAAGAGCCGTATATTCTCTTAGCTGCTCATCCAGAATTTCAGCTTCAAGAATTAGATATTTCACTACTGAGAAAATTATGAAAGAGGATAATTTTCAAAATTTCAGGCCTTAAGAAAATGAATTCTGGGGAGAAAATCTTTGAAAGACAAATTTTTGCCTGTAACACTATTAATTTTTCTGTACAATGGGAAGTTACCGCTTGACATTTCATACTTATGTGATGTGGTATTTCCCTCTGTATGCTGTGATTACCATTAATGAATAAAGAAACTGCTTTGGACCTATAGCAGGGCAGAACTTAGGTAGGCAGGGAAAACTAAACTGAATGCTGGAAGAAAGGAGCCAAAGTCATATAGAGCCATGTAGCCCCGCCGGGGCCAGACAGAACGTTAGTCGGTATGCCACAGCTGCATGGCAATACATAGCTTAATAGAAATGGGTTAAATTAATATAAGAGTTAGCCAATAAGAAGCTAGAGCTAATGGGCCAAGCAGTGATTAAATAATACAGTTTCAATCCCTGATCCTGTGCCCTGACATTCCATTTGAACTGGTGAGTGAATGCAGACCCTGGGGCAACCTGCCCTGGCAGTGAGCACAGACCCCCTACCCCCACTTCCCTCTGCAGGCTTATGTTTTTTTTTGGCGTCCCTGTGTCTCCCAAGCTTTCCCTAGTGTTCTCAGGTGTCCTGCTCCTGTTCTAAGGCCATCCACCCAGAGGAGTCAGACTCTGGCCTCCAGGCAGGTCTGAGGATTCCTGCAAGGGAGTGCGGGCTTCTTCAGATTGTGACGCAAGGAATTAGGTCCTCCTCTGGCACTGGGGAGATCCAACCAGTTTCAGTCACAGCAAAGATTGGTCTAGGACGCCAAACGCCTCCGGGCTCCTTTTGAAGGAAGAGATGGGCAGGCGCCAATGCAGGAGCTCCTCCAACAACATGAAAGGCAACATGACATCACCACAAGCCAGGACATCCCGAAACAACAAGAATTGACACCCTACCCCAGAAGATATAGAAGAATCCGACCTTAAACAGTACTTTATGAAAATAATAGAGGACCCTTAAACAGGAGGTAAAAACACTGCCATAAAGAAATGGAGATGACAAACAAAAAGGTAGACGAAATAAATAAATCTCTCAAAGATACCCAAGAAAAACAAGAAAAACAAGAAAAAGCATCAAACAGGTAAGGGAAACAGTACAAGACCTGATAAATGAAATGGAGGTATTGAAGAAAACACAATCTGAGGGACGACTGGAAATGGAAACTCTGAGTAAACGAACAGAAACTTCAGAGACAAGTATTTCCAACCGAATACAAGAGATGAAGAAAGAATCTCGGACTCTGAAGATACTATAGAGGAAATAAACTCACAGATTAAAGAACTAAACAAATCTAACAAATTCTTAACACAAACATTCAGGAAATCTGGGACACCATGAAAAGACCAAACCTAAGAATAATTGGGGTAGAAGAAGGAGAAGAATTACAACTCAAAGGCCCAGAAAACATATTCAACAAAATTATAGAAGAAAACTTCCCCAACCTAAAGAAGGATGTTCCTATGAAGGTACAAGAAGCCTACAGAACACCAAATAGACTGGATCAAAAGAAAGCATCCCCACGCCAAATAATAATCAAAACACAAAACATAGAGAATAAAGAACAGATATTAGGAGCTGCAAAGGAAAAGGTCAAGTAACATATAAAGGAAAACCTATCAGAATTACACCTGATTTCTCAATGGAAACGATGAAAGCCAGAAGAGCTTGGATAGATGTGCTACAGACACTAAGGGAACATGGATGCAAGCCTAGACTATTATACCCAGCAAAGCTTGCATTCACCATTGATGGAGAAAACAAGATATTCCAGGACAAAAACAGATTTAAACAATACGCAGCCACAAATCCAGCCTTGCAGAAAGTAATAGAAGGAAAATCACAAACCAAGGAGACCAACAATGCCCACAATAACTCAGGCATCTAGCAACCCTTCACCAGCACAACTAGAAGAAGGGAAACACACAAACTCTACTACTAAAAATAACTGAAGTTAACAACCACTGGTCATTAATATCACTTAATATCAATGGACTCAATTCACCTGTAAAAGGCACAGGCTAAGAGACTGGATATGAAAACAGAATCCAACATTTTGCTGTTTACAAGAAACACACCTCAACCACAAAGACAGACATCCACTCAGAGTAAAGGGTTGGGAAAAGGTTTATCAAGCAAATGGCCCTAAGAAACAAGCGGGTGTGGCCATTCTAATTTCCAACAAAGTTGACTTCAAACTAAAATCAATCAGAAGAGATGGAAAGGGACACTTTATACTCATAACAGGAAAAATCCATCAGAATGAAGTCTCAATCCTGAATATCTATGCCCCTAATATAAAAGCTCCCACTTATGTAAAAGAAACACTTCTAGAACACAAGGCAGCCATCAAACCACACACACTAATAGCTGGAGACTTCAACATTCTTCACCAATGGACAGGTCAATCAGACAGAAACCTAACAGAGAATTGAAAGACTTAATGGAGGTAATGAACCAAATGGACTTAACAGACATCTATAGAACATTCCACCCAAATAGGAAAGAATATACCTTCTTCTCTGCGGCTCATGGAACCTTTTCGAAAATTGACCATATACTTGGTAACAAAGCAAACTTCCACAGTTACAAAAAAAATATTAGTAACCACTTGTGTCTTATCAGATCACCATGGATTAAAATTAGAATTCAAAAACAATGCTACCCCCAGAAAACCCACAAACTCATGGAAACTGAACAGTCAACTACTGACCCACACCTGGATCAAGGAAGAAATAACGAAAGAAATTAAAGTCCTTCTTGAATTTAATGAAAACAAAGACACAACATACTCAAACCTATGGGACACAATGAAAGCAGTTGCTAAGAAGAAAGTTCATAGCACTAAGTGCCCACTTAAAGAAAACGGAGAAAAGCACTCATTGGTGACTTAACAGCACACCTGAAGCTCTGGAAAAAAAAGAAGCAGACTCACCTAGGAGAAGTAGAAGACTGGAAATAATCAAATTGAGGGCAGAAATCAACAAAATAGAAACACAGAAAACAATCCAAAGAATCAATGAAACAAGAAGCTGGTTGTTGGAGAAAATCAACAAGATTGACAAACCCTTAGCCAAACTAATCAAAACGGCAGAGGGAGAGCATGCAAATTAATAAGATCAGAAATGAAAAGGGGGACATAACCACAGACACAGAGGAAATTCAGAAAATCATTAGATCTTACTACAAAAGCCTGTATGCCACAAAATTGGAAAATGTAAAAGAAATGGACAGTTTTTTAGATAAATACCATATACCAAAGTTAAACCAGGACCAGGTAAATGCTCTAAATCATCCTGTTAGTTGCGAAGAATTAGAAACTGTTATCAGAAACCTCCCTACCAAAAAGAGCCCAGGACCAGATGGTTTTCAATGCAGAATTCTACCAGAACTTCCAAGAAGACCTAATACCTATACTCCTTAAGGTATTTCATAATATAGAAACACAAGAGTCACTGCCAAATTCCTTCTATGAAGCTACAGTTACCCTGATACCTAAACAACACAAAGACTCAACCAAGAAAGAGAATTACAGGCCAATCTCACTCATGAACATTGACGCAAAAATTCTCAATAAAATACTGGCAAACCGAATCCAAGAACACATTAGAAAAATTATCCATTACGATCAAGTAGGTTTCATCCCAGAGATGCAGGACTGGTTCAACATATGAAAATCTATCAATGTAATCCATCATATAAATAAACTGAAGGAAAAAAAACCATATGATCATCTCATTAGATGCTGAAAAAGCATTTGACAAAATTCAGCACCCTTTTATGATAAAGGTCTTGGAGAGATTAGGGATACAAGGGTCATTCCTAAATATAATAAAAGCTATTTACAGCAAGCCGACAGCTAACATCAAATTAAACGGAGAGAAACTCAAGGCTATCCCACTAAATTCAGGAACACGACAAGGCTGTCCACTCTCTCCTTATCTCTTCAATATAGTGCTTGAAGTTCTAGCAATAGCAATAAGACAACATAAGGGAATCAAGGGGATTCGAATTGGAAAGGAAGAAGTTAAACTTTCATTATTTGCAGATGATATGATAGTATACATAAGCGACCCCAAAATCTCCACCAAAGAACTCCTACATCTGATAAACTCCTTCAGTAACGTGGCAGGTTACAAGATCAACTCCAAAAAATCAGTCGCCCTCCTATACACAAAGGATAAGGAAGCAGAGAGGGAAATCAGAGAAGTATCACCTTTCACAATAGCCACAAATAGCATAAGATATCTGGGAGTATCTCTAACCAAGGAAGTGAAGGATTTATTTGACAAGAACTTTAAGTCTTTGAAGAAAGAAATTGAAGAGGATACCAGAAAATGGAAGGATCTCCCCTGCTCGTGGATTGGGAGGATCAACATAGTAAAAATGGCAATTCTACCAAAAGCAATCTATAGATTCAATGCAATCCCAATCAAGGTCCCATTAAAATTCTTCACAGAGATTGAGAGGACAATAATCAACTTTATATGGAAAAAAAGAAACCCAGGATAGCCAAAAAAATCTTATACAATAAAGGTTCTTCTGGAGGCATTACCATCCCTGACTTCAAACTCTATTACAAAGCTACAGTAGTGAAAACAGCTTGGTATTGGCATAAAAACAGAGAAGTTGACCAATGGAATCGTATAGAAGACCCGGATCTTAAACCACAAACCTATGAACACCTGATTTTTGATAAAGGAGCCAAAAGTACACAATGGAAGAAAGAGGGCATCTTCAACAAATGGTGCTGGCATAACTGGATGTCAACCTGTAGAAGAATGAAAGTAGATCCATATCTATCACCATGCACAAAACTCAAGTCCAAATGGATTAAAGACCTCAATATTAATTTGAACACATTGAGCTTGATAGAGGAGAAAGTGGGAAGTACTCTACAACAAATGGGCACAGGGAACCGTTTCCTATGCATAACCCCAGCTGCACAGACCTTAAGGACAACATTGAATAAATGGGACCTCCTGAAGTTGAGCAGCTTCTGTAAAGCAAAGGACATTGTCACTAAGACACAAAGGCAGCCTACTGACTGGGAAAAGATCTTCACCAACCCTGCAACTGACAAAGGTCTGATCTCTAAAATATATAAGGAACTCAAGAGACTAGACGGTAAAATGCCAATTAACCCAATTAAAAAATGGGGCGCTGAACTGAACAGAGAATTCTCAACAGAAGAAGTTCGAATGGCCAAAAGACACTTAAGATCATGCTCAACCTCCCTAGCTATCAGGGAAATGCAAATCAAAACAACTTTGAGATATCATCTTACACCTGTCAGATTGGTTAAAATCCAAAACACCAATAATAACCTTTGCTGGAGAGGTTGTGGGGTAAGGGGTACACTCATCCATTGCTGGTGGGAATGCAAAATTGTGCAACCACTTTGGAAAGCAGTGTGGTGGTTTCTCAGGAAATTCGGAATCAACCTACCCCAGGACCCAGCAATTCCACTATTGGGAATCTACCCAAGAGATGCCCAATCATACAACAAAAGCATATACTCATCTATGTTTATAGCAGCATTATTTGTAATAGCCAGATCCTGGAAACAACCTAGATGCCCGTCAGTGGAAGAATGGATGAAGAAACTGTGGAATATATACATGCTAGAATACTACTCAGCGGTAAAAAACAATGACATCTTGAATTTTGCAGGCAAATGGATGGAAATAGAAAACACTATTCTGAGTGAGGTAACCCAGACCCAAAAAGATGAATATGGGATGTACTCACTCATAATCGGTTTCTAACCATAATTAAAGGACATCGAGCCTATGAATTTGGGATCCTTGAGAAGATAATTAGAAGGTGAACTCCCCAAAAAAGATATAGTAATCCTCCTGGATATTGGAAGTAGACATGATCGCCAGGCAAAATTGGGAACTTGAGGGTTGGGCGAGACTGGGGCAAGGGAAGATGGGGAGAGAAAAGTGTGAAGGGGAGAACGGGGGGAACTCGGAGGAATGGGGTGCTTGGGATATAGGAAGGGTGGATATGGGAGCAGGGAAGCATATATCTTAATTTAAGGAGCTACCTGAGGGTTGTCAAGAGACTTGACCCTAGAGGGGTTCCCAGGTTTCCAGGGAGACGCCCCCAGTTAGTTCCTTGGGCAGCTGAGGAGAGGGAGCCTGAAAAGGCCAGTTCCTATAGCCATACTGATGAATTTCTTGCATATCACTATAGAACCTCCACCTGACGATAGATGAAGAAAATGACAGAGCCCCACATTGGAGCACCGGACTGAGCTCCCAAGGTCCTGATGAGGAGCAGAAGGAGAGAGAACATGAGAAAGAAAGTCAGGACCGTGAGGGAACCTCCAGCTGGCGACAGATGGGGAAGGTGACTGAGCCCCACATTGGAGCACTGGACTGAGCTCCCAAGGTCCTGATGAGGAGCAGAAGGAGCGAGAACATGAGGGAGAAAGTCAGGAACGAGAGGGGTGCGTTCACTCATGGAGACGGTGGGACAGAACTAATGGGAGATCACCAACTCCAGTTGGAATGGGACTGATGGATCCTGCGATCAAACCCGTCTCTCTGATTGTGGCCAACAGCGGGGGCTGACTGAGAAGCAAAGGACAATGGCTCTGGGCTCTGATTCTTCTGCATGGACGGGCTCTGTGGGAGCCTTCTCAGCTTGGTCGATCACCTTCCTGGACCTGGGGGGAGTTGGGAGGACCTTGGTCTTAGCATAGAGTAGGGAACCCTGATGGCTCCTGGCCTTGAGAGGGAGGGAGGGGAGGTATGAGTGTAGGGGAGGGGAGGGAAGGGGGAGAAGGAGGGGAGGGAAGGGGGAGGAGGAGGGGAGGGAGGGGGGAGGAGGAGAGAAGGAGATGGAAATTTTTAAATATAAAAAAAAATAAACCATGAGAAAAAAAATAAAAATAAAAAAAAAGCTTTAGTGTGATAAACGTAATGGCCTCGAGTGATCTTGCAGATGTATAAAGAGAGCAAAGGATTTATTCAGGAAACAGCCAGAAGACATAGAAAAAAAAAAGTGTTGACCTGGTTCACCTTGTAGTTGATACTCACTAGAAAAGTATTGCTTGATAGCTGTGCCAATCTCAATCTCAGTTTGTCACAAATTAAATACCTCTGAAATTAACCTTGTCTCCTATATATATACAGATATCCTTGTGTGGCATGTTTCATCACTGAAATAGGATTTTACTTGTCATTGTGTTATTGCTTCCCTTACCACTATTTGATTTTCTTCTGTAGTGTTTTCCCTTATTTAAGGAATGTTGTTGACTAAAACATTCACTTTGGAGGAATTCAAGAGTATCATTAAAATTGCAATCCTTTTTATCAAAAAAAAATACAGTTTCAGTGTGATTATTTTGGGGCTAAGTGACTGGGAACAAATAAGCGGCCTCCCTACTAATGTGTGACTATCGACAAATTAGTAGGCATGCAAGAGCCACTCTGTTCAAATTCAAATTTTAGAAATATGGTAAGACTAGAAACAATATTTCTTTGAGTGATTTTTCCCTATAGCATTTGAGGTAATTATTAATTTCCCTGACACTGGTAGAAGTTACATGGGCCATCTCCTTGGATGCTAGTATGTCACAGAGCTAACAATGTGTGAAACCATAAAAACATCATGCCAAAAGTCAACCAGCTGAGCTTGGTGTAAATGCCTATCATGGAAACATGAGCAAAGTTAAGAAAGAAGGAATGCCTTGAGAGCTACAGGAGGCATGACAACATAGTATGTTCTATGCCAGGCTAGGCTAACATCTGTATCCTTGTCTAAAAACAAACATAGGCATTAGTAATTAAGGTCAGAACAACAATCTAGAATCTTATTTTACAGGCATGCCTATTTCATTCCAGTGTGCACCCATCCCTTCTGCCTTCACAGGCAGAAACAGATCAATTCTATATTTCCACAATCTAATA
Source organism: Arvicola amphibius (assembly GCF_903992535.2). Lineage (NCBI taxonomy): Eukaryota > Metazoa > Chordata > Mammalia > Rodentia > Cricetidae > Arvicola > Arvicola amphibius. The sequence continues at coordinate 159,453,371 of NC_052048.2, forward strand.
ATTTCAAGAATATTATAAAAGTGAACTGATGGAATTCATCATTTGGAGAACTGCCCTTTCCATCTGGCTTAATTTTCTGAAGATTTATCTGTGTTTTTACTTGAATCAAAACCTTGTTTCAATTATCCAAAGTCAAAATTCTAAGGAGATTTTCTGAGCCAGAAATTCACTAGAGAAGTTAGGTTGCTTCTATTCCTTCCTATTTTTCTTTCAACATTGTTTCTCTTCCTAGATGTCATTGTGGTGCTGATTCTGAAAGTGGATCAGATTAGAAAGAAAAAAAAACAAAAACCACATTTCTTCACTGGCTTGCATGTGACCTTTTCTCCACTCTCTTTTTAGCTCCAGTCACACTAGCCTTCTTGATAGTCATGAATCTAGCCAACTTCACCCCACCTGAAGGCTATTGTGCTGGTTTCTCTTTCCAAAGAATTTATTTTATTCATATTTCTTCTCAAGTGCCATATATTAAGAGAAATTATAACCACTTATCTCCTTCTATTACTTAATTTCAGTAAAGAAAACATTAGAGAACACTATTGCATTTATTTATTTTCTCTTATTTCATGTTTCTACAGAATATAAGTTCCATGAAAGCCAGATCTTTGTTTTTCTACTAACAGTCAAATACTCAGATGAGGTTGTGTGGCATGTTATACATAGGACCATGTCTTAGCTGAATGAGTGACAATTCTAACCTTATAAATCTTCAACGATTTTATTTTACTTCTGAAATAGGGAAAAAATGGGAAAAAATAAAACTTTTGTTCCTCTACTTCAAAAGAAAAAAAAAAAAACTCAACCTTAACAGAAAAGAATGATTGACAATGGCAGACAATAATTAGAGAAAAGTCTGCAGGCTCCGGAGAACTGCCAAATTCCAGAAAGCTGAGGTCATCTGTGAGAAAATGTGACTGTTGGCACTGAGATTCCATGTTTATTTTACTCTGCTATCACAGGTGTTGAAGTTGCAAAAGAACCCCAGCACCTCAACAAGAAAGTGGGATATTTGAGCAATGACTAATGCGGTTCGCAGGTCACATACTAGGAGTGACTATCCTATGATTTGGTAGTGTATATTATCACTGGGAACCATAATAGACATTCAAGAATTTGAAGAAACATCCAATAACAAAATGCATCTACATTAAACAAATAGAGATTTATATAGTAATTATATGAGTAGAAATTTATATGATTTGCACACCTAAATTGATAGATTTGGCTTCACACCTCTCATATGTACTATTCAGCTGGCCAAATGCACTTGTGTTTTGAATGGCGGCTTTCTTATTGCAGCGTTATCTGCGAGTGCTTGTGAGGTTGACCCATTCATTTAAGCACTTGACATTGAGACAATGGGAAACTTTTTGGCTAGAGCTTGGATCCATTTTTAACACATTATAAAGAGTCTTAAAAAAATGGCATCTGAACCAGCAGAGCGAAAATTTGGAGGCCAACAACTGCCTCTCTGGCATGGTAACTCCACTGCCAACATGTGTTTGTTTCAGTACCACAGGTGGCAAGGCAATTACAGGGGCCAGCTTCTTTCAAACCCAGTCTAGGGGAAATGTTACAAACTTTTCAAATATATTATAAATATAATTAAAGGGCATGCTTTCCCAGACTTTTGAGTAACACTGTTGTATCAAAGGGAGGGTCTGACTATGACATGAAAGACAAACTCATTTCTTCAGATGAAAATGATACTTTAACTTAATATCTGAACATTAAAATCATCACTGGCAAATATGATTTTTCAGTGTATATGGAGTGGCTCTAGCTAAAAGGCTTCTTTTAGCAGGAGTATATTGTTAAAGTTCATATGACAGCAGACAGTGTGATGGAACGTAAGCAAATATCTGAGAAAATGCCACCACTGTACTGCTAATAGGAAAGTGTGTCATTTATATCATTTTAGTATATATTTGAAAAATCATTAATCACCAAAAATGAAGTTTCACACTCGCTGAGGTGGCCATATTCTCATTCTAAATGATTTCCTAACCAGATAAGTAAACAACTGATGATAGCCTTAAATAATAATAATAATAATAAAAGTAATAATAATAAGGTATTCAGAATTCTGATACATCTTAAGTAAGTATATCCTGTAAATGGATGAAATTGCAGCTGTTATTTTATAGTTGCTTGTCAAAATATATTTGGACTTTTCTCACTTCAATTAGTTAAACCAAAACTGTGAGATAAAATGTATGCTACGTTGAATTTATGCTTAATATTTTTCATGAAAATTTCCCTAACCCAAATTTCTGGAGTTTTCTGAAGGATTTTGTAATTTCCAAAATATCATACTTTTTCTATAACTTCATTTTGTTTAGAACTGAACTCAATTAATTTATATTTCTAATGGATTGCCTTTGTTTTTATCTTCCAAGGCTGTATGTAAGATTTTTTTGTCCCTTAATAAAATATTTATACTGTTAAAATAATTTAAAAATCACTACATAGTTTTAGTCTTTCTACATCTTTATGGACTTTTTTCCAAATTATGAGATCAATAATTATTGCTTAGAAAAATTACAATATTAGTGTTGTCATTTTCACCCTAAGGTTCCATGGGGGATACTCTATCATACATATCCATGTAAAATTACACCTGTTACAAGGGTTATGAGGCTGTGACAAGCATGTATTTAGTAAGTCAATAAGTCAGGGAAAGCTTGCTTGTTTGAAGTGAAGCTTGAGCTGAGGTCTGAATGAGCAACTGGATGTGAGCAAGGCAGTCTCACAAGGAAACAGCAAATGAACTGGGCTGTTGAATTTACAAAGAGACCAGCCATGATTGGATATGGGAGAAAGAGATGAAAGGAGAAATGACTGAGAATATGCTAAAAGTTCAGCATTGACCGCATGGTTATAGGGAAGCCATTTCAGTAGAAAATTATGTGATCATACAAACATGATTTAACAAAATTACAAGGTCTTTATGAGCAATGAAAGTTAGAAAGAAAAGAGGGAATGACAAAAAATAAAAATGGAATGTTCTTGGAGTATTCCAAGGGACAGAAAATAACAGCCTAGACTGTCAGACTGTGTGAGACGTATTAGATTGGAGAATCTATTTTAAGGGACAAATTATTGGCTAATAAATATAAATATATAAAAGAGTCTTGGTAACAAACAGCAGGGAATAGCAACACAGACATCATTCTAGGCTTCCTGGGTTATGCTACAAAATGATGACATTAATTTTTTGTTTTAACTTACTTATTTTTGTTTAGGAGTATGTGTCTACATGGGGTTACATGCCGGTGTGTACATGTGACTGAGGTGACCAGAGCTGTCAGATTCACTGGAGCTTGAGTTACAAATGATTGTGACCTGTTTGACATGGGTGCTTGGGATCAAAATGGGCTCCTCTGGAAGCATAACAAAAGCTCTAAACCAATAAGCTATATCTATAGTGCCTGAAGGAATAAATTCCTAATTCTGTCACTTGGTCTAAACTTATTGGCCTTAATCATATTTTTTAAGGCTCAGATGAAATCAGTTTCCTATCATGACTTATTGCATGAATTCAATTTTCCCATGTTGTCCTTTGAGTGACAGTACAGTAGATCTGATGACTATGAAAGCAATTTAGAATATGAATATAATTAACAAGGTAAATGGGTTGGTTAGTTTTTCATCAAATTGACAGTCACATTTATCCAGGAAGAGGGAATCTCAGTTGAGAAATTGCCTCCATTTGACATGTAGATAAGTATGTAGCCATTTCCTTGATTAATGATAGATGTGTAATCATGCAGTTCATTGACTGCAGTGGCACTCAGGGCCAGTAGTCCTTAGTTGCATAAAAGAGTCAGTTGAAGAAGCCATAACAGAGCAAGCCAAGTAATAGCATTCTCCCCTGGTTCTCGCCTCTTTCCTGCCTCCAGGTTCCTGTCTTGAGTTCCTGCCCTGACTTGCCTTCATGATGTAGTATATGCCATAAACCAAAACAAATCCTTTCCTCCCAAAGTTACTTTCGATCATGGTGTTTGTCACAGCAGAAGAAAAAAAACAAATTTAAACAATTAACACTGAAGTTGAAAATATTTTTCTACTGAGATTTTTTACTTAAAAAAGAAACAAAATAAAAACTCTTCTTTATTTCTATTTCTTGAACTTTCACTAAAGTCTTTTCTTGTACTATTGCTGCTGTCTAATGTACTGTCTCTTTTGAGAGTCCTGTAATCCTTCAGCTCTAGAAACTCACCCAAGACATAGAGCATTGCAAAAGCTCATAAATGTATTCATTTTGGTCTAGTAATTTATGAATAGCTTAAAATGTTTAATTCACATTTCCTTACATGTTTAGGGATATAAAAACACAAGCCAAGGAGCCATAATATACATATAAAGAAAGGATCTGTTAGGTTAAAAAAAGTCCCTGAAAATTCATTATGAGGGAAAGAACTTTCAAAAACCCCATTTAGTTTGTTTTGTTTGGCCCATCTACTGCTCGTCACAGGGCCTGCTCTTAAGAATGTTTGTTAATACCTGTGTTACTTTGTTGTAGAAAACTAAGTTTTCATTTGCAAGAAGTTATTAGCTAGAGATAGCTTCTGGGTTAGGGATGAGGCATGTTGTAGTGAGGATTGCGGCGGGCTGCATTTCATTTGTGGGCTGCATTCCCACCCCTCTCCCAGCTGCCTGGCTAGCTTATGCCCCGAAATAACAACACACAAATTGTATTCTTTTAAACACTGCTTGCCTCATTAGCTTCAGCCTCTTATTTTTTCCAGTTTATTTATTTTTTATTAAAAATTGCCATCTCCTCCCCTCCTCCTCCCCCTTCCCTCCCCTCCCCTCCACCCATACCCCCACTCCCTCCCTCTCCAGGCCAAAGAACCATCAGGGTTCTCTACACTATGTTGAGTCCAAGGTCCTCCCAACTCCCTCCAGGTCCAGGAAGGTGAGCAACCAAACTGACAAAGCTCACACAGAGCCCGTACATGTCATAGAGACCAAGCCCATCGCCATTGTCCTTGGCTCCTCGGTCAGCCTCCACCATCAGCCACTTTCAGAGAGTCCGATTTGGTCGCATGTTCCATCAGTCCCATTCCAAGTGGACTTGGTGGTCTCCCATTAGTTCTGTCCTGCCGTCTCAGTGGGTGAACGCATCCCTCATGGTTCTGACTTTCTTTCTCATGATCTCTCTCCTTCTGCTCCTCATCAGAACTTTGGGAGCTCAGTCCGGTGTTCCAATGTGGGGCTCTGTCTCTATCTCCATCCATCGCCAGGTGAAGGTTAAGGCTCACAGTGAGCCCATCCATGCTGTAGAGTTCACATTCATTGCCGTTGTCCTTGGTTTCTCAGTCCTCCTCCACCGTCAGCCACATTCAGAGAGCCCGGTTTGGTCCCCTGTTTCATCAGTTCCATTCCAACTGGACTTGGTGGTCTCCCGTTATATCTGTCCCACCGTCTCAATGGGTAAACGCACTCCTCACGGTCCTGACTTCCTTGCTCATGATCTCCCTCCTTTTGCTCCTCATCAGGACCTTGGGAGCTCAGTCCGGTGCTCCTATGGGGGGCTCTGTCATTTTCTCCATCCAATGCCAGGTGAAGGTTCTATGGTGATATGCAAGATATTCATGAGTAGGGCAATAGGATCTGCACATTTCTGGCACCCTCTCCTCAGCTGCCCAAGGACCTAGATGGGGGCATCCTCTGGACACCTGGGAACCCCTCTAGAGTCAAGTCTATGCCAACCCTAGAATGGCTCCCTTAAGTAAGATATATAATTCCTTGTTTCCATATCCACCCTTCCTATATCCCAACCATCCTATTCCCCCAAGCTCTTCCCATCCTCCACTTCACACTTTTCTTGCCCCCTCCCCCCCCCCCCCCCCCCCCCCCCCCCCCTTTGTTCCCATTTTTTGTCCAGCAATCTTGTCTACTTCCAGTATCCAGGAGGATAACTATATGTTTTTCTTTGGGTTCACCTTCTTAATTAGCTTCTCTAGGATTTTTACAAATTATAGGCTCGATGACCTTTATTTATGGCTAGAAACCAATTATGAGTGAGTACATCCCATGTTCATCTTTTTGGGCCTGGGTTACCTCACTCAGGATGGTGTTTTCTATTTCCATCCATTTGCATGCAAAATTCAAGATGTCATTGTTTTTTACTGCTGTGTAGTACTCTAATATGTATATATTCCACACTTTCTTCATCCATTCTTCCACTGAAGGGCATCTAGGTTGTTTCCAGGTTCTGGCTATTACAAATAATGCTGCTATAAACATAGTTGAACAGATGCTTTTGTAATATGATTGGGCATCTCTTGGGTAAATTCCCAATAGTGGAATTGCTGGGTCCTGGGGTAGGTGGATCCCAAATTTCCTGAAAAACCTCCACACTGCTTTCCAAAGCAGTTGCACAAGTTTGCTTTCCCACCAGCAATGGATGAGTGTACCCCTTACTCCACATCCTCTCCAGCAAAGGCTATCATTGGTGTTTTTGATTTTAGCCATTCTGACAGGTGTAAAATGGTATTTTAACATTGTTTTGATTTGCATTTCCCTGATTGCTAAGGAGGTTGAGCATGACCTTAAGTGTCTTTTGGCCATTCGAACTTCTTCTGATGAGAATTCTCTGTTCAGTTCAGTGTCCCATTTTTCAATTGGGTTCATTAGCATTTTAAAGTCTAGTCTCTTGAGTTCCTTATATATTTTGGAGATCAGACCTTTGTCTGTTGTGGGGTTGGTAAAGATCTTTTCCCAGTCAGTAGGCTGCCTTTTTGTCTTAGTGTCAGTGTCCTTTGCTTTACAGAAGCTGCTCAGCTTCAGGAGGTCCCATTTATTCAATGTTGCCCTTAATGTCTGTGCTGCTGGGCTTTACGTAGGAAGCGGTCTCCTGTGCCCAAATGTTGTAGAGTACTTCCCACTTTCTCCTCTAACAGGTTCAGTGTGTTCAGATTGATATTGAGGTCTTTAATCCATTTGGACTTCAGTTTTGTGCATGGTGATAGACACGGATCTACTTTCATTCTTCTACAGGTTGACATCCAGTTATGCCAGTACCATTTGTTGAAGATGCTTTCTTTCTTCCATTGTGTGCTTTTAGCTCCTTTATCAAAAATCAGGTGTTCATAGGTTTGTGGGTTAAGATCTGGGTCTTCTATTCGATTCCATTGATCGACTTCTCTATTTTTATGCCAATACCAAGCTGTTTTCAATACTGTAGCTCTGTAATAGAGTTTGAAGTCAGGGATGGTAACGCCTCCAGAAGTTCCTTTATTGTATAAGTTTTTTTTGGCTATCCTGGGTTTCTTGTTCTTCCATATAAAGTTGATTATTGTCCTCTCAAGATCTGTGAAGAATTTTGATGGGATCTTTAAGGGGATTGCATTAAATCTATAGATTGCCTTTGGTAGTATTGCCATTTTTACTATGTTGATCCTCCCAATCCAAGAGCAAGGGAGATCCTTCCATTTTCTGGTATCCTCTTCAATTTCTTTCTTCAAAGACTTAAAGTTCTTGTCAAATAGGTCTTTCACTTCCTTGGTTAGAGTGACCCCAAGATATTTTATGCTATTTGTGGCTATCGTGAAAGGTGAAGCTTCTCTGATTTCTTTCTCTGCTTCCTTGTCCTTTGTATATAGGAGGGCGACTGATTTTTTGGAGTTGATCTTGTAACCTGCCACGATACTAAAGGAGTTTAGCAGCTGTAGGAGTTCTTTGGTGGAGTTTTTCGGGTCACTTATGTACACTATCATATCATCTGCAAATAATGAAAGTTTAACTTCTTCCTTTCCAATTCGAATCCCCTTGATCCCCTTGTTTTGTCTTATTGCTATTGCTAGAACTTCAAGTACTATATTGAAGAGATAAGGAGAGAGTGGACAGCCTTGTCGCGTTCCTGAATTTAGTGGGATGGCCTTGAGTTTCTCTCCATTTAATTTGATGTTAGCTGTCGGCTTGCTGTAAATAGCCTTTATTATATTTAGGAATGACCCCAGTATCCCTAATCTCTCCAAGACCTTTATCATAAAGGGGTGCTGAATTTTGTCAAATGCTTTTTCTGCATCTAATGAGATGATCATATTCTTTTTATCCTTCAGTTTATTTATATGATGGATTACATTGATAGATTTTCATATGTTGAACCAGCCCTGCATCTCTGGGATGAAGCCTACTTGATCATAGTGGATAATTTTTCTTATGTGTTCTTGGATTCTGTTTGCCAGTATTTTATTGAGAATTTTTGCATCGATGTTCATGAGTAGGATTGGCCTGTAATTCTCTTTCTTGGTTGAGTCTTTGTGTGGTTTAGGTATCAGGGTAATTGTAGCTTCATAAAAGGAATTTGGCAATGACTGTTCTGTTTCTATATTATGAAATACCTTAAGGAGTATAGGTATTAGGTCTTCTTGGAAGTTCTGGTAGAATTCTGCATTGAACCCATCAGGTCCTGGGCTCCTTTTGGTAGGGAGGTTTCTGATAACAGTTTCCAATTCTTCGCGACTAACAGGACTATTTAGAGCATTTACCTGGTCATGGTTTAACTTTGGTACATGGTACTTATCTAAAAAAGTGTCCATTTCAGCCGGGCGGTGGTGGCGCACGCCATTAATCCCAGCACTCGGGAGGCAGAGGCAGGCGGATCTCTGTGAGTTCGAGGCCAGCCTGGTCTACAAGAGCTAGTTCCAGGACAGGCTCTAAAAAAGCTGCAGAGAAACCCTGTCTCGAAAAAACCAAAAAAAAAAAGTGTCCATTTCTTTTACATTTTTCCAATTTTGTGGCATACAGGCTTTTGTAGTAAGATCTAATGATTCTTTGAATTTCCTCTGTGTCTGTGGTTATGTCCCCTTTTTCATTTCTGATCTTATTAATTTGTGTGTTCTCTCTCTGCCCTTTGATTAGTTTGGCTAGGGGTTTGTCAATCTTGTTGATTTTCTCCAAGAACCAGCTTTTTGTTTCATTGATTCTTTGTATTATTTTCTGTGTTCCTATTTTGTTGATTTCTGCCCTCAGTTTGATAATTTTCAGTCTTCTACTTCTCCGAGGTGAGTCTGCTTCTTTCTTTTCTAAAGTTTTCAGGTGTGCTGTTAAGTCTCCAATGTGTGCTTTCTCTGTTTTTTTTTTTAAGTGGGCACTTAATGTTATGAATTTTCCTCTTAGCACTGCTTTCATAGTGTACCATAAGTTTGAGTATGTTGTGTCTTTATTTTCATTAAATTCAAGGAAGACTTTAATTTCTTTCTTTATTTCTTCCTTGACCCAGCTGTGGTTCACTAGTTGACTGTTCAGTTTCCATGAGTTTGTAGGCTTTCTGGGGGTAGCATTGTTGTTGAATTCTAATTTTAATCCATGGTGATCTGATAAGATGCAGGTGGTTACTAATATTTTTTTGGAACTGTGGAAGTTTGCTTTGTTACCGAGTATGTGGTCAATTTTCGAAAAGGTTCCATGAGCCGCAGAGAAGAAGGTATATTCTTTCCTGTTTGGGTGGAATGTTCTATAGATGTCTGTTAAGTCCATTTGGTTCATTACCTCTATTGAGTCTCTTAATTCTCTGTTAGGTTTCTGTCGAATTCACCTGTCCATTGGTGAAAGAGGAGTGTTGAAGTCTCCCACTATCAGTGTGTTTGGTTTGATGGCTGTCTTGAGTTCTAGTAATGTTTCTTTTATATAAGTGGGTGCTTTTGTATTAGGGGCATAGATATTCAGGATTGAGACTTCATTCTGATGGATTTTTCCTGTAATAGGTATAAAGTGTCCTTTTCCATCTCTTTTGATTGATTTTAGTTTGAAGTCAACTTTGTTAGAAATTAGTATGGCCACACTGGCTTGTTTCTTAGGGCCATTTGCTTGATAAAGCTTTTCCCAAACCTTTACTCTGAGTAGGTGTCTGTCTTTGTGGTTGAGGTGTGTTTCTTGTAAACAGCAGAATGTTGGATCCCGTTTTCGTATCCAATCTCTTAGCCTGTGCCTTTTTATAGGTAAATTGAGTCCATTGATATTAAGTGATATTAATGACCAGTGGATGTTAACTCCGGTTTTCATTTTTTATTTGGTAGTACAGATTGTGTTTCCTTTCTTTGCGATGTGCTGGTGAAGGGTCGCTAGATTTCTGAGTTATTTTGGGCAATGCTGCACTCCTTTGTTTGTGAATGTCCTTCTATTACTTTCTGTAAGGCTGGATTTGTGGCTATGTATTGTTTAAATTTGTTTTTATCCTGGAATATTTTGTTTTCTCCATTTATAGTGAATGAAAGCTTTGCTGGGTATAATAATCTGGGCTTGCATCCATGGTCTCTTAGTTTCTGCAAAACATCTATCCAGGACTTTCTGGCTTTCATGGTTTCCATAGAGAAGTCAGGTGTCAGTCTGATAGGTTTACCTTTATATGTTACTTGACCTTTTTCCTTTGCAGCTCTTAATATTCTTTCTTTATTCTGTATGTTTTGTGTTTTGATTATAATATGGCAAGGGGATGTTTTTTTTTTTTTTTGATCCAGTCTTTTTGGTGTTCTGTAAGCTTCTTGAACCTTAATAGGAATATCATTTTTTAGGTTTGGGGTGTTTTCTTCTATAATTTTATTAAATATATTTTCTGAACGATTGAGCTGTATTTCTTCTCCTTCTTCTATGCCTATTATTCTTAGGTTTGGTCTTTTTATTGTGTCCCAGATTTCCTGAATGTTTTGTGATGAGGATTTGTTGAATTTGCTGTTTTCTTTGATCAGTGCATTTATTTTCTCTATGTTATCTTCAGAATCTGAGAGTCTTTCTTCTATCTCTTGTATTCTGTTGGTTATGCTTGTTTCTGTAGTCTCTGTTCGTTTACTTAGATTTTCCAAATCCAGCTGGCCCTCTGGTTGTGTTTTCTTCCTTGCCTCCATTTCAGTTTTCAAGTCTTGCACTGTTTCCATTATCTGTTTGATTGTTTTTTCTTGGTTTCCTAGGATATCGTTTACGGATTTACTCAATTCTTCAAACTTTTTGTTATTCTCGTCCATTTCCTTAAGGGAGTTTTTCACCTCCTGTTTAAGGGACTCTATTACTTTCATAAAGTCAATTTTTTCTACTTCTTCTTGATTAGTGTGTTCTAGTCCTCCTGTTATAAGTTAGCTGGGTTCTGGTGCTTTCATGTTGTTTTTCAAATTGTTGGAGGAATTCTTGCATTGGCGCCTGCCCATTTGTTCCTCTGAATAATCCCCTTTGGGTCTTCTTTTAGAAGTTCAATTCACCCCAATGAATTCAATTCACTCACCCCAATGAATGATGGATCCTCTGGCAGACTGTCAGGTCTCCTTGCAGGCCAAACAGCTCACTGACAAAGGGCCTACCTTGCCGCAGGCAGTCTAATGAAGGAGGGGACCTCCCACCGGCCTGGGTGCACTCAATTCCAGGTCCCCAGTGCCCAAACAGGCTGAGCTGTGGGATTTTGTGGCCCCAAAGATGGGGGGATGAGGGGGGGGGGAGGGGGGAGGATTCTGGGTGCAAGCTGGGAAGGGACAGGAAGAGAGAGGCAGTATCTGGGGAGAATAACCCCTGCAGGAAGAGCAGGAAGTGTGCGGGTGGCGGGGGGCGGGGGGGGGGAGTTGTGGAATGTCGGTGGTCCCTCTCAGGGCAGCTGGTTCGGGCACTCACTCCTTACTCACCCCAAAGAATGATGGATCCTCTGGCAGACTGTCAGGTCCCCTTGCAATCCAAGCAGCTCTCTGACAAAGGCCTACCTTGCCGAAGGCAGGCTAATATAGGAGGGGACCTCCCACCGGCCTGGGTGCACTCAATTCCAGGTCCCCAGCACCCAAACAGGCTGAGCTGTGGGATTTTGTTGCCCCAAAGACGGGAGGATGAGGGGGGGGAATCTAGCTTCAGCCTCTTACTGGCTAACTCTCACACTTTGATTAACCCATATTTAGTAATGTGTGTAGCACCACGAGGGGTGGCTTACCAGGAAGATTTTAGGCTACATCCATCTTGGGTCTGAGCTTCATTGCATCTGCCTAACATCCCTTCTTCCCAGCATTCTGTTCTTTTTACTCCACCTATCTAAATCCTGCCCTATCATAAAGCCAAGGCAGTTTCTTTATTAACCAATGAGAGTCCTCCATCAGCATGTGTCTACTTTTCCTTTTAGCTCTTAGGCTGCCCCCTTCTGCAGACACTGTGCATGCTACCTCAGTCTCTGTGAGTAGCTATCTTCCATCACCTCCATATCTTGCAATCTTTCTGCTTTCTCTTTCATAGAGTTGTCTGAGACCTACAGGGTGAGATTTGATGGAGACATCTCATTTAGGATGGAGTGATCCAATTGTTATGGACTTCTGTACCCATTTTTTCAGGAGGAATTTTACTGAGTAAGGCACTGATCTGTGCATATAACAGAATATTGTTAGGGATTATTTCATTGCTATATTCCTTTAGTAGAACAATATTATTTATCTTTTGTCTGGGTCTATGGTCTATCTAGTCTCAGGTTCCTGACCAACAGTGTCAGGAATAGATTCCATATCATGGAATAGGCCTTAAATCCAGTCAAAAGTTGGATGGTTAAGTCCACAAGTTTGGTGGGAGCATTGCCTGAGTGCATCTTGCAGCCCAGTTGTGGATCGAAGGGTTTATAGCTGTGTTGGTGTTTCTCTTTAACCTCTGGTAGAATACAGAGTACCTTCTGGTACCATTACTCCTAGACATTAGGGGTGAAACTTATGGGTAGGCACCAGCAAGTTTTTCCAAGTTCAGAGTTTTCTGGATGTTGTTTTCAGCTATAAGGCCTTGCTATAAATTTTTCGAGCGCCACCAATAGCCTTGGAAATAACTTCGGTTGTTCACAAACTTCAAGGGCCCCTTTGGATAGCAACTCAATTAGATATAATCCATTCCTAAGCTAGAGGCTTTATTTGATGATGAGAGACAAAGTTTTTATTTTTTTATTAATTTTTATTGAGCTCTACATTTTTCTCTGCTCCCCTTCCTGCCTCCCCCCTCTCCTTAAACCTTCTCCCAAGGTCCCCATGCTCCCAATTTACTCAGGAGATCTTGTCTTTTTTTTTTTACTTCCCATGTAGATTAGATCTATATAAGGCTTTCTTAGTGTTGTCATTGTTGTCTAAGTTCTCTGGGATTGTGGCTTTTAGGCTAGTTTTCTTTGCTTTATGTTTAAAAAACACCTATGAGTGAGTACATGTGATAATTGTCTTTCTGTGTCTGGGTTACCTCACTCAAAATAATATTTTATAGCCCATCCTTTTTCCTGCAAAATTCAAGCTATCGTTATTTTTTCTGCTGTGTAGTACTCCATTGTGTAAATATACCACATTTTCCTTTCCCATACTTCAGTTGAGGGGCATTTAGGTTGTTTCCAGAGTACAGACCTAAACAAAGAACTCTCAACAGAGGAATCTAAAATGGCTGAAAGACACTTAAAGAAATCCTTAGTCATCAGAGAAATGCAAATTAAAACAACGTTGAGATTCCAATTTACACTTGTAAGAATGGCCAAGATCAAAAATACTGATGACAACTTATGCTGGAGAGGTTATGGAAAGAAGGGAACATTTCTACATTGCTGGTGAGAATGAAAGTTTGTACAGCCCCGTTGGATGTATGTCAGTGTGGTTATTTCTCAGAAAATTAGGATAGACAAAGTTTTATCTTACGTTTGAGACATTTCACATAGATATGACTCATCATTCTGACTTCAAAGACCAAAGCAGGCAAGACATTTGGAAACCTGTTGGAACACTAAAAGTGCCATAAAAACCTGGTTTTGGTCAGGCTTTGACCTGTGAATCAATTAAGCCATAAGCATATTATGGTTAATTTGCTAATGATAATCATATACTTTGGGGATGAGATTTTGCCTGAGTCTAAAAACTGTATTCATCCTTCTGCATTATAATATAGTACTAACTTAAATACAGCAAACAAACTTAGATATATGCTTTTGTTGAATTACACAATTATTATTTGACAAAAATACACCTATTTTGTATATACTTAAAAGGGCATCACTAAGCTTTGTGAGCTAAACAAAATTAAAGTTTGTTTGAACGCTAAAATATCAAGAAAAAATTTCTTATTTCAAGGAAATATTTAAAGATATGAGAGAACTAGTTTCTTCAAAATTTTAGAATTAACAAATAGAAATATGTGACAGCTTTGAAGCTTTGAGCAAGTTTTAAGATAAAGAATCTGCGCACTGTATTGACTATAAAAATACTTCAATAATTCCTAAATGCTCCTCTAATCATGTCCAAAAGAAATCTGACTTACTTTGTCCTGAGCACATCTTATACAAATACATGTATCATTACTATGAAATAAGCCTTTAACTTCCTTATAACATTGTTTTATGTTTTTGAAGTCCAATAAACTGAGATCCTTTTGAAGAATACAGAACAATATGATTAGACTTTTCCAAATCCATTTTGAAGGTGAAATTCGTCATTCCAAAAATTAACTCTTTTGATGATTTTTTCTGGTAGTCTTTCTCTGTGCCTTTAAGCTACAATTAGCCATTGAAAATTGTCTGTGTTTGCCTAGAATACTCCATAAATGCTGGCCATCTCTTCTTATTAAGGAAAATCTCTCATGGAGTGATATCATCCCAGTAACATTATGACCACAATGTGATTTTGAAACATCATGACCTCTATTGCTTTCTATCAAGCTACAGCAGCAGACAGATACAGAGTTATTATTGCTCTTATACTTTCAAAGATGCCCAAAGGGGAAAGCACTGGCAGTAAACCCAAGACAGAAGCTTGCCTAATTGTGTATATTTGATCAAGAAAAAAAATATAGCTCTGATGTTAGTATATGTTTTGTGTCTATGTTCAGTTATAAAACTAATGAATGATGAAAGATGATAAAATATAAGCTGTTCAGGCAAACTATACTTGAAGATGTATAGTAGCTGTTTCTAGTCTCAGGTAAAAGCAGCACAGAGATGTTACATGTTTGGTATCTGCAGCTTGGAAAGAGAGTGCTGAATTGGTTTAAAATAGCTCCAAACATGTAACTATTCATGGGGGTATTAACTGGCTTAAATAATCAAGAAAACTTGAGAAAAAATTTACACTTGCCCATTTATAAAACTTGCTGAATTCATGGTAAATATTATTCAGTGTTTAGTTGCGAGTTATAACTACTGGGCAGTACACCTGATGGCAGTGATACATTCCTCTCTTTCTGGGTAGTTGGATGGAGACAGAGATCTGAAGGAAAACAAAGATGTGAAACTATGAAGGACAAAGAAGAAACCCTGTGTTCACAACCAATAACTTGGTTAGTACTCTGAGTTTTCACGGTCACAGTTCATGTGTTCCAATTTAGAAGAAATTACTGAAAAAGAATCTTTCAAACATAACATTATTTAGATTTTCTAATTGCTAAATGTTCAGCATTTGCTCATTTTCATTAAGGTCACTGTAGACCAGATACAACACATAACCAGATCACAGTCAAATGAACCAACAGATGCCAAGGTTTTCTTTTGATTTCCTTCCATAATGTTGGTATGCAGCAGAGTTGTTTGTAAAAGATTATCACCAAATCAAAAGTAAAGTAATAAGTGAGCAGAAATTCTAAACTCCCCAAATTATCATTTGAAAATTATAATCCATATTTAATGCATATTAATTTATGTGAGACAAAAGGCTGGATAGAGCAGAGGTAGAGTGATTGCCTAGTGAACAAGAACACCTGAATCCCAGCAACACACCCCACCATACACACACCAAGCAGATAGCAGTATGTGTGAATACTCCTAATGGAGCTAATTGAACAATATAAGGAGGGTTTATGTTAAAATACGTTGAACTCATTGGAGTAGGTTTCATACATGACATCTACACAAAAGGAAGAAGACAAATTTTTGTGACGAATTTAAAGCAGACATATCAATTTAACAAATCCAACTAGGGTTTCAAATAACAAAATAGAAGTAGTGTTTATTGTATAAAGAAAATATGACAAATACTGAAAACAGGAATGAAAGGAAAAAGAACACAGGAATATAACCAGGAGACAAAATGCCTCATCTTAGATTGAATGGGATTACCAATTTCCAGATCAGATTTATTCCATAAATTCAGTCTTTAATTTGTCATTTATTCATAAGTACACATGCTAGATACTGATATATATGTATACACACACACACAGACAGACATACACATACATACCAGGGAGATGACAGAATATTTAGACTGTGTATGAGTTACTTGTCTTGATAATATAATAAAAAAAACTGACAAAGGCAACTTCAGGAATATATTGGCTCACAGTTTGAGGGGACAGTCCATTGTGGAGAGAGTAGTGTGAAACACCTGATTACATTGCATCCAATGTTAGGAATTTTGAAGTAATGAATGCTTGTCCTATCTTTGCTTTCTACATTTTATTCATTCTGAAACTCTAACCAATGGGACCATCGGTTCTAGCATTCATCTTTCCAACTCAATTAAGCTAACCTTGAAAATATCTCATAGACATGATGATGAGTTTGTTGCCACTCTGAATCTAAATATCATCAAATTGACAGTCAAGATAAAACATTACACATCATCAGCAGAGGAAGACAGGTAATAAATAAAGCAATGACTACTACTCCCATGAGAAGAACTTAGTCCATTTGTGTGGGACAGAATAAATAAAGTAGGGTATTTTTATAGTCAATGACTACTATAACAATGAGGCATTTAATTCATTTGTGCTGGACAAAATATATCAGGCAAGGTATTTTTATAGAGTATAACTTTATTACTCATTGCTCCTCAAGCTAGAAGTCCAAACTCAAGTTGTGGGCACATATGGTTTCTGCTAAAGGAGGATGCATGGCCAGGACAATGAGGTATAGCATGAATAAGAAAAACTCAGAGCCAGATATTGGGGTTCAACCTGAAGACCAGAAAAGCAAAGCAATCAGCCACTGATTCTTACCTCAACCTCAGTCTGAAAATGGTAATCCTGGCTCCAGGAAACCTCAGAATGAGACTGATGTTGAGAGCTGTATCCTCTGGTTTTACAATCCTCTCTAGTTCTGGGACTAATGGCGTGCACCATTACTACCTTGTTTCTATGGAAAACTAGTGTGGTTACTGAGATTACAAGTGTGTGTCATTGTTGCCTGGTCTGTAAGGCCTGCCAGTGTGACTGTTTTACTTTTCTGATCTTCAGGCAAGCTTTATTTATTACAGTACAAATGAAATGCACAATAAGGTGTGCTTGAGCATTGGGTCCTCCCTAGGGGAAGAATATCTAATCCTTACATTCCAGTAAAGGGTTGGGGAAACAAATGTATACTAGAAAACACAGTTTATACATTCTGTGTTCTGCTGGGAATATGTAACAGTGTTCAGAATTTGCTTATGAATAACTGCCAATTGAAAGAATGATCTTACAGAATGAACCTAATCTGATAGCATTCACTCTGTACTAATCAGGTACTTTTGTTTCTATGTTCTCTTTATAAATGTGTCTGCTCATGAGTGAGGGACAATGATGACTCAAAGGTTTTTTTTTTTTTTCAGAACTAAGAAGAATAGAATTAAAACAAGATTTGGGTTTTGATATTGATTATCTCTCCCAGTGTCTGGATAAGTGGCAACAATAATAGCATTTCACAGCATCCCCCTACATGTTTTTCTTTCTTTTTTTTTTTCTGAATCTGACCCATTTGGTTTATTTATTCTTTGGACCCTGATAAGGAAAAGGTATTGCTGGCAGGTGGAGTCACGGGAGCTTCCTCAGGTCTAGGTGAGGCAGGTAATAACCTAGGCCGTGACGTTGTACCTGGTAGTCTCCCTCCTTTTTTCTTCTGCAGACAGTTACCAGGAAACAGCATATCACCTAAGTAGTCTAACTTTGGTAGATATTTTTTGGGAAAAAATGAAGATTTGAAAAAAATATGAAAACCAGAAATATCTTTTAAAAAGCAGAAAATAAGAAATGTCAGTATGTTAATTACAACAATGTTAGATTTTATAAATCTCCAAGATTTGGAGAGAAATTTTGAGCCGGGCAGTGGTGGTGCATGCCTTTAATCCTAGCACTTGGAAGGCAGAGGAAAGCAGATCTCTATGAGTTCAAGGCCAGCCTGGTCTACAAGAGCTAGTTCCAGGACAGGCTCCAAAAGCTACAGAGAAAACCCTGTCTCAAAAAACCAATAAAAAGAAATAAATTCTGGTAGAAATTAATTTAAAGAGTTTTAGTTCTTTATTAAAATACAAATTGGGATTGAATTTATGCCTAGAATATAGATTTTTTTCTTTTTTCATCTTCACTTGTATTTCCATATTAAGTCTCATGTGAACTCTGCTGAAATGGAAGTATTACTATAAAATATGCAAACCTTACAGTATGACTCATCCTTTATTGCATCATTTTCCAGACATTCTGTCATTTGTATGTTTTGCAGAATGCCTTTCTATATAATTGCATAGGAACTGATTTATTTGTACCCTCTGTTTAGAGTCAAGCTTTGTTCTTTTCACTGTGGGCAGCACTCTGACATTGATTCCCTGTTCCCATTTTTTTGGGGAGTAAATTTTATCACAAGTATTTTGTAATTGAATTATCCACCCTCACCCTCCTGTCTGTAACTGATAGCATCCTTTGGGTCCAAATACATGCTTCTCACAGCTGCTTCACAGTTTTCACTGAAAAGACAGAAAGAGAGTTCAGCTATCCTGCTAAACATAACACGTAAAATAGTCATGTTGACTTAAAAGGCAGTGGTGTCTGAAATAGGAATGGAGAAGATGGTTTCAGGAGCACTAAGTGACTGCAACTCTGATAGTCTTTCATTTTACATGTCATTTATTTATAAATACCATGTAAAGATGTGTGCCTTCTTTAACAGTGTCACATTATATGTATAACTGTATGAAATTAGGATAAAAAATAAGCTACAGGCTCTAAGAATAAATACAGAAAGGACAGAGAAAATCTATCAAAACAATAAGTAAAATTGCCCATAGAGTTAGTTTATTGTAAGTTCACAAATAAGATAAACAAGTGAAAATATTCCTAATGATATTCATCTACACTCATAGACAAGTGCATTGGCTAGTTTTCATCAGAGAGACATCCTCCGGCAGCAGAAGGGAAGAGATGCAGACACCCACAACCAGATATTACACACAGAGTGTCTAAACTCGAGATCTCCATCAGGTCCCTCCTTCAGAGCTCCAGGGAAAGAGGTGGATGAAATACTACAGAAGTGAGAGGAGAACACAGCCCACCAAATAAGCTTAGCAGGGCTCACAGAGGCTGAAACTGCAAGCATGGGGCCTGCATGGGTCTGCTCCAGGTCCTCTGCATACGTGTTAAAACTATTAGCTCGGTGGTTTTGTGGGACTCCTAACAGTGGAAGCAGATGTTTCTCTGACTCCTTTGTCTACTCTTGGTACTCTCTTTCCCCCACGAGGCTGCCTTTATCCAGCCTTGATGTGAGGACATTTTGCCATGTCTTATTGTATCTTGTTTTGTTGTACTTATTTGTCTTTTGGATACCTTTTCTTTTCTGAAGGCAAAGGGCGGAGAGTGGGTCTGGGGGAGAGAGAAGGTAGGGGATATCTGGCAGGGGTGGTAGGCATATATCCTATGAGAGAAGAATCTATTTAAAGAAGAAGAAAAATATAACTGGGAAGGGACTAGGGAAATATCTCAGTCAGTAGAGAATTTGATATGTAAACATGAAGTCCCGAGTTTAACTGCCAAGCACTCATGAAAAAACTAGAGAAGGCAGAGATAGGTAGGTGGCTGGGATTTCTGGCCAGGCAGTTAGTTAACTAAGCATGTTTTCTTATTATGTAAGAGAAGTAACACAAGGTCACGAAAGCAATATTTTTTAATAATGCAAAACTTGATATCCAGTACATAGTCACCAACCATCTAAGACCAAAATACATAAATCTAAGAGGAAAACATCAAAGTAAAACCAGACCACTATCACCACCACCACCACCACCACCAACAGCAGCAATACCACCACCATCAACAACAGAAACACATACTAGATATCAGAAGTACTGAAAATGAATTCTAATAAAATTAGTTTGAAATGCTCAAAAGTAAAATAGTGGTGTAAGATATTTTGACTAGATAATTAGAATTTAGAAGTCAGATAGACACTGGGCATGGTTATGCATACCACATATATTATGCTAATTAACATAAGAGGCACAGAAATCTGAAGGGAATTGGAACTGAGAACCAATCTAGAATACAATGCAGAGACAATGCTACAAAACATAGGTGAAGTCCAATCAAATACAAATCAATTAACTTAACTAAATCAAGTGGTACAAGTTTAAAGCATAGAATGTGAAGTAGGAAGACTACAAGTACAAGCGTGTTTGACCAAACACCTTTTTTTTCCTAACAAGAACAATTTAAAAAAAAAAAAACTAGAAAATCAGATAATAGCTGAGGTTCTCCCACAGATTCTAAGAAAAATATTCTTCAGGTAGAATGCAGGTTAAAATATGATAGTGTATGAATAGCAGAAAAATATATTGTTAAAGAATATAGAAAACATTAGGAAGCTGGAGAGATGGCTCAATGGTTAAAAGCACATACTGTTCTTCCAGATGACCTGACTTTGCCAGTTTAGATAGTTCAGATAGCCTATAATTCTAGCTCCAGTATCTCTACTCTTCATGGACACCTGCACTGATGTTCACATATACATACTTTTATACTTAAATAAAAATAAAAGAGTAAGTCTTAAAAGCATGTATTAAGGGTTAAACAAATTCACACATTTATTTCAAGTAGAATGAGGATCGTGTTATTGATAATATGAAAGTTGGTGGTGTAGCTTTGAAATTATGGTATTTTTAAGGAAGTATATGCACAGCAAGAATGCATTCTATTCATTGGAGGATTCATGTTGTAGTATACAGGGTAACCACTGAAATCATTGAAACATAGAAAGTAACAATTTACTAAGACATTGGATAATGTAGTAATAAATAAAGAAAAAAATGGGGCACAGGAATAAATGTTGAAATGAGCTCCAATACATACTTATATTTTATTAAAATATACTGACAGAATTTTTTAGTAAGACAAATAAAAATATACTGACTTTTACTTAAAAGTGATACATTTGAAATATAAAAATAGATCCATAAAGAATGGCACTGTGAGAATCTCAAAACGCTGCAAGACAAAAATCACAAAAATAAAAAATGGCTTTAAGAAATTATGAAAGAAAATCAATGTAAGCAGCTGATAAAAAACCATCAAATTAACTCTCAAAATGTAAAAGAAATAATGAAATAAATTAAGATCTAAATGAGAAAAATTAAAACAATTGAAATAGTGTAATATTTATATATTCTTTTTTCAGGGAGACAGAGAAAAAGAGAATGGAAGAGAGAGGGAGAGAGAGAAAAATAGAGAGGAAAAGACAGAATATAGGGGTAAGAAGGCACAAGTGAACACTTCACATAAACAAGTATTATTGCCATAGTCTGCTTGTTCTTTTCCTGGGTGCACAGATCCAAAATAGCCACACAAAACTACATTAGTTAAATCACTGCTTGGCCAATAGCTTATAAATATTTCTAACTAGCTCTTATATCTTAAAATAACCTATTTCTGTTAATTTATGCTCATTATGAGGTCATGGCCTGCTGGCAATGTTCCAGAAACATCTGTCTCCTGCCATGGTTATATGGCTTCTCTCTGACTCCACCTTCTTTCTCCCAGAATTCAGTTTAGTTTTTTTAGCCTCCTGATATAGGCCCAAAGCTGCTTCTTTATTAATCAGTGGTAATCACAGCATACAGAGGGGAATCCCACATCAAAGTATCACACTAAACACTCAGTAGTCAAAAGGAAATTAAACAACTTTACATTGTTTCATAATTATTTTTCAATAATATCTCTTTGACTCAATAAAAACTTCTAAACAAAATGGATGAATTTGTGAAAATTAATTTGCAAATTTGATACAAAAGGCTTAGAAATTTAATTATATAAATTTGCCATTGGAAATACTAAGCAACTGTCATGAGCACACATAAATTCTCCACGTACTCAAGGGATACTGAAGAGTAGAATTACATTTGATTTTTCAGTGACTATGAAGAACTTCTAGAACTGCCACTCTTCATAAAGCTTCCAATATCTTGAAATCGACACGGCATATCATTATCAAAATAATCTTATAGGATAAACTTGTCAATGAAAGATGTACAAGAACCCAAAACACATTGTTAAAGAGTCAAATTTAGCAATGTGTATTTTGGCTTTTACTTCACGAAATAGAAGTTGTCCAGGCATAGAAAATCAATTATCATTTCAGTACATGAACAGAATGACAAGAATAAAAAGCATGCCTCAACGAAAGGTATGAAAATAAAAGCTAAAATGAAGACACACACTCTTAAACAATGTCTAAACATCTTCCACAAGCTAGAAATAAGAGGACATACTTTACACCATGTACCTATGGGAAACCTGAGCTGGGCCCCAGACTTTTGGTATTGCTAGGGACAAAGGAAGGCTGGCTGTCACACTGATCTCTAATTTGTCACACAGCTACACAGAAGATTAAAGGTCTTTGAATTTATCAGAGGAAACAGCATAGTCCCTTAATAGTGTTGCACGGCACAGGCAGAAATCTTATAAACTTTAGATAAAATATTAATTAAATAAATCTACTTTAAAAGGTCTCTTTTCTCCAGGAAGAGGTTTTTTTTTTTAAATTTCATACGTGTCTACAATGAAATTTTATGTCTGCCTCCCCAGTACTCCCCAACTCTTTCGATATCCTCTCATCATGCCTTCCTTCCAACTTCATGTCTTTTTAATTTGTTTGATGACCCAGTAAGCCTAGCCATTTCTCAGATGCACATAGATGTAGGATCATCTGCTGAAATATGAGAAAGCTGTCAGTGGTAACATCCTCAAGAAGAATGTTTCTCCTTCCTCTAGCAACTATTACTGTAATGCCTCGGTAAGTGACAAAGGCTGGTTCACCTACTCAATCCATGCCACAATTTTGACCGTCTTTTCTTGCGAAGGTAAGCATGAGCTAGTATGAGCTCATGTGTGTGAGATGTTAATCCATACCTTGCACTCAAATTTTTATTCAATAATTAGTCTACTGAGTGTGGCATTGTCCACCCATGCAAGATAACTGCATTAGAAGTAAATTTAATATTATTTTGAAATTATTAACTAGTTAATTTTTCAAAACTCCATTGTTTTGGCTAACCCCCACTCACTCTTCTCTCCCCATCCTTGTCTCCATCCCCCCTAAATTCTTCAGTCTCATGTTTCTCCTCTTCTTTCATTTTACATGTATTATACTATCCCTCCAGGTATCGTTAGAAGTTGAGTTGTGACAGCTTTTACAAACCTTTCCTGTGAGTTATCCCTATCCTTCACATCAGGTTTCTCACATGATCCCATGCCTTTCCCCATTCAGGCATTTCTACCGCCAAACTTCACCTCTGATTTACCATCCCTTCTCTCTCAACATTCTCCCGACAAAATAAGACCTCTTTTTAGTTTCTCTATTTCTATTAAGGCAACAAGTCTAACACCAAATGAAAAGATTTGAGGCTATGATCCATATGCAAAAGAAAATGAGACATTTATTTTTCTGTGCCTGACATAGCTCACTCATTATAATTTTTTTTCCAGTTCTACCTCTTTATATAAATATTTCAATATTCCTTACATGTAAGCAATACTCTACTGGGTGTAAATACCCAAGCGTAAACTACCATTTTTAATAGATATTTAAATGAACATGGATGTGCAAGTGCCTCTGTAGTAGGAAAAACAATCCTTTGGGTATATGCCTAGGAGTGATATTTCTAGGTCACATAGCAGTTTTTTTTCTTCTGTTCTAAGAAACCTCCAGGTTGATTTTTTTTGAAGGTATAAGACTATTTTTATTATGGTGCATTTATACAAAGAACATAAAACCACATTAAAGGATAAATAAGAATAAACATAACAGAAATTAATTTGAAAAACAAAATATTCTACTAACAAAGAAATACTGATTGTGATAATTTTGGGTTCCTTCTCAGCCTTCACTGAGGCCACAAATACATGGTGGCAGGGTGTCACAATCTGCATAGGTGCTACACTCCTCATAGTACTGCAGGTTACAAGAATTATCAAAAATCTGTTTGACCTCGATGATCTCTTCTTGAGTAAATTTTCTTGGTTCAACACACTTTTCAACATCTTGACAATTTGCGAATTTGACTTCCTTGGCTGCTTTACAGGCAAGATAATAAACATAAATTAACAGCATATACATAATAAACAGTAGACCGCCAGCAACGCCAAGAAGAATCTTCATTTTCATGTCTAACATCTTTCACACCTGGAAGAGAAGATCGGGCAGAGGAGTTGTCTTCACTCCCAAATTCAGCAGCCACTTGGCCATTGCTGCCCCATGTCTCATCCCCCAGTGAAGAAGAAAGGTCCCAAGCATGGATCTTCATGTGTGTAAGTAGAAGGAACTCTGGCCAGGGAGGTCCACGCTGACCTCAGGTGGGTAAGAGAGTTTATTTGTGGTTGAAAAGGGATTTGATCCAGGCATTAGTGGCCCAAGACTTTAATCCCAGCATCTGGGAGGCAGAAACTGGTGGATCTCTGAGTTTAAGGCCAGCCTGCACTACAGAGCTAGTTTCCGGGACAGTCTTCAAAGCTACACAGAGAAACCCTTCTTGAAAAACAAAAAAACAATCAACAAAATATCAAAAACAACAACAAAAAGAGACTTGATAGTAAAATCCAGATACCAGGAAAGGAGGATGACAGTAGAAAGTGATTAGTGTTCAGAGGCAGTGAAGGACCCTGAGCGAATGAAAAGTCTGCACTGGAGCTTCCCACACCTTCCCAACTGTGCTCCCTGAGTCAACTTCCTCCAGCAAGTACACTGGGGAGAGCTATTTCATGGACTGAGGGAATGACACTTCAAAATGTTACTGCCCTACACCGCTGAGAAAAAATTACGTTACAAGCAGGATTTTTGAGGGTTGGGAGACCCCCACAATTAAACAAAGTAGGACATGTTATCTCAGGGTTAAAAAGATTCTGAAGGTGTCCAGCCAACCTCGCTGAGGCTGAAACAGGATTGCCGAGACCATGAGCCAGCTTTCTCAGAAGTTTCTTGTGCCTCATTCTGTCTTCTAGCAGGCTATGTGTCTCCCTGCTAAACACTTAACCCTCCCACCAAGTCCCCCTTTCCTGGACTTAGTCTACTATCAGGAACTGGGGAGCAGCACGCCCAGAGACTACAGAAAACAATATGGCTACAAAGCATACTTACCAAAGTTGAAGAGGATACCAGAAAATGGAAGGATCTCCCCTGCTCGTGGATTGGGAGGATCAACATAGTAAAAATGGCAATTCTACCAAAAGCAATCTATAGATTCAATGCAATCCCAATCAAGGTCCCATTAAAATTCTTCACAGAGATTGAGAAGACAATAATCAACTTTATATGGAAAAACAAGAAACCCAGGATAGCCAAAAAAATCTTATACAATAAAGGTACTTCTGGAGGCATTACCATCCCTGACTTCAAACTCTATTACAGAGCTACAGTATTGAAAACGGCTTGGTATTGGCATAAGAACAGAGAAGTTGACCAATGGAATCGTATAGAAGACCCGGATCTTAAACCACAAACCTATGAACACCTGATTTTTGATAAAGGAGCCAAAAGTACACAATGGAAAAAAGAGGGCATCTTCAACAAATGGTGCTGGCATAACTGGATGTCAACCTGTAGAAGAATGAAAGTAGATCCATATCTATCACCATGCACAAAACTCAAGTCCAAATGGATTAAAGACCTCAATATTAATTTGAACACATTGAGATTGATAGAGGAGAAAGTGGGAAGTACTCTACAACAAATGGGCACAGGGAACCGTTTCCTATGCATAACCCCAGCTGCACAGACTTTAAGGGCAACATTGAATAAATGGGACCTCCTGAAGTTGAGCAGCTTCTGTAAAGCAAAGGACATTGTCACTAAGACACAAAGGCAGCCTACTGACTGGGAAAAGATCTTCACCAACCCTGCAACTGACAAAGGTCTGATCTCTAAAATATATAAGGAACTCAAGAGACTAGACGGTAAAATGCCAATTAACCCAATTAAAAAATGGGGCGATGAACTGAACAGAGAATTCTCAACAGAAGAAGTTCGAATGGCCAAAAGACACTTAAGGTCATGCTCAACCTCCCTAGCTATCAGGGAAATGCAAATCAAAACAACTTTGAGATATCATCTCACACCTGTCAGATTGGCTAAAATCCAAAACACCAATAATAACCTTTGCTGGAGAGGTTGTGGGGTAAGGGGCACACTCATCCATTGCTGGTGGGAATGCAAACTTGTGCAACCACTTTGGAAAGCAGTGTGGCGGTTTCTCAGGAAATTCGGGATCAACCTACCCCAGGACCCAGCAATTCCACTATTGGGAATCTACCCAAGAGATGCCCAATCATACAACAAAAGCATATGCTCATCTATGTTCATAGCAGCATTATTTGTAATAGCCAGATCCTGGAAACAACCTAGATGCCCTTCAGTGGAAGAATGGATGAAGAAACTGTGGAATATATACATGCTAGAATACTACTCAGCGGTAAAAAACAATGACATCTTGAATTTTGCAGGCAAATGGATGGAAATAGAAAACACTATTCTGAGTGAGGTAACCCAGACCCATAAAGATGAACATGGGATGTACTCACTCATATTCGGTTTCTAGCCATGATTATAGGACATCGAGCGTATAAGTTTGGGATCCTTGAGAAGATAATAAGAAGAACCTCCACCTGACGATAGATGAAGAAAATGACAGAGCCCCACCTTGGAGCACCGGACTGAGCTCCCAAGGTCCTGATGAG
This sequence comes from Arvicola amphibius, assembly GCF_903992535.2. Classification (NCBI taxonomy): domain Eukaryota; kingdom Metazoa; phylum Chordata; class Mammalia; order Rodentia; family Cricetidae; genus Arvicola; species Arvicola amphibius. The sequence goes on from NC_052048.2 coordinate 159,480,245, forward strand.
GAGCAGAAGGAGAGAGAACATGAGAAAGAAAGTCAGGACCGTGAGGGAACCTCCAGCTGGCGACAGATGGGGAAGGTGACTGAGCCCCACATTGGAGCACTGGACTGAGCTCCCAAGGTCCCGATGAGGAGCAGAAGGAGCGAGAACATGAGGGAGAAAGTCAGGAACGAGAGGGGTGCGTTCACTCATGGAGACGGTGGGACAGAACTAATGGGAGATCACCAACTCCAGTTGGAATGGGACTGATGGATCATGCGACCAAACCCGTCTCTCTGAGTGTGGCCAACAGCGGGGGCTGACTGAGAAGCAAAGGACAATGGCTCTGGGCTCTGATTGTTCTTCATGGACGGGCTCTGTGGGAGCCTTCTCAGCTTGGTCGATCACCTTCCTGGACCTGGGGGGAGTTGGGAGGACCTTGGTCTTAGCATAGAGTGGGGAACCCTGATGGCTCCTTGGCCTTGAGAGGGAGGGAGGGGAGATATGGGTGGAGGGGAGGGGAGGGAAGGGGGAGAAGGAGGGGAGAGAAAGGGGAGAAGGAGGGGAGGGAGGGGGGAGGAGGAGGGAAGGAGATGGAAATTTTTAAATATAAAAAAAAAATAAACCATGAGAAAAAAAAACAAAACAAAAAAAACAAAAAAAAAAAAGATGTCTAGCACAGAATTAACGACAATTACTTAAGCACGCGCGTGCACGTGTGTGCACACACGTGTGCGCACACACCTCCAAATAGGAGGAAAGGGTTTCTGATATAGGCTGCTTCAGAAACCGGCAGTTTCTCAAACCTGTGATTTGAGAAAAGGATCTAAACAACTCTCTTCGAGCAGTTCAGAGATAGACCAATGTACCCCACCAAGGGAGGGATAAGGTCTGCCAGGGATGCTAGAGATTACCACCAGCTCTAAGCCAACCTCTGTGACATCAGCTTCAAGCCCCCTTCCTCACAATGTCGAATTCTGTCCCACCTCTAGGCATATTTTGGCTTCAAGAACTAGAGACTATTTTATATCATTTAAAGTCTAACAGTTGAGAGTCTGCCAATCAGAACCTGGTCAACTGTTTCAATTATTTAAACACAATCATGGATTGAGGTTTTTTTTTTTTTTTTTTTTTTTTCCTTTTTTTTTTCCTCATGGTTTATTTTTTTATATTTAAAAATTTCCATCTCCTCCCCTCCTCATCCCCCTTCCCTCCCCTCCTCCTTCCCCTTCCCTCCCCTCCTTCTTCCCCTTCCCTCCCCTCCCCTCCACCCATACCTCCCCTCCCTCCCTCTCAAGGCCAAGGAGCCATCAGGGTTCCCTACTCTATGCTAAGACCAAGGTCCTCCCAACTACCCCCAGGTCCAGGAAGGTGATCGACCAAGCTGAGAAGGCTCCCACAGAGCCCGTCCATGCAGAAGAATCAGAGCCCAGAGCCATTGTCCTTTGCTTCTCAGTCAGCCCCCACTGTTGGCCACATTCAGAGAGACGGGTTTGGTCGCATGATCCATCAGTCCCATTCCAACTGGAGTGGGTGATCTCCCATTAGTTCTGTCCCACCGTCTCCATGAGTGAACACACCCCTCACGTTCCTGACTTTCTTTCTCATGTTCTCGCTCCTTCTGCTCCTCATCAGGACCTTGGGAGCTCAGTCCAGTGCTCCAATGTGGGGCTCTGTCATTTTCTTCATCTATCGTCAGGTGGAGGTTCTATGGTGATATGCAAGAAATTCATCAGTATGGCTATAGGAACTGGCCTTTTCAGGCTCCCTCTCCTCAGCTGCCCAAGGAACTAACTGGGGGCGTCTCCCTGGAAACCTGGGAACCCCTCTAGGGTCAAGTCTCTTGACAACCCTCAGGTAGCTCCTTAAATTAAGATATATGCTTCCCTGCTCCCATATCCACCCTTCCTATATCCCAAGCACCCCATTCCTCCGAGCTCCCCCCATTCTCCCCTTCACATTTTTCTCTCCCCATCTTCCCTTGGCCCAGTCTCGCCCAACCCTCAAGTTCCCAATTTTGCCTGGCGATCGTGTCTACTTCCAATATCCAGGGGGATTACTATATCTTTTTTTGGGAGTTCACCTTCTTATTATCTTCTCAAGGATCCCAAATTTATAGGCTCGATGTCCTTTAATTATGGCTAGAAACTGATTATGGGTGAGTACATCCCATGTTCATCATTTTGGGTCTGGGTTACCTCACTCAGAATAGTGTTTTCTATTTCCATCCATTTGCCTGCAAAATTCAAGATGTCATTGTTTTTTACCGCTGAGTAGTATTCTAACATGTATATATTCCACAGTTTCTTCATCCATTCTTCCACTGAAGGGCATCTAGGTTGTTTCCAGGATCTGGCTATTACAAATAATGCTGCTATGAACAAAGATGAGCATATGCTTTTGTTGTATGATTGGGCATCTCTTGGGTAGATTCCCAATAGTGGAATTGCTGGGTCCTGGAGTAGGTTGATCCCGAATTTCCTGAGAAACCGCCACACTGCTTTCCAAAGTGGTTGCACAAGTGTGCATTCCCACCAGCAATGGATGAGTGTACCCCTTACCCCACAACCTCTCCAGCAAAGGTTATTATTGGTGTTTTGGATTTTAGCCAATCTGACAGGGGTAAGATGATATCTCAAATTGTTTTGATTTGCATTTCCCTGATAGCTAGGGAGGTTGAGCATGACCTTAAGTGTCTTTTGGCCATTCGAACTTCTTCTGTTGAGAATTCTCTGTTCAGTTCATCGCCCCATTTTTAATTGGGTTAATTGGCATTTTATTGTCTAGTCTCTTGAGTTCCTTATATATTTTAGAGATCAGACCTTTGTCAGTTGCAGGGTTGGTGAAGATCTTTTCCCAGTCAGTAGGCTGCCTTTGTGTCTTAGTGACAATGTCCTTTGCTTTACAGAAGCTGCTCAACTTCAGGAGGTCCCATTTATTCAATGTTGCCCTTAATGTCTGTGCAGCTGGGGTTATGCGCAGGAAATGGTTCCCTGTGCCCATTTGTTGTAGAGTACTTCCCACTTTCTCCTCTATCAAGCTCAATGTGTTCAGATTAATATTGAGGTCTTTAATCCATTTGGACTTGAGTTTTGTGCATGGTGATAGATATGGATCTACTTTCATTCTTCTACAGGTTGACATCCAGTTATGCCAGCACCATTTGTTGAAGATGCCCTCTTTCTTCCATTGTGTACTTTTGGCTCCTTTATCAAAAATCAGGTGTTCGTAGGTTTGTGGTTTAAGATCCGGGTCTTCTATATGATTCCATTGGTCAACTTCTCTGTTTTTATGCCAATACCAAGCTGTTTTCAATACTGTAGCTCTGTAATAGAGTTTGAAGTCAGGGATGGTAATGCCTCCAGAAGTACCTTTATTGTATAAGATTTTTTTGGCTATCGTAGGTTTCTTGTTTTTCCATATAAAGTTGATTATTGTCCTCTCAAGATCTGTGAAGAATTTTAATGGGACCTTGATTGGGATTGAATCTATAGATTGCTTTTGGTAGAATTGCCATTTTTACTATGTTGATCCTCCCAATCCACGAGCAGGGGAGATCCTTCCATTTTCTGGTATCCTCTTCAATTTCTTTCTTCAAAGACTTAAAGTTCTTGTCAAATCAATCCTTCACTTCCTTGGTTAGAGATACTCCCAGATATCTTATGCTATTTGTGGCTATTGTGAAAGGTGATACTTCTCTGATTTCCCTCTCTGCTTCCTTATCCTTTGTGTATAGGAGGGCGACTGATTTTTTGGAGTTGATCTTGTAACCTGCCACGTTACTGAAGGAGTTTATCAGATGCAGGAGTTCTTTGGTGGAGATTTTGGGGTCGCTTATGTATACTATCATATCATCTGCAAATAATGAAAGTTTAACTTCTTCCTTTCCAATTCGAATCCCCTTGATTCCCTTATGTTGTCTTCTATTGCTAGAACTTCAAGCACTATATTGAAGAGATAAGGAGAGAGTGGACAGCCTTGTCGTGTTCCTGAATTTAGTGGGATAACCTTGAGTTTCTCTCCGTTTAATTTGATGTTAGCTGTCAGCTTGCTGTAAATAGCTTTTATTATATTTAGGAATGACCCTTGTATCCCTAATCTCTCCAAAACCTTTATCATAAAAGGGTGCTGAATTTTGTCAAATGCTTTTTCAGCATCTAATGAGATGACCATATGGTTTTTTTCCTTCAGTTTATTTATATGATGGATTACATTGATAGATTTTCGTATGTTGAAGCAGCCCTGCATCTCTGGGATGAAGCCTACTTGATCATAATGGATAATTTTTCTAATGTGTTCTTGGATTCGGTTTGCCAGTATTTAATTGAGAATTTTTGCGTCAATGTTCATGAGTGAGATTGGCCTGTAATTCTCTTTCTTGGTTGAGTCTTTGTGTGGTTTAGGTATCAGGGTAACTGTAGCTTCATAGAAGGAATTTGGCAGTGACTCTTGTGTTTCTATATTATGAAATACCTTAAGGAGTATAGGTATTAGGTCTTCTTGGAAGTTCTGGTAGAATTCTGCATTGAAACCATCTGGTCCTGGGCTCTTTTTGTATGGGAGGTTTCTGATAACAGTTTCTAATTCTTCGCGACTAACAGGACGATTTAGATCATTTACCTGGTCCTGGTTTAACTTTGGTATATGGTATTTATCTAAAAAACTGTCCATTTCTTTTACATTTTCCAATTTTGTGGCATACAGGCTTTTGTAGTAAGATCTAATGATTCTCTGAATTTCCTCTGTGTCTGTAGTTATGTCCCCCTTTTCATTTCTGATCTTATTAATTTGTGTGTTCTCCCTCTGCCGTTTGATTAGTTTGGCTAAGGGTTTGTCAATCTTGTTGATTTTCACCAAGAACCAGCTTCTTGTTTCATTGATTCTTTGGATTGTTTTCTGTGTTTCTATTTTGTTGATTTCTGCCCTCAGTTTGATTATTTCCAGTCTTCTACTTATCCTAGGTGAGTCTGCTCCTTTTTTTTCCAGAGCTTTCAGGTGTGCTGTTAAGTCACCAATGAGTGCTTTCTCCGTTTTCTTTAAGTGGGCACTTAGTGCTATGAACTTTCCTCTTAGCACTGCTTTCATTGTGTCCCATAGGTTTGAGTATGTTGTGTCTTTGTTTTCATTAAATTCAAGAAAGACTTTAATTTCTTTCTTTATTTCTTCCTTGACCCAGGTGTGGGTCAGTAGTTGACTGTTCAGTTTCCATGAGTTTGTGGGCTTTCTGGGGGTAGCATTGTTGTTGAATTCTAATTTTAATCCATGGTGATCCAATAAGACACAGGTGGTTACTAATATTTTTTTGTAACTGTGGAAGTTTGCTTTGTTACCAAGTATATGGTCAATTTTTGAAAAGGATCCATGAGCCGCAGAGAAGAAGGTATATTCTTTCCTATTTGGGTGGAATGTTCTATAGATGTCTGTTAAGTCCATTTGGTTCATTACCTCCATTAAGTCTTTCAATTCTCTGTTAGGTTTCTGTCTGATTGACCTATCCATTGGTGAGAGAGGAGTGTTGAAGTCTCCAACTATTAGTGTGTGTGGTTTGATGGCTGCCTTGAGTTCTAGAAGTGTTTCTTTTACATAAGTGGGAGCTTTTATATTAGGGGCATAGATATTCAGGATTGAGACTTCATTCTGATGGATTTTTCCTGTTATGAGTATAAAGTGTCCCTTTCCATCTCTTCTGATTGATTTTAGTTTGAAGTCAACTTTGTTGGAAATTAGTATGGCCACACCCGCTTGTTTCTTAGGGCCATTTGCTTGATAAACCTTTTCCCAAACCTTTACTCTGAGTAGATGTCTGTCTTTGTAATTGAGGTGTGTTTCTTGTAAACAGCAAAATGTTGGATTCTGTTTTCGTATCCAGTCTCTTAGCCTGTGCCTTTTTATAGGTGAATTGAGTCCATTGATATTAAGTGATATTAATGACCAGTGGTTGTTAACTTCAGTCATTTTTAGTAGTAGAGTTTGTGCGTTTCCCTTCTTCTAGTTGTGCTGGTGAAGGGTCGCTAGATGCCTGAGTTATTGTGGGCGTTGTTGGACTCCTTGGTTTGTGATTTTCCTTCTATTACTTTCTGCAAGGCTGGATTTGTGGCTGCGTATTGTTTCAATCTGTTTTTGTCCTGGAATATCTTGTTTTTTTCCATCAATGGTGAATGCAAGCTTTGCTGGGTATAGTAGTCTAGGCTTCCATCCATGTTCCCTTAGTGTCTGTAGCACATCTATCCAAGCTCTTCTGGCTTTCATGTTTTCCATTGAGAAATCAGGTGTAATTCTGATAGGTTTCCCTTTATATGTTACTTGACCTTTTTCCTTTGCAGCTCTTAATATCTGTTCTTTATTCTGTATGTTTTGTGTTTTGATTATTATATGGCGTGGGGATGCTTTCTTTTGATCCAGTCTATTTGGTGTTCTGTAGGCTTCTTGTACCTTCATAGGAACATCCTTCTTTAGGTTGGGGAAGTTTTCTTCTATAATTTTGTTGAATATGTTTTCTGGGCCTTTGAGTTGTAATTCTTCTCCTTCTTCTACCCCAATTATTCTTAGGTTTGGTCTTTTCATGGTGTCCCAGATTTCCTGAATGTTTTGTGTTAAGAATTTGTTAGATTTGTTTAGTTCTTTAATCTGTGAGTTTATTTCCTCTATAGTATCTTCAGAGTCCGAGATTCTTTCTTCCATCTCTTGTATTCGGTTGGAAATACTTGTCTCTGAAGTTTCTGTTCGTTTACTCAGAGTTTCCATTTCCAGTCGTCCCTCAGATTGTGTTTTCTTCAATACCTCCATTTCATTTATCAGGTCTTGTACTGTTTCCCTTACCTGTTTGATTGCTTTTTCTTGTTTTTCTTGTTTTTCTTGGGTATCTTTGAGAAATTTATTTATTTCATCTACCTTTTTGTTTGTCATCTCCATTTCTTTATGGCAGTTTTTTAACTCCTGTTTAACGTCCTCTATTATTTTCATAAAGTACTGTTTAAGGTCGGATTCTTCTATATCTTCTGGGGTAGGGTGTTCAATTCTTGTTGTTTCGGGATGTCTGGTTTGTGGTGATGTCATGTTGCCTTTCATGTTGTTGGAGGAGCTCCTGCATTGGCGCCTGCCCATCTCTTCCTTCAAAAGGAGCCCGGAGGCGTTTGGTGTCCTAGACCAATCTTTGCTGTGACTGAAACTGGTTGGATCTCCCCAGTGCCAGAGGAGGACCTATTCCTTGCGTCACAATCTGAAGAAGCCCGCACTCCCTTGCAGGAATCCTCAGACCTGCCTGGAGGCCAGAGTCTGACTCCTCTGGGTGGATGGCCTTAGAACAGGAGCAGGACACCTGAGAACACTAGGGAAAGCTTGGGAGACACAGGGACGCCGAGAAACCAACACAAGCCTGCAGAGGGAAGTGGGGGTAGGGGGTCTGTGCTCTCTTCCAGGGCAGGTTGCCCCAGGGTCCGCATTCACTCACCAGTTCAGATCCAGGTTGATTTTTTAAAAATGGTTTGACTAGGCTACACACTCTCACTATCAGGTATTAAAACTGACCATTCGGAGTGATCACTCAGGCATCTGGACACTCCAATTTTTAGGCCCTTGGTACTGATCAACCCCTTCAGACCACCTGGCTCAGCTTCTCTAGCCAGCCAAAAGTCAAGCTTCATGCAATAGCCAGCTCCAATGCCCCACCTCAATCGATTGGACCCTATAAACTACAAGGCCCACTCTACCCCCAAACCCACTTATCCCCTGCTACCTCAGAGGAACTCTGAATCACAGACTGCAACTGCATACAATGGACCAAGATAGTGGGCCAGAGAGACCACAGTGGTTTCCAAAGACACAGGAAATGACTGCACAGAGTCAGTCTTTCTTCTTCTATTGCTTCAGTGATCTCTGAGCCATGGGAGAGCCTTGGACATCCCACAGCCTTCTCTTAGGACTTGTGGAGGAGGGGGGAAGGTTGAGTGGGAGAGCAAGAGGAAAGTAGGAGGAGGGGAGGAAGTGGAAATTTTGATTGGTATTATTTATAAAGTAATAAAAAGAACAAAAAGAACAAAAATTAATATATATATATGTTTTTATATTTTGGCACTTTTCTATATTAGTATAAGTTGCTATATGACTTTTTCTAAAGGATTTTGATATGTCAGTTATCTTTCTTTGTGATCTCGCCTCATACCTGCTCTCCCATGCTCACTCATCCCTGTCTCATTAGTCCCCCATGAGATTTTATACTACAGCATTTTCTGTCCCCTGCCTTGAAATTGCCCCCACCATGACCCACTACTAATTTCCTACCCTGTATGTTTAGTTCAAAGGAAACCCATGTATATTTCAAATTAATGAGCACAATGGATTATCTATAGTCTAACATAGTGCTACTCTAAGGTTTAATATTTCATAGCATTTGCTGGATGGAAGTGTTCTAAGACAGGAAGTCCTCTATGCGTCAAGAAAAAAGTCCAGCAATTGTGACGTTTCTAGTCAGCTATCACTGAACATGGCATTTAAAGAGTGTTTGTAGACCTTTTTTATTTTATTCAGCTTGGAATTTAAAGTTAAGAACAGAGATAGTTAACCACAGTAAAGCCAGATAATATGAAGGATCATTGCCATTCCCAAGTTGTCGCCACTCCAAGTAATTCACAAAATGACTAGACAATCCAGTCTCTACCAAAAGGGCTACAAAATTGAAGGGAAAAATAAAGAATAGTATTTTCTTGTAATACTATAGGGGATTTTTTGATGATATACTGTTTGATATACCTTTTGATATTCCTTTGGTGAGCCATTATAAGAAGATTGCTATGAAGAAAAGGGCATCAACACAAGAGAAGCCTTATAAGAAACTCACACGAAAAGCAAATTTAGGTTCAGGTCTAAGAAGAATGATTGCAAACTGAAATACAGAATCATCATAATACCAAAGTTCATTGAAACTGCACATCATATATTGAAGCTGTCATATATTGGCTGCTTGAAGCAAATGGTCCAGACAAAGGTAGAAATCTACACAGGGCTCTGGTAGCTCATAGGGAAGTGTTTACATATAAATCTGCCCCCTCACTGAGCTACAAGCACCTACTGGGCAGGAGCCACATCTTACTCAGCTGACTAAAACTCATTATGCAGATTGTCTTAAATATAGTAACACAGTCCCCTGAGTGTTTAACTCAATTGTGCTGAAGCAAAGGTCAGGAAAATCAGCCTTCACAGATGTGAGAAAAATATTGCCATTCAGTTTGCAGCTGTGCACATGACTTCAATAAAACATGCTTACTTCTCCTAAAAGAAGGATAAGAAAAGACTGTTAAGCTGTTACTGTAATTATTTCACCAGGAAATTGATAACCCAAAAGAGCTCATTTGTGAGTGCGCTGAAGAGTTTTGCGTAGCAAATTAAATCGCTTTTCAATGAGATCATTACTGCAAGCAAATATAAGACTGTCAGCATATTATTTTTAGAGACTTCAATTTCTTTGAAATGTCAACCTAAACAAAAAAGGATACTGTAAAAACTTAGGCCCAATGTTCACCACTTCTTACACATGGCTGTGAGTACAAAGCACTCTAAATAACTGATGTTGCTTCCGTTTAGTCGATTATTTCTCCTAAAAAGTAGAGCTTCATGTGCATGACCTCAAGATGGACATGCAGCCAATGTACCTCCCACTGAAGACAACAAAAGGTCTCAAAATATTTTTTGAACAATTTCATGTGATAAAGCTAGTGGGGATTTCTCAGAATAACAGAATGGACGGAACATAGTCCAAAATCAAACAGGCCAGCTCTGCATAGCCCCTTGTTGAGAAAGCATCAGTTAAAGATTCAACTGAAAGGTGCAGGTCACTATGTCGTAAAAGTTGAATTTCTAGTATTTCCTGCACATATTTCTTTGGTTGTAAAACCAGAAAAGGAGCCTGCAGTAGAATTTTCTAAATGACTTAAAGATTAATATTCTAAGCTTAAAATGGAGCCCATTGACATTTAGAATCCAATCTCTATATAATCACAGTATGTGCTTGTTTTTGAAGCTATTGAAATGATCTGGCTTATGAAAACAGCACAATTTGACTTATGAAAACAGAATAAGCCACCATGCTTGGAGGATAAGCAAGCTTTTCAAAGTGAGAGAATCAGAATTTCTTATTCAGTCTTTTATAATGTACAAGAACATCTTTTCCAGAGACAAATTTGATTATTCAATCTCACAGTTATGCTTTATAAAACTCATTGTAGTAGTAAAAAGAAACTTAAAACTGAATAAAACTAAAGAATAGCATTCAAGTCCTATTAATTAAAAGGAGCTGTCCCTCATATCCCTGTCAATCTGTACACAAGGACTGTGAGTCTTAGCTCTCCGAAGACATCACTCTATAAGAAGGTCCTTTGCTCTCTACCTTTGGTCTCTTGTACTAAGTTACATCACAGTACCTACTACTATATCCCAGCCCTGCAGGTCTTTCAAGCTATCTGTCAATCATACACAAAGTGGATTGACACTGTGTCTTCCTGTAGCTTACCTTAGGCTAACTAAAATAGAGAAATATATGTTTTAGAATTATCCTACCAAACAGCATATAATGAAAGACCCCTAATTGATAAATCTGCACAAATATTCTCTTGGTAGTTATACTAAGCCAATAGTAGTTGTATATTTTCTACTCTCTCCTTTTTAAAATTTTGTGATAGATCTTGAATTTTTGTCATACTTTTCCTTTGTCTTTTAAAATTATAATTCATGGCTTCTGTCTTTATCTTCAACACATTTCCCCTGGGTGGGGGTTTCTCATTCCTATTCTCATACAACTTCAATCCTGGATACCTTCATAACTGCTTACTGTAGGGCTCCATCTACTTTTCCAATTGATAAATCCACCACATTCATTTCAGAGTGTGTTCACTTCTCAGAGTGCTCTCACGCCTCATTCCACCTTATTCCATATCTCTTCACTTTCTTGTCATCATAGTATAGGACTTTTAGCCATATTGATGAATTCTAAATACATGAAAGAGAGGCTATCACTGAGATGTCAGAAGTTTATTTTACTTGTGAACTAAACAGTGACCTATATTTTAGACATAACTTTATCCATTCAGAACTCACAACACTGTGACTTCTTGAGACTATATTTTATACCAATTAGCTTTCTGTGTTGTTTAACAGTCATTTGCTGGACTTTTATGAAACAGAACAAGTTCTATAAGGCTGGGAGTTTTGCCTGACTTTGAATCATGTGACAATGCACCCAGTGAGAGTGCTAAACAGATGATGCAAGCCTATGCTAAGGATACATTTACTATATTTTACTAGACATATATTTGAGAAGGGAAATTAAATAAATTAGAGTCATGAATCAGAAAGTATCTTCTGCTATCCCTTCACTGTAAAATCAGTAAAAGTTATTGAACGTATCCTAAACATTAGTGTCTATTGTAAAATAAACATCCTTTCCTTAAATTCAAATTTATTGGAGAAAATATGTAACAATGTAATAATGTTACATTATTATCAATGTAAATAATTCCAGTTACTCATTTTGTTTCTGAAAAAAAGACCAAATAAATCAAGAGTCCCTACTTAGCCTTGTCATCAAAGAAATGGGTTAAGAGGCCTCCCTTTTTAACTCATGATGCCATAAGGATTCTTTTTCAGATACTGATAGGAAAATATAGATTCTGTTTACACTTTGCAACATTAAAAATTCCCAAGACTTTTCAATAAATAAACATAAATAATTTTGCAGTCCACTGCAGAATGACACTGATTACCTCAATTAAGATCATTCAATGAGTCTAAAATCCTTAGTTTCAACCAATTATGATCAATTTTGTTCTCTCTCTCTCTCTCTCTCTCTCTCTCTCTCTCTCTCTCTCTCTCTCTCTGTCACTCTGTGTGTGTGTGTGTGTCTCCCTCTCTCACTGCATTTCAATATGGATAAACTTTAAATTAGAAAAATTTATTCAATATAATATGAACAACTTACAACTTCATTCCTTAATTCAAAACAGTAAACAACATCTCTAAAACTATGTAGTGGGAAGTCATTAATCAGTTTGAATGTAAGCATAAAATGTGGGTAATGATGTCTTAACAACAACAAAAAAAGAGGTCAAGTGTGGCTGTTCTCACACTTTACGTGGTCAGCACTGGTGTTGCTGAGAAACAGTGTTGACCTCAGTGGTCACTTTCAAACAGTCATGTGCAGACTTGTGCTGAAGTTTGTTGCATTCTGAGTCCACTTGGTGTTGTTAGAACAGAACACAATGGGAAAGACTGTCTGCATAACCAGATTGGCTTTCTTTAAAGTCGGGGACTTCAAATGCCAACAAGATGCTGAAAAGGTGTTACTTCTGCTTTGGTCAAATTATTATGTGTGCTCTTACTTCATTAGTTTTCAGTACCTAAAGTCTTATGTATTAGAAATATCTGTGTGTATATATATATATATATACATATATATATATATATACTCAGAAATGTGAATTAATAATGGAGTTTGTTTTCTAGAAAAGGTATAGTCCTGTTATATCAAGTTTGTGTTACCTTATAATGGCTAATATTCTAAAAAGAATGCTTAAACTATTAAATTTTTGTGCCTCTTCCTCCAAAGGACATGAAAACATATGATCTTATATTAACTTTATATACTTTCTTCATGAATTTTGCCTTAAACTTTGTGCCTTGTTTTAGTAAATTGTTTTATTAGATTCCAATTCTGGTCTTTGTAACAGCATTTTATTCTAAACAAACATTTATTTTAAAAAGAAAATTTATAATACCTGTATTTGTTATATCACTGCTTATTTGTTTATTGAATTTATTTGAATACACAACTCCAAAAGTAAAAAAAAATATTTAAAGTACAATTGAATGAGGAGTTATAAAGAATAAAAGAGAAATGTGCAGTATGAATGTTGAGAAAGATTTTGAGAGTAAAAGAAGGAAATTCATTTCACTTACACCTACAAATTATTTCCACACCATCGTTTCTTTTATTGCTAACATGACATAATTCTATTACTTCTCAACAACATCAATACTACTTTTATTTGGCATAAAATCTATATCCATTGGAACTTTGTGAACACCAGACAAGTTTCTATAGTACAATATCTTAAAATAAGTATAGCAAGTCATAGCTTTCTCACAAAGGGTTTGCTGTGTTCTTTCAACAAGTATTGATCTCAGAGGCAGTTTTCAATGTGGTATTTAGTTGATTGAAATATTTATATGCACTATTGCAAACAGATTATCAACTGGGAAAATAACACTTTTGAATAGATTATTCTTTTATTTCACTGTATGTTATCCTCAAGGAACTATTATAGAAATGGAAATCTGTCCAATATCAATCAAATCAGGATAAAGAGAAGAAAATTAGGATAAAAATTCCTTTAGCAGATACATATTTTTTCAAACTGTGAAGACTCTGAAGACACGATTAATAGAAAAGCAGCAAACTTTGCCCCCTGTACTACACTTCACCCAAGGTATGTAGAATATGTCTAAAGTACAATCGTTAGCGCGTATCTGTAGATGCCAAATATACATACAAAATAAGTTGAATATGTCAGTAAATCCCTCCAAAATATTATCAGCTTTTACTATAATCATATAATTTCTCTCAATTTCATCAGTTATCATAAGGAATTGTAAACCCTGTAACTTCTGTCCAACAGATTTCTACAATAAAACTATGTAGCCCCCAGAAGCTCATAGTATAGAAATTGGAGCTGCGGGGTGTAGTAGAAATGACAGGTCCAAGAAGTGGAAGACACAAATATTAATATTTGAGCACAATAGGTGGAGTTGTACATGATTAAAGGAATAGCTGATAGTTATATTCAACAGGATTCTGCTAAAAACTGAATACTGACAAAACTCCAATGTGGATGATAATTGTGGATAAGTATGACATAGAATGAGACTTTTTTCACTATAACTATAGAATCCTATATATTTCAAATAGTTTCAAATAAAACAGTCCATGTTTACTTTTAATATTTCCAGTTTTAATGGCACAAAATAGAAAAATTTAATTATTCAATAAAGCAAAAACTGAGAAGCCAATTATAAGATAATGTCACTGCTTATGAATCCATGAGTGCCATTTTCATTTCAACAACCACATGAAAAAAGCCAAACTTCAGATAGAAAGGAAAGACTTAATGCAATAGCAGAAATCAATGAATATTTGGAGCCCCAACCATTATTGTAAAATATAGTAGTTACATATGAAATCTTAAAAAAAAATACAAAACTTAAAATAAAAAACTATCAGCCATAACAAAATGATCTTGTTATTTGAAAGTATCAGGAAAATAACTTGACAAATCAAGAAATAAGCAAAGAAGAGTAAGATAAACATACCTGAATATAAAAAAGGACAGCATGTAACTGATATAATAAAAGTCTTTTAAAAATCAGTATGACTAACCAATCTTACCTTAATCTAAACTTAATATAGAAATGATCAATGCATTTACAGATAAGATGATTTACCACACAAAGAAGAAATTGGGCCCATTTGTCTTTGATCCCAGGGAAACTCAGTGTAGAAATTCAGGTTAAGGCTACACACATGCCAGTTAACCACCTGGTACATTTAGATCAACTGAAGCTTGAATAATAGTAGTCCTGGCTATGTCCCATGAATCAAGAATCAACCACCTAATCAATGCATGAAATCCTAATAGAATAAATTGATATCATTCAAAGTTTTATTTCCAATAAAAGTATCCATGAAGAGTAGTTTTTTTCATCTTGGGCAGTGAATAATACTTAAATGCTAAGTCTATACAGATATCTAATATTCAATAAGTGCTAAGCAGTGTCACAAGAACATTATGTCAACCCAGCCATTTAAATCGCAAAGTAATAGAATAAATTGGCTATCAAATAGTCTTCCAAGCCAGTACTTTGTAGAGTCAGTACAGACTTGTCTCTCAGAATATTGGCTTCTGTCACTGAACAGTATTTCTACTATTTATTAGCTCCATGGCTTCATGCAAATCATTTAATTCATTGTCTCAGTTTCATCATTTCTGAAGATGGAGTAATAAAACTTTACTTGATAGATTTCCTTTAATGTATTTAGAGACCATAGAAAGGAATAATTCTACACTTTTTAAAATATCAGTGTTATTTTTCCTACATCAAAAGAGTGCAAGCAACTATAACATTGTTTAAAAGGCAAGAGATGATCTCTACTCCTTCATCTGTATGGCCATTGGCAGTGGGACCAGGGTTTTTAATAACTAGTGTTTGGATTGGCTTTTTTGGAACCTTTCTCTTTGGCAGGATACCTTGCTCAGCCACAATATTGTGGGGAGGGCCTTGGTCCTGCCTTTGCTGACTCTTCATGGGAAGCCTTATCCTCTCTGAGGAGTGGATGGGGGTGGGGTGAGTTGAAAGTCTGGGGAGCCGGAATAGGGGAAGGAGTGGGAACATGGATTGGTATATAAAATTGATGGAGGATTCTTATTGGCTAATAAACAAACTACCTTGGCTTTTTGATAGGGCAAGATTTAGATAGGTGGAGTAGACAGAACAGGAAAAAGGAAGTGAGGTAGATGGCTCAGACAATTGCCACGCCTCTCCTAAGTTAGTTAGACTGCCGTGCCTCTCCTCAGGGAGAGAGATGCGATGGAGCCAGCCACCAGGACAGACATGCTGAATCTTTCCCGGTAAGACACCGCTCGTGGTGTTACACAGATTATTAGATATGGGTTAATCAAGATGTGAGTAAGAGGCTGAAACTAATGGCCAGGCAGTATTTAAAAGAATACAGTTTCCGTGTGATTATTTCGGGTAAAGCTAGCCGGTGGTTGGGAGCCGGGCAGCTGGAAGCCAGCCCACAGCTAATCACTACATAAAATGAGAAAAGATTTAAAAAAATAGAGGAAAAAAGAACCTGGATAAACTTTCAAATTGTCATTGCCCATAAAATGAATATAAAATAATAACACCATTCAGAAAGTAAAAATATAATTATTTGAAAAAGCATTCTGTGCCCTTTTATCATTTTTGTCATGTCTCACTATTAAATATAACTTCCCACTACATCAAATAATTAAAATCTTTATATTCAGTAAGCCACCATGCAAGCTGTCACCCTTTCATAATCAGACTCCTGCTTATCCTCACTGCTACACTTCGCAGTGACATCATTCCAGTCTTGCAACTACCAGAGCAAAGATGTGTTTTGAAACATACCACTGTAATATGTTAAGAGGAGATGTATTAATTGATATAATAAGACAAACTCATAAGTGACAGTGCTGACAAAACAAATAGCAAACTCTTCTGCTGTTAATAGAATGGATCTTGATATATTCAACTGCTTCTTATTCTTTGATAGTGGTCCATAGTAACATGAAAACCACTTAAGATTCTTAGCATATTATATCTACTCATTAAAAATTTGTGTCCATCCTTGTTTAAATAATCAGGTAGCAAACTGCCCAGTTTTCAATTTTTAAAGATGGTAATTTATTGAGTTTCCACAAGTCTTAGAATATATACTAATGTGCTCAGATAATGATCTTTATTAACCACCTAAGGATTAATAGAAGAATTGTGCAATAACGATCCTATGTAAAATGTGCACACTCACCCTTCAGGTGATTCTTGTATCTCTTTTTTTATTGATTATTATTGATCTCTACCTTTTTCTCTGCTCCCCTCCCTGCCTCTACCCTCCCTTTCAACCTTCTCCCAAGGTCCCCAATTTACTCAAGAGATCTTGTCTTTTTCTACTTCCCATGTAGATAGATCTACGTAAGTCTCTCTTAGGGTTCTCATTGTTGTCTATATTCTCTGGGATTGTGATTTGTGGGTTGGTTTTTTTTGCTTTATGTTTAAAAACTACCTATGAGTGAGTACATGTCATAGTTGTCTTTCTGGGTCTGGGTTACCTCACTCAAAATGATGTTTTCTAGCCCTATTCATTTGCCTGCAAAGTTCAAGATGTTATTTTTTTCTGCTGTGTTGTACCTCATTGTACAAATGTACCACATTTTCCTTATCCATTCTTCGGTTGAGGGGTATTTAGGTTGTTTCCAGGTTCTGGCTATGACAAACAATGCCGCTATGAACATAGTTGAGCATATGTCTTTGTGGCACGATTGAGCATCCTTTGGATATATACCCAAAAGAGGTAATACTGGGTCTTGAGGATAGTTGTTTCCAAGTTTTCTGAGAAATTGCCACACTGACATCCAAAGGGGCTGTATCAGCTTGCATTCCCACCAGCAATGGAGAAGTGTTCCCTTTTCCCTACAACCTCTCCAGCATAAGTTGTCATCAGTGTTTTTGATCTTGGCCATTCTTACAGGTGTAAGATGGAATCTCAGAGTTTTTTTGATTTTCATTTCTCTGATGACAACGGATCTTGAGCATTTCCTTAAGTGTCTTTCAGCCATTTTAGATTCTTCTTTTGAAAGTTCGCTGTTTAGGTCTGTAGTCCATTTTTTTTTTATTGAATTATTTGTTCTTTTGATGACCAATTTCTTGAATTCTTTGTGTATTTTGGAAATCAAACCTCTGTCTGATGTGGGGTTATTTTCCCATTCTGTAAGCTGTCATTTTGTCTTGTTGACCATGTCCTTTGCTATACAGAAGCTTTTCAGTTTCAGAAGGTCCCATTTATTAATTGTTTCTCTCAGTGTCTGTGCTGCTGGGATTATATTTAGGAAGTGGTCTCCTGTGCCAATGAGTTCAAGTGCACTTCCCACTTTCTCTCCTATAAGGTTTAGTGTGGCTGGCTTTATGTTGAGATCTTTGATCCATTTGGACTTGAGTTTTTTCAATGGTGATATGGATCTATTTTCATTCTTCTACATTTTGATATCCAGTTATGCTTGCACCATTTGTTAAGTATGATTTATCTTTTCCATTTTATATTTTTTGCTTCTTTGTCACAAATCAGGTGTCGATTTGGTTCCACTGGTCCCACTATCTGTTTTTATGCCAATAACAGGCTGTTTTCAGTACTGTAGCTCTGTAATAGAGTTTGAAGTCAGGGATTGTGATGCCTCCTTAAGTTCTTTTATTGTACAGGATTGTTTTGGCTATCCTGGGCAAACTGCCCATATTATAACATTAAATATAATTTATTTTTCAGGACCAACTATCAGTTTTCTAAACTTTAATGGTAAAAATTGCCCCTTACCACAAAAATTCCTGTTTTTATTTCACATGTAATAACTTCTCCACAAAGACTTTATTCACATACATACATAATTATGGTATTCTTCTTCGAAAACAAAAAAAATGAGTATTTTTATTCCCTTCTATCTTGTTGTTCTGTGCTATATCTTCTAATTTCCTTATATACCCAAGGCAAGGAAGGCTGCTGACCAGGATAAATGCTATTCTGATAGTAAACAGTAAAACTGTATCACAGTTGAAAGATGTGTTCAGCTGACTCTTCAACATAAAGCACATGCTGGGAAGGTTTAAAGATATGCAATTGAAAAAATACATTGAGAAAAGCATGCTATGCAGGAATGTTTTGATTTCTTTAGAAGGCTTAACTTTCCAGTTAACAATTTTCCTGATTGAATGTATTTTTCTTTGTTTATCAAGCAGGCTCTATCTCTCCTATGAAACTACTGACTTTTCCATACTCTATTGTCTCATTGTCAAGCATCAAGCAAATATCAGCATAGAAAGCATTGCTGCCTTAATAACAAACAATGCTCTTAGGCACAAAAAGCCTGTAAAAAAAGAATCACAGTTTACTCTATAGTTTCACTGAAGCTTGGCATAAGTAATGCTGCAGTAATTCTCCAAGCTTCTTCTCAAAGGATGCCAAGAATGTATGTTTTATCTATTGTTAACCACTCTACAGGCAGCAAGATTCTAGAGTGCAATGTGGGCTTTTCATTGTTTCTCAAGCCAACAATACTTCACATGCATGAGATGAATCGTCAGAACAAAAATAAGCAGTGTTTTAACAAATCCTGATAAATACAAATGCTGCAGAACCAGTTCCACTCATTAGCACTCATTAGATGAACTTTTTTAGCATAACAGATCCAATGAAGAAAAATGACCAGATAAGTACCATCTTAGAGTGTGTAAGGCAAATTTTTTGTAATATAACCAAAAATAGTTGAATTCCCACTATAATTGTCATTTCAGCCTCATTCTGAGGAAGGAAATTTTTTTGCCCAAGTGAAAGTCTATCTTTCCTGAATTGTTAATAGAAAGCTGTTGAAAGGTGAGAGAAAAGTCATGTTATTTATGTTGATAATTCAATTCTTGCTCATGAATTTAAATTTGCAAATTAACAGAATTATAATAAAATATCATAAAGTTACTTTCTCTAAAGTACTATTCATATCTAAAATATTGAGACTGATAAAGCATAAATTTTGCCTCTTCTCTTTTCTTTGAAGAGTAAGTATCTCACTTCTCAAACTACAATCCATGTGCAAAGATGACTAGACTAATGTGTAAAACAACCAAGGACAACTATGATAGAATTTAATGATATAAGTATCATACTAAATGAATTTGAAATTTATGCCCTGGCAAAGTTGAAACATGCATGGGCATATATGGCAGTTCTTTTGAATTTGTCCATATAGGGTTTTATGATCTAAGTTGATGAGGATGACTTAAAAGAAATAGTATCATACTAATATGAATAAAACACATAATCAATTCAGTCATGTTTTTTAGATTCCAAAAGCTGCAGCTGAAACAAAGTTCTTGGATCTACTGTGTATGGAGTTCAGTTGATCCAGACAAACTAAATTCACAGGTAATTCATTTTTACAGATCAGATATATGTAAAAAATTACCATGTGATGACACAATAAAATATAACATTTTATTATTTAAAAAGCAGTCAGTTGTCATCTGGCTATTAAAGTGGAAAACAGAAAAAAATACTATGTAGATAATAAAAGTTAAATGATGACTATAATTAAATAATTATGAAGAAAATATAATTAGACATTCTATATAAATCCTTAATATCCTAAGGTTTATTTAAATAAGGCATGTAATAAATTTTAATGTAGGTTTAATGTACATAATGTAATTGATGTAATAATAAACGAAAATATATTTTTATTTGTTATGCCTCTATACGTAGCTCAATATTAAAATGGCTAATCTAGTGAGAAGTAACACTAAAGGAAATAATGCTAACATATTTAGGTCAAATAAAAATACATAGAAATGAGCAAATTTGTCTTGCTGCTCAGTAGCTGAGCTCCTCATCAAGAGATGGTCAAGCTGGAGAGGTTGTATGGTAAAGGGAACACTTCTGCATTGCTGGTGGGAACGCAAGCTGGTAAAGCCCCTTTGGATGTCAGTGTGGCAATTTCTCAGAATATTAGAAAACAACCGTCCTCAGGACCCATTAATACCACATTTGGGTATATATCCAAAGGATGTTAAATTGTGCCACAAAGACACAAGCTTAACTATGTTCACAGCAGCATTGTTTGACATAGCCAGAATCTGGAAACAGCCTAAATGCTCCTCGACTAAAGAATGAATAAGATAACTGTGGTAAATTTATACAATGGATTACTACACAGCAGAAAAAAATAACATCTTGAATTTTGCAGGCACATGGATGGGGCTAGAAAACATCGTTTTGAGAGAGGTAACCCTGACCCAGAAACACAATTATCACATGTACTCACTCATAGGTAGTTTTTAAACACAAAGCAAAGTAAACCAGCCCACAAATAAAAATGCCAGAGAATATAGACAACAATGAGGACCCTAAGAAAGACATACATGGATCTAATCTACATGGAAAATAGAAAAAGACAAGATGTCCTGAGTAAATTGGGAGCATGGGGACCTTGGGGGAGGGTTGAAGGGGAGGGTAGAGGCAGGGAGGGGAGCAGAAAAAAGTAGAACTCAAAAAAAATCAATTAGGAAAAGAGAGAGATGGTCGAGTCTATGGCACAGCAGAAGTTCGTGTCACAAATATTCTATCTTGGAATGTTTCACTGTTTATAGTAGACATTTGGGGTGACAAAATCTTTCATGTGGGCACAAAATTTGTTGTTGTGTGATTTATAGCATATTGATGTAAATTTCTCAGGTTTTTAAATATTATTTGAGACAATAATAAACAACTGGCAAGTAAATAATCATAGTACCTGAGAAAGTGTTGTACTACCAGTGATAAGATGTATATCCTAACACAAAAGAATCCATCTGCTAAACTGAAACTATTTTACCTGAAAAATATCTGATATGCTCTATTCTCATGACACAGGTGGTTTCTATCCCATTTGTGAATTTACCCTGAAGTGTGCACTGACATCAACTAGTCCACAGGAGAAATGTTAAAGTACATTGGGAAATCACAAAATATAATTGTTAATCTTCTTGTCTTTTAAAAGAATCTTTGGCTTAATACTGATTGGAATGTGAATCCTCAAAGGAGCTAAGTCTAACAAAATGTTACAAAAGGTAGCCATTTATATTCACTTTCAACGTAGTTAAAATTTCTAACAGTAGTGTCATTTTGTAAAAGCTTACTTTAGGTGGATGTTTATTGCAATGTCAATTAAATTTCTCCCCTTCAATACTCAAATCTCATTATCTCATTTATACAGAGATATAAACCACTAACAATTAAAATTTGAGAGTAGATGGCTAGATTGCTGTGGTATCAAAGGAAAATCTACAAAAAAGCATTCATTCATACTTCTGACATTTTCTGTTTTTTTAAAGATTTATTTAAGTTTTATTTATGAGTGTAGATGTATGTCCTTATATCTGCCACATGTGTGTATGTACTCACAGAATCCAGAAACTGATATTGAATCCCTTGGAGCTGGATTGCAATCAGTATGAGTCACCCATTGTGGGTGGTGGCATTAAACTCAGGACTTCTGGAAGATTACCAACCACTCTTAACTGATAAGATATCTCCCAGCCTCCACCATACTTCTGAGACTTCCTTTCTTAGCCTCTGCATTCTTAATGCCACATTTAGTAAAATTTAGCTTCTGTTATACTTTCATTTACTATTTTTGGAAAAAAATAATAGTGAGTAGGGAGTAGGAAAAGAGGGAGCAAAGAAGAAAAAGAGGGACCTAAAAGCATGTACATACAGAGAGAGGAAGAGAGACAATATAGGAGAGAGATGGGACAGGTATAGGTGAAATTTTATACCACACACATACACACAAAGAGAGAGAGAGAGAGAGAGAGAGAGAGAGAGAGAGAGAGAGAGAGAGGTTCATATATAGCAGGAATGTTGTAGAAGAATCAGAATTTAATATGAGCCTACTGGGTCTTTTAGGCTGAAATAGATTCTGAAAAACTTTATACACTTAGGGTATGATGTGTAATATCAAAACAGTCACTGGTAATTGGGAGATCTAACCCTGTGGTATATTAAAAAACACCAAAATGCACTTACTAAAATAGAAAATGATGAGAAATTATTATCTAGGGGCAACATAAACACATTATAAGAATTATGAGGAGGAAGAAAAACTGCAGTATTGCAGAGTTCCTAAACAATATGCCCTACACAAATGTGGTTAGAGACCTTGACATTCTAATAGGATAAATGAAGACAGGCTGAACTTCTTTCTCTATTCCAAAGTTGCCTTAGGGAAAGGAAAATCTGATTGAACAACCTGGGAAAATATGTCAAAGCTATTTGTTCTGAAAGCAATAACTGAATTTAAGTGTTAAATCTGGATATACTTTTAAAAAATATAGTAACATTTGTATGAGATATTTACATTAAACATGTCC
Organism: Arvicola amphibius; assembly: GCF_903992535.2. Lineage (NCBI taxonomy): Eukaryota > Metazoa > Chordata > Mammalia > Rodentia > Cricetidae > Arvicola > Arvicola amphibius. Next base: position 159,502,958 of record NC_052048.2, read on the forward strand.
CATGGAGCAACTTGTGTTTCTATTTTCAGTAAATGGAGAGATTCCTGATTCCCAGATGTGCAGAAAGAATTAAAAGACAACTCTCCCAAAATGACTTTCAGAACTTTAGAATGTAGCAGCAGGCTGCTTGTTGGTTCCCAGCCACTTAGCCCCAAAATAATCACACAGAAACTGTATCAATTAATCACTACTTAGCCCATTAGCTCTAGCTTCTTATTTGTTAACTCTTACATATTAATTTAATCTGTCTCCATTAATCTGTACATCACCCTGAAGTCTTGGACTCCCTGCAAAGTTTCAGTATGTCTGTTTCCAGTGGAAGCTCCATGGATTCTCCCTGACCCCACCTCCTTTCTCCCAGCATTCAGCTTAGTTTTCCCCACCTAGCTCCGTTCCCTTGTAGCTCTGCTGTAGGCCCAAAGCATTTTCTTTATTCATTAATGGTAATTGCAGCATACAGAGGGAAATCCAACATCACCTCCCCTTTTCTGTTCAAATATAAAGGAAGGTTTTAACTTTAACATAGTAAAATTACATATAACAAAATATATATCAAGCAAGAATTAGTTATAATATTTATATCTACTTTATTTTTTATCATAACTAAGGAAAACTATAACTATAACTATAAATTCTTCAACTCCATCAAAAGCTCCAGAAGGATATAGTATTACCTGAGTAAACAATAAGTTCATTGTAAGCAACTTCCAAAGCTCTAGAATTGGCAGAGACATCTCACTGCCTAAACAGTCACCCAAAGTTCTGTACCATTAGGGCATCCATCTTCAGCCTAAAGGCCCATAGTATCCAGCAGACTTTACATGAAGCAAGAAATATCAAAGACAATTCTGCTTATATTGGCAGTTTGTCAGTCACTTTCTTCTGTGTCCAGCAAAATGTCTAGCAGACTCTTTCATGAAGCAAGAACTCCAAAGGATCTTCTCATCTTTAGGTAAGTTCAGCAGTTATTTCTCTGTGGATCCTGCATGTCCAGTTCATGTAGCATACCATAAAGCAATCCAGGTAAGAGTAGTTTCTTGCCCAAATGACTAACAAACTCCATAAGGAGCCTCTTCAATGCCCATTTTCCTCTTGAAGTAGCTGGGTGCTGCCAGGATCAGATGTCTCTGACTGTTATGAAACATCCTAAATTTATAAACACTTTAAATGCCATATTCTGAAGGTTTCTAAAAGATTTGAAGAATCCATATCCATCTGAAATACATCTCTGTATATCTAGAAAATCCAGCTAACATGACTATGAGCTTGACTATTATAAATGACTATTTAATTATACATTACATTTTAAAAAGAGGTACACAAACACAATACTTTAGTCAAGAGCAAAAATATATACACAGTATAACAAAATTGACCTTAAATTTGTATCAATAAACAAAAATCTATACCATCGCAAATCTTTGTAGCATGTTTTCCTTTAAATGTAAAGAAATATTTACAAACAATATTTTGTAATATGGGCATAGTTTTCCTCCAAACTGCTTTCTACTGTTTATTGGGCAAAGTAATTTTTTGAGAGGTGTTCAAGGCAACCTATCAAAGGATCTTGGACCATCAAACCACACTAGACTGGAAGGATTCCACAGGTTATCATCCTCTGTGGAAGCAAAAGAAGAACCTATTTTTCTAAAGAACATATCCTTAGATCCATATTTTGAAATCAAGATACCTTCAAGATATATATGTTGGTTTAGATTAGCAACTTATACAATGAAATGTCTCTCTGTACTCAGCTCCTTCACAAAGAATTAAAAGAAAACATAATAATGTTCATAATTCAAACTCTATTTGTATTCTCCATCTTTATGTGGCTTATTTGTTTCAGTCAGTAGAGCACGAGACTCAATCTCAGGGTCTTGGATTTGTGCCCCACAATGGGCACCAATTTGCAACAGCAGACTGCTTGTTGGTTCCTGGCCACTTATCCCTGAAATAATCACACAGAAACTGTATTAATTAAATCACTGCTTGGACATTAGCTCTAGCTTCTTATTTGCTAACTCTTACATCTTAATTTAACCCATCTTCATTAATCTGTGCATCACCGGAAGGTCATGGCCTACCAGCAAAGTTTCAGCATGTCTGTTCCAGTGGCATCTCCATGGCTTCCCCCTGATACCACCTCTTTCTCCCATCATTTAGCTTAGATTTCCTCACCTAGCTCTGTTCCCCTATAGCTCTCCTATAGGCCCCACGTAGTTTCTTTATTCATTAATGGCAATCACAGCATACAGAGGGAAATCCCACATCATTGGAACTTCACAACTTCCACAGTAAGCCAGCATGCTGGCACTATGTCCCTTAATGTTCCTTCATTCATTGTTCAATAACTATTTGGTGGGTATTTGCTATGTATTTTTTTTAGTAATGCTTTCTCTCCAATGGTTTTGGATGACATTGTCTTGTTCAGAGGCAGTAGAATGCTACTGTCATGTATGAATCCCTGATCAAAAATGAGAAGACTTTAACAGTGTGGAAGTACTAATTAATGTTCTCACAGGAGGCTACAAACAACCTTCTATATAACATAGTGAAACCAGGGCAAATTTTAAGAAGTCATTGACAAGAATCTATTTGGAACTTCAAGGTCACAGAACTTCTATTACATTAAAAGTGAAATTTTTCTGACATTTGCTTCTCTGATATGAAAAAAACCCTCAATGTTACAGATTCCATTATGTAATCTCATAAATTTCTCAGGTCTATCTTTTCATATAAATTATGTTGTTAAGTGATTTAGCACAATTTTATCCTCTTCAGAAACATTTACTGGAACACAAATTGGCTGATAGCAAGTTAAGATTCAGGTTGAAAAATCTGTGTTCCATTAAATGTTTCTGAACAGGGTAAAATGGCAGTAAATCATTAAAAATATTCTCTATGAAGTAACTGTTAAGGTCATTCAGCTAGAGAGAAGAGATGGAGAGTGAATAGAGAGTTCTCAAGGAAAATACCGACTGTTTATAAGTGACTTTGAGAAACAACACTTAAACGCTTCGCAGACATAATGTCTGGGTTAATGGATGAAACACTGAATGTTACCCCAGTCTTTGTGAGAGTGTGAGATTCTTGGTTTTACAGTATTAAGGATCATATTTTGAATGAGGTGAAGCAGAGCTCTCCATTCAGGAGACAATGAATGAGATGAGGAAATTCAACAGCAAAATGAAAGGATGGAAGAGTGTTCCAAGAGGGCTTGAGATAAATGATTGTCAATAGAATGGGGACTATTTCCTCTTTTTTTCTCATTTTTTTTATTAAAAATTTCCATCTCCTCCCCTCCTCGTCCCCCTTCCTTCCCCTCCCTTCCACCCATACCCCCACTCCACCCCTCTCCAAGACAAAGAACCATCAGGGTCCCCTTCACTATGTTAAGTCCAAGGTCCTCCCAGCTCCCCCTAAGTCCAGGAAGGTGAGCAACCAAACTGACAAGGCTCACAGTGAGCCTGTCCATGCTGTAGAGTTCAAGCTCGTCGCCATTGTCCTTGGTTTCTCAGTCCTCCTCCACCGTCAGCCACATTCAGAGAGCCCGGTTTGGTCCCCTGTTCCATCAGTCCCATTCCAACTGGACTTGGTGGTCTCCCGTTAGTTCTGTCCCACCGACTCAATGGGTAAACACACTTCTCACGGTCCTGACTTCCTTGCTCATGATCTCCTTCCTTTTGCTCCTCATCAGGACCTTGGGAGCTCAGTCCGGTGCTCCTATGTGGGGCTCTGTCATTTTCTCCATCCAATGCCAGGTGAAGGTTCTATGTTGATATGCAAGATATTCATGAGTATGGCAGTAGGATCTGGACATTTCTGGCACCCTCTCCTCAGCTGCCCAAGGAACTAGCTGTGGGCATCTTCCTGGACACCTGCGAACCCCACTAGAATCAAGTCTCTGCCAACCCTAGAATGGCTCCCTTAACTAAGACTATTTCCTCTTAATGTTTCAATATTACCATTTACAGATCTTGATGACACAATGTTCTGTAGTCACCTACAATATCCTAGTGTTGGTAAAACTTTTCTTCTGCTGCCAGAGGATAAGTCTCAATGCAGTACCTGGCTTGGTTTCTGAGGCTCTGTCATGGCTGCACTGAGAACTTTCAGAGATGAGAAGAAATTTCCTCTGACTTACAGTTGCATCATAGTTTTGAAGTGGTAAATCAAAGAACCGGTATTTCACTGTTCTTCATCCTTGGGACATAGAAACAATTGTATTAAAAGCATAATTCCGCAATGGCTGATTCTATAGTTTAGAAATGGGAAATTTACAAAATAGAGAAGTGAACTATTTAGAATGCTTGCGGAGGACATATAAAGCAGAGAAGAGACTGAAGTGTAGCATAAATTGAGGGTTGTAAATGCAAAGAAAGAAAATTTCTTTGAGATGACACCCCACAAAAACCTAAAGGAAACAGGAGGGTACTAATGATTCATACATCTTGTGGAGATGAATTTTGTTCAGAGGAAAGATCCAAAACAAGTGTGCAAATAACACAGGTCCTATTTTACTTATTAACATTCAATTTAAAATGAGAATTTCAAAGAGAGAGAATTAAAAGGAGTTCCACTCCAGCACCTATTTTTCAGTTTTAATGCCTATATTAATTTTTGTTCTCATACTTTTCATATCTAGATGCTGCCTTTTAAGGCACATGAAACAGTATGGCTTGCACTATATCGGAACTAATGCATTCCAACTAAACTCTCCTCTTTTTGTAAATTTCAAATTTTTAAAATCTTATTTAAAGCTCACCCTGTAAGAATCCAGAAAAAAAAAAGGACACAAGAGATTGCCTCTAACTATAAAAATCTCTCTGAGAACTGATGAAAAAAATCAACAGGAGAAAAACAAAACAACATAATGGGGTAAATCCAGAACCTGTGTCAAAATGTTAAGGACAGAATGCATAAAAGATTAAAAGACTTCAAAAAGAAAAAAAGTAACAAAATGGTCTGCAGGTGCCTACAAGTACTGAAAGCACTTACGCTCAGTCAAAAGTTGTGTTAATTAATACATGGCAGTAGTTTTAATGAAAATGTCCCTAATAATCTCAGGCAATTTGTATAAGTTGTTCAGTTGGTGGTGCTGCTTGGGTTGGTGGAGAAGTGACCTCATAGATGGACAGATACTGATGCAGGAAGTTCTGAAGGTGGAAAGACTTGCTACTGTGACATTTCCAGATAGTTCTCTCTGCTTTCTAGACATAGGTGGTTCATGACTCAGCTCCTGCTTCACCCTCCATGTGTGCTGACTCTTGCTTCCACTCCACCATCATGGACTCTAATCCTCTAGAACCACAGCCTACATAAACTCCATCTCTGTAAAGTTTCCTTTGTCATAGTGCTTTATCACAACAATAGAAAATAATGAACACATACATACTCTCCATTTTAAAAATAGACAAATACCTTATGGTTATTGTGGCTGTTAAAGAGAGCAACATATTCAATTATCTCTAAATATTAAAGAAGGAGGATCACCCTGTGAATCTCATGGAGATTCATAATGACTCTGAGGCCTCTGGGCAACCCATGAATTCATTGTGGTTACAAAAGAGTCATACCAGCCTGCTCCCGGACTATGAAATTTTCACCTTTAAATGTGTTTAAAGAAGTAGCTTTGATGTTCAGAAGCCAGCTGTGGATAGATTTGCCCTGAGTACTTGGTTGCAATTTTAAAACTCTTATATACTTTAATTAAGTTAAATCTATGTCACAGAAGGTAAACATAGAGGAAAGAAATACATGAACAAATACAACATATCATAGCCTGTGTTGTTGGCACAAGTTCCTCTGACAGAAAAAAAAGTTAACTTTGTGGAATGAATAAACAGGCAGATAGGGAGAGGAGTTAGAAAACGTGGAGAGCTTTCAAAAAGCCTTTGACAATATTTTTCAAATACCAGTGAATAAATTTATCAGTGCTAATAAACAAGTTAGATTGCCCTAAATTCCTAAAGTCAACTACAGGAATCTGATCTTGACAAAAATAAAGGTTAAGGGTTTCCTAAAGGCTCTGTGTGTTTATATGTGCATGTGTGTGTTCTTGGGAGTGTGTGTGCCTGTGTGAATTTGTGTGTGTTTTGTGTACCAAAGATTAAGTAGTTACCTGAACAGGCCATTAAAATGACTTTGCTCAGCACATGTATAATATATTGCGTGGGAGCCTTGTGTAAGATAAGGCACCTCGCTCCCCTCCAGCTGCAGGATGGATCTTGAAGGGGAACAAGCCCCAAGACCACTTGCAAATCAGTCCTGGGCCACTGAGCTCCTGACTCCCACTCCCACGTTATAATCCCTACACCATAGCACTGCACAGGAAGGTGGGGCGTGCTAATAAGATAAATTTATATTTCCGAGGTGACTGTTAGATAGATACTCAATATACCTTTTCACATTGCCGTGTTAGACTAATTCTTGTGCTTCTAAAGTAGTTAAAAAGAATTGTCGTTTCTTAGCCTTAATGAAAGAAAAAGCTTTTAAAAGAAAAATGGTTAGAATTCTACAAACGCGATTGAGGGAGGCGCCATCATTTGGAGTTCTCCCCTCTGTTTCCTGAGGTAAAAAGGAAACAGCCTCTTCTCTCGGAGAAGCTGCAGCATAGATAGTGCACTGGAAATATGTGTTGAGAGGATAACACAGTAACATTTTCTTTAATTAGGTATAATTCCTTAAATAATGTTGCTTAACTTTAAGAAAATGGTTATAAATTAGTGCTTTTTCTTTCTTAATCAAAGTTGTTTCTTTGCTATTTTTTTGCTTGCATGTAGTGAAGGATACTCTATTATCATGCATGTCTGCAGACATACTGAGTGCTGCCCAGAGAAAAGTTTCTGCACCCCAAATAAACCTTTATACCAATGTAATAATCTACACCTGACCAAATCTGACCAAATTAGATAAAGTCCAGGTTTAATAGATAAAATGCTCTGAGATGGCTTTCCAGCCCTCCAGAGAGGAGACAAGAAAAAGACTAGAAAATCAAGTATTTGTTCTCTAAGGGGCAGTTTAAATACCCTGCAAGAGTGGTCTTGAGCATCTCTGGGAAAGGGGTCATAATTTGGTAGGCTTTCTTGGGGGCAGAATCTGGACTGAGGCAACTCCATAGAAGAAAGCTTTGGGTGAAGCCTCCACCCATACATTCCAGATTCTTTGGGTATATGGATGCCAGGGACTGGGGTAAGGCTTACATCCAAATATTCAAGACCCTTTGGATATATGGATACCGGTTCATATCTGACTGCTTCCTGTTGGCATGGGATGACATGGGGGGTGGGAGAGTTGGGGGTTGACTGGCTCATGCTCAGTGGAGGAGGTGGGTGGAGAAGCATTAGGTTAACTGCCATTCTGGAGATCTTAGGCATTTGTTTCTTGAGTAAGCTGACACTTATGAGCATGTTGTTGAACCTGGAGAAGTAAAAAGAATGGTGAAATCCCAGGAGCTGGTGCAGGGGCTGGCATATCTGGAGAACCCTATTCAGGTTGGCCTTGGCCCTGGAAAAAAGAGTGACCTGTAAAATATGCTCAGAAGTGGGTTGCTGTGAGAACTTCTTCAGCCAATGGCCTTTGGGATGCCGGCCCACTTTGGTCATGGTCTCGGGTACTATGTATGAAGATGTAGGAGTGAGCACAAGCCCTTTGACGTCTGGGTTCGGTACCAGTTCCTAGATCACGCAGAGGGTTGTGGACCACTATACTGTGAGTTTATTCTCTGATAAATAAACCTTTTATATACTCCATTCTGGGCTAGTGTGGACCTACTTTAAATCGCAACAATGGCTGGGGGTCAATTAGGCTCTGGATATTATTAGTTTTCACCAGACAAGATTTCTTGATAGAACAGCTGAACCTTTCCCAGGAACTTGCAGGTATCTATCTATAAGACAGCTGCAACAGATTTACATCTTGGTGTCATAGCAAAAGGCTGTGTATGACTTTAGGTCAAAAGGCATGAACATTTTTTTTTTAGTTTTATAATAGATTTATTTTTAAAGGGTAAAACACTCAGACAATTTAAATACAAGTCCAACAGAACCACTGTCAGTCAGCCATGATGCAATCGGGCATTCTCGGAGTCCTCCGGATGAGGAAGAAGGCTCTGAAATTTTATTCATATACATCCTTCTTATCTGCAATGTAATCTACAATTTCTTGTGGACACATTAACTTCTCTGCATCTATATCAGGAATTTCAAATCCAAATTCGTTTTCCATGGCCATAATAATCTCCACTTGGTCCAAACTGTCTAAGCCCAGGTCCTTCATAAAATGAGAATTTACTGAGAGCTTTTCTGGGTCAATCTTGTCATAGAGTTTCAAGACATACAGCACTCGGTCCTTAATTCCCTCTAATGCCAAAGGGGGTGCGTCATGGCATGAACATTTTAGAAGACAATTAGAGGAAATTTAAGTTTTTGAACCTCTGAAGTTACATCTGAAAAAAAGCCTGTGAAAGAGGAATGCCTACCTGTACTTTTAGCAGGAAATTTAACCAATGTAGTAATGAACTATGAGTACCCTAAGCCACCAAATTCCATCAGACAGATCTTAGAGGGATAAAGAATTGAGCAGAAGAGACAGCTTTTCTAGATGACCAGGCAATCCCAAGTCTTTCCATCATTTTTGGCAAATACCAGTCTAGAAGCTGCACTTGTCTTTAGCTGTTAATCCCAGGAGGCCGGACAGATATGTTTTTGTGGATAGGGTTCAATCTACCTTTCTTAGTAGGATGAGACAATCAGTCCCCAGTGTCATCCAGTCCAGGCAGGGTCTAGACAGCTGATGAGGTGAAAGGCAACTTTTTGCTGTGTGGGTGACCTTGCCATATACAAAGGCAAGCCTCCAGGAGGTTCTTTTGCAACCATGCATCTTCTTGGAGGAACTGCAGGATGTTGCAGGAGCTGGCATGTCTCTCTGTCATAGGAAGCTCTTTTGCTTAATGCCATACTCTCAGAACTTTAAAGGCACTTGAGAATCAGGCTACCATTACCTGTCAAGTATATCTAAATTAGACATATAAGTTAAATTTTGACATATAGTTTACCCAATCAATTATAGCTTGCCAATATTAGAAGAGGCAAGAAGATTAGAAGGAATAAAAACATAGGATTGTCTCAAGCACTCAGATTATATATTCTGCTAACAGAATATATAATCTGTTTTGTTGTCTCAGCAGTCCAAGTAGAAGAGGATAAATTGAAACACTGGAAATTTTGTTGTTTCTGCTGTTTTAACAAGGAAAATGTCTTTGTCAATGGTTTGGGAAGAGCTGAAGAGGTGGCTCAGTGAACACAGTGCTTGCCTTACAAGCATGAGAACCTGAGCTCGATCTGCATAACCAGGCTTGATGCTGTGGTGTGCTTGTAATCCCAACAAAGGGAGATGGAAACAGGAAGATCTCCAAAGCTTGATGAGCAACCTGGCTAGCCTAGCAGAGCTCTAGAACCCAGTTAAGAGTCCTTGCCTCAAACAAACAGATACAATGGGTGGGTCTCAAGACAGGGCATTCTGGCCGCCACAAACATATTCACATATACCATGCATGTGTACACCCATGTGAGCACGTGTGTGTATGTGCATGCTTGCATACGTATGCGCGCGCACGCGCGCGCACACACACACACACATACACACACACACACACCACACACACACGCTTGGAAATAATGAAATAGCAGTTGGTGACAGATGAGCCTGTAAGCAGGCACAGTTTAAGGAACTCCAGTTTATATCAAAAAGAAATTGGATGCATTTGTGCTAATTTTATATGAAACTATGTTGAAATTAGTCTGTGAGGCAAGGGAAGCTTAAAGTTTTATAATTCAGAGTGAAAAAAGACTTTCAGTTTTCCATAGTTGAAATTACTCCAGAGCTGCTATAACCCAACAGTCTGAGACTAAAATTTCTTTTCCCATTCAGGGCCTCAGCTTGCCTGTTTTTCTTCTCCAGTTCCCAAATAACAAAACTTAGAAATAAAGACCAGGGAATTATTAATTTTGTGCATTTCTGAAATGAGTCCTTTACATAATACCTACTTTTGTCATATTCAGAATAAAGCAAAACACAGGTGTCAGCTGCCCCAAGAAGCCACAATGTTTAAAAGGCTTTTTGGGGACCCAGAACCTTTTGGTTTTTGGAGAGAAAATTGACTCTGTTAAGAGTCAACATAAATGTGACTGAACAGCTTCACTAGAAAGGATAGCCACTGTTTCCCCACAGAAATGGGATTTTCAAACCATAGAGAAGTGACAAAATGCAGGTATTATGGTAATGAAAGGAACATTCATCAATGGCTTTTCAAAACCCGTTTGGTCATTAAATGCACAATTTTAACAAGTGGGTCCTTGTAGCTTGTGTAATGGGACTAAGCCCACTGTGCTTGGAGTCCATATAGCTTTCTGTCACACAGAGAGACAAAATAACAATGTTCTTGTCACTGCTACTCAAATTTTACCTGCTTAAAATGTTAAGACTTCCACCATGCAGTGCCATATTAAATGAGCAAGGCCACGTTTGATATGTCTATGCCTCTCTCCTCTCTCTCTCTCTCTCTCTCTCTCTCTCTCTCTCTCTCTCTCTCTCTCTCTCTCTCTCTCTCTCTCTCTCTCTTCTTTTTAGTTGTGTTACTCCCACCCAGGCTTCGTGGGACTTCAGCATCTCCTTGGAAAAAGTATGAAAGGCCAGTTTGAATAAGGAGCCAGGAGAAAGAAAAATCTCAATGTGTTTTTTATTGTCAAACTCCTCTATCTTAAATATTGGTAAATATTTCTGGAGCTTGTGTGTAGATATGTCATGTAAAATTATTTTATAACTATCAAAGTCAACTATAACCTATTGATGAGAATTAATGAAAAACCAAATATTTTACTGAAAAAATTGACATAGACTTGACTCAGATCAATAAAAACAGAATAAAAGCTAACAGTTTGTGGAAGTATTAGGCATTCTATAAAATAGTTTTGAGCTGTCTGTAGCTCACTCCTTCCTGTAAGTCAAATAAAATATTTGGGTACTCATAAATCTGGGAACATTCCAGAGTTGCTAAACAGACTGGCTTAATATCTCCAAAATTTTATTTGGGTGACATTAAGGTATATTCAATAATGAGAATCATTGACCAAAACCAAGCAAATTATCAGGAATGCAGGATTTGTCAATGGTTTTGTTCAAATCAATGCTATTTGTGAGGCATAAGACATTAAAACCGAAGGTGTTTGTTTGCCTTTAAACTACATAAACTGTTACATTATGTCAGGAAGAACTGTTGACAGAGGCTGCTTTTTGCTTCTGTCTGCCCAGACCATGAAATAATCACCCAGAAACTATATTATTTAAATCAATGCTTAGCCAATTACTTAAGCATATTTCTGTCTAACTCTTATATCTTAAAATAACCCATTCTATTAATCTATGTATCGCCATATGACTGTGGCTTACCTACAAGGTTCCAGTGCACCTGTCTCCTGAAGGTGGCTACATGGTGTCTCATTGACTCTGCCTTCTTTCTCCCAGCATTCAGTTTAGTCTTCCCACCAAGTACTATTCTGCTAAGCCACTGGCTGAACCAGCTTTATTCACTAACCAATAATAACCACACATATACAGAAGGACTTCCCACACCATTTGTCCTTTTCTATGTAAATAAAAAAGGTTTTAACTTTAACAAAGCAAAATTACATACAACAAAATAGTTACCAAACAAGAATTATAGTTATAATATTTACATTTGGCTAATTAAGGAACATACTCTATCATCTATCATATTTTTGTGAGTCTAAAGATTTATATGTAATCTATTTTTTATAATTATAAATATCTTTCTTCAGCCCCATAAAAGACTCCAGAAGCATATAAAATTACCTATGTAAACAGAAAGTGCATTGCAAGTAACTTCCAAAACTCTAGAATTAACAGAGATATCTTGCTGCCTGGACAGTCACCCAAAGTTCTTCTGTAACTTTGGAACATCCATCTTCAGCCCATAATATCTGGCAGACTTTTCTATGAAGAAGGAAATTTCAAAAACAGTTTCACCTATATTGACAGTTTGTCAGTCACTTTCTTCTGAGTCCTGCAGAATGTCTAGCAGACTCTTTAGTGAAGCAGGAACCCTGAAAGACTGTCTCATGTCTCACCTTCTTTAGGTAGTTTCAGCAGTCATGTTTTCTGTGGGTCTTGAAAGTCCAGTCAAGCAGTCAAGGCAAAAGAAGTTTCTTGCCCAAATTGCTAACAAACTCCATGAGGAGCCTCTTCAATGCCCATCATAGTCTTGAAGTAGATTGTTGCTTCCAGGAACAGGAGTGTCTCACTGCCATGAAATGTCCAATGTTTTAAAAACATTTTAAATGCCATATTCCATAGTCTTAGAAAGGTTTGAAGATTATCTAACTGAAACATATCTCTATATATCAAGAAAACCTAACATGACTACAAGATAGACTATTATAGATGACTATCTATTAACCTGTATTTCTTAATTATACATTACATTTTTAAATGAGCTGCACACACAATACCCTACTCAAGAGCAGAAATATACAAATGGCAAAATTGACCTTAAATTTGGATCAATACACCAAGATCCATACCAATGCAAAATACTCATATCTATAGCATATGCCCCTTTAAATGTAAACAAGCATTTACAAACAATTATTTAGGGAATTTGTATGTTGTTGTTTTGACTACTTCCTGCTCATTGGGGGTGTTAATTAGGTCTGCCATGGGGTATCCTGTGTGGTAGATCCATCTCAGACAGCAGTCCTGAAACCATCATAGAGGATCATCTGGGCCAATGTTTCAGGGGGTTTTGTTTGATCAAACCACACTAGTCTGGAAGGAATCCACAGGTTCTCATCCTCTGTGAAAACAAAAGTAGAACCTCTTTTCCAAAGCAACATATTCTTTTTTTGTTTGTTTTGTTGGACTTAACAGATATTTATAAAAATACTTTACCAAAACATTGAAGAATAAAAATTTCATTCAGCAGCACATGAAACTTCTCTAACAGAGATTATACCCTGGGATATAAAGCAATTTTTTACAAATTCATAATGACAGAAATAACTCTATATATTCTATTTGACCATAAGTCAACAGAACTTAAAACTGATAATAAACAAATCTCTATTCAATAACACACTCATGCAGATTAAATAGCTCATTACTGAATGACAAAAAAATGAAAGAAGTTAAGAAAGAAATTAATAACTTCCTGGGATATAAAGGAAAAGAAAAAGTAAAACATGCTCAGCTGTGGTGGTTCTCACCTTTAAGCAAAGCACTTGTGAGGCAGAGGCAGGTGGATCTCTATGAGTCTGAGGCCAGCCTGGTCTACAAAGTGAGTTCCAGGGTAGCCAAAACTACACAGAGAAACCCTGTCTTAAAAAAAGCAAACATAAAAAGAAATCACAAAATTGACTTTAAGAAGCTTCAGTTGGTCAAATATGAACAAATTAAATATTAATATGAGAAGTGATACATTATACGGTACATTGCAAGTATTTTTCCTATTGACCCATATTAGCAACACTAGCTGGTTGGGTTTGCTTTTGTTTTTAATGAAAAATAATAAAAATTATGATTGTGGGTATGTATTCATGCAGTCCAGTAGAGCTTATAGAATCCTCTGGAACTGGAGTTACCAGTGATTATAAACAGCACAGTGTGGATGCTGGGACCCAAGCTGGGTCCTATACAAGAGCAGTATGAGGCATTTCTGAAGTCCCTTTATGTTTATGCCACTCTGGTTGTTAGTGTGAATCTGGGAGAGTGGGCCTAAAAAAAAGATGGATGAGAGTCTCTTATACAGCCATCTTTACTCAGAGCATCTGCCAGTTTATACCCTGAGGGTTAATAAGAGTCACCTAAGTGTAAAATCACAAGACTCGTTACAAAAACAGGTTTTGCCTTGGGGGCATATAAAGAATTTTTTTAAACATTTAATTGGAATAATTTGAAGTCACTCCTATTCCCTAAATCTGAGGGGAATGAAAAAATACATTTTAAAAACAATTTCATGTTTTCAAGAAATGGAGGTCACAAGACTCTTGTTTTTTCTCACACATTCAAAGTTCCCCTCACGTGACACCATGTTCTGACACCCATAGCTCAGTTTTTAAGTAATGGATATTGTGTCACGTCAACCATTTTATTTTAGTATTAGTATTCATTGTATCAAAACAACATATACTTAGACCCAAATTTTGAAGTCAAGATACCTTTATAATACACATGCTGGTTTAGCTTAGCAGCCCGTACAATGAAATGTCTCTCTGTACTTAGCTCCTTCACAATCAAATAATTAAAAGAAAACACAATAGTATACATTATCCAGACTCTCTGTGTATATTCCATCTCTATGTGGCTTATTTTTCTTTTCTCCTATAATCTATAACTGTCTGCACTGTGTCTGTTTAAAGGTTTTGTTTTATTTTTTTTAATTTATTTCCATTTATAACTGTCTATACTCTTTTTCTTCTCTCTCAAGCCTATGTACTTTTTAAAAACAGACTGTGACCCATTCAGAGGTTTATTTCTGCCTGAGTATGTTTTTAGTGCATGTCTGTAATTATTTCCTGACCAGTAACACATTTTTTAATGCTAAGCAGGTATAGCAAGGGCTAAGACTGCAAGGCTGCTTTGCCTTTTGGCTCCACCCAGTCCAAGATGGTGGAGGTCTATTCACTGCCTCTGAGATTGCCTGGTGGGAGCCATCCTCACCACCTCAACTCTTGGAAGCACCTTGCAGCATATAAACCTTTTTATCTGAGTAAAAGCTAAATCTGTCATGCAGCATATTGCACAGCCTGGAAATATCCCTGTGCATGACAGTGGGAATTTGCTGAGCTGTGGGAATGGTCTCAGCTACTTTGCTCCTGACCCCAAATGGGCACAAAAGCATCCAGACTCAATGTGGGTGGTGGGCATTAGCCCCAAATATTTCAGACCACACTGGTGTGCCAATCTGTTGGCAAAGGCTGCTCATTCATTCCTAGCTGCCCAGAGCCAAAATAATCACACAGAAATCTGTAGTAATTGTAATACTGTTTGGTCAACGGCTTAGTTGTAGTTCTGACTAACTCTTATATCTTAAATTAACCCATTTATATTACTCTGTGTATTACCATGTGGCTGTGGCTGTGGCTTACCGGCAAGTTTCTAGTGTGGAACCTTGGCTTGGCATGTAGCTCAGGTGGCTACATGGCTTCTCACTGACTCTGCCTACTCACTCTCTACATCTCAGTTTGTATTTCCTGGCTGGCTTTACACTGTTAAGCCATTGGCTGAAAGCAGCTATGTTCATTAACTAATAAAAACAATACACATACAGAAGGACTTTGCACACCAAAGGACAATGTTGCAAATGAACTAAATATGTAGAGAAATTCACAAGTTAAACAATTACAGGACCAAAAAAAGAGATTTTTCTCAACTCTTAGGAGAGCAAAACACACAGGAATATTGGAGCTGTTTTCAGGCCTGACCTTTCTCCCAAATGAAAATGAAGTCGCAGAGCAAAGCATAGAAACAAGGCCAAGTCGTATATTTAGCCCTGACACTGTCTATGTGGCTGAGAAATAGAGTATGTAACTACTGTATGTTGACTTTTTGTTCAACTCCCAGTGCCTCAAAAAATCATTGATCATTGTTAACAATAAAAAGATTAAGTATTATAAATAAGCCTAGCAAGAAGATAATGCCATCAATATTGTTTCTAGAGCATGTAGTATATACTCGTTCTTAGATAACTTAATCCTCACAGAATTACTGTGAACTTGGAAGCATCATTCTTTAGAGCCAGAAAATGTAGATTATAGGGGTAAACATACTCCCGAAGATTCAATCAGTAATCAAAGCCAGGGTTCTGTCCTGAGTAGTCAGTAATGGTGGCATAGAGTCCACAAGAGTGCAGCAAAAGCAGTTTTGCATTTGTTAAAGGTAATTGGGATTGTGACTTGTTTGAATTAAGAAACTCTTATGTATTAGATGTGCTTGTGAAGGTATTTCCAGAAATGATTCACTGAGGGATAAGACCCGCATTGAATGTGAACAGGACCATTTCCTGTGTTAGGGTCCAGGTCAGATTTAAAAAGGGGGTGGGGTAGAGCCGATTGCCAGTATGACTCTGTCTGCTTGTGACCCACCCAGAAGTAGAAAAGCAGCTCACATTCTCCCCATCATAGCAAGCTGTCTCCTGACCTGTAAGAACAGTACTTAATAAGAGAAATCAGAATAAAACCAACAAACACAACTTTTTATAGTCATAAATTATTAAATAAGTATAAACTTTGCAACTCTCAAATCTCAATTGTAAACTAAATATGTAGGTAAAGTTTAAAGTCTTATATCAAAGTAGGAACCCCAAAAAGGAATGAATGCAACTAGTTAATTGAGTTATAATAATTTTAAAGCTGTGCATGTTTCCAAACCTGAAACAAAGAGGTTAATGGCAGTACACCAGAAGTCCCAAGGTGGGAGAATTTCAGAGAGGCTGCTCTATCAGGGTTCCAGCAGATTCATCCTTCTCCAACTGATCAACTCGCCATTCGTCTTGTTCAACTCTGATTCAAAACTTTTTAAAATTCAAAACACATTACTAAAATAATCCCTCCTAAAATCAAGGGATCAAAGCTTACATGCACAAACCAGTTATTTTCTTATCTGTCTAGATTACATCCATGAATATTTATTACTGGCTTGAGAACAATCTGATGCCTCCTGCATATTAGTTGTTCATATCAAACATTACTCCCAATGAAGAATAAAACTTGTGGCATCTCTACTCCTTATCAAACTTGCTTATTTCCCATGTATTTTATAGTGTTCCTTTGAGAATAATATTCTTCATTGCCAGAAAAACTAACCTTTGAAGTAATGACCATATAAATAAATATTAGGTTTTGTTTCTTCTCCTGGAGAAAGTTGATCTAGTTGAGGGAGTATGGATCTTACATACAAATTTATAACTTTTTATACAAAGTTAGTCTTGTCAGGCCAAGTTCATTCCTCATTTTTATTCTCCTTCATCCCTCTCTGTTTAAATGTGATCTTAAACCCCTAGAGCAGTACATTGCATTGGGAGATACAAGAATTCCTAGCAGCAAAAAATATAGAAATGATGTGATAAAAAAGCACTTTAGGGACGCATGTGGCATTAAAATCCCATCCAGCCTCATTGTCTATTCATGAGGATGGGATGATCATTTTGCAACATGTTCTCAAAGGAGATGCACACTTTTTTTTATTTATTTGAAGAAGTATTACTGGTAACAAATAAAATTGCTTAAAACCCTGCTATCAAATTTGGTTCAGAAGTATATCTTAAACCTGATAGACATGTGTACATATCAATAGACTCTTATTATATAACAAATTATTCTTAGAATTTAAAATTAGATTTATTTATCTAATATTTTTAAGAGTAAAAAGTACAATCTTAGGTTTCCTGTCCGTTGTATCTAGTGTCTCAAAAGGTTTGCACTGAGGTGTCTGCTGCACTGTTTTAAATGGGGGCCAGACTAGAGAATATCAGCTTTTGTGAATTCTTAGGCACTTGGTAGAAGATCTCACTCACAAAATAATCCTAAACCTCTCTTTCTCTGCACTCTGATCTCAACACTCTAGAGTATGCACCGTAAGCCCTCTAGCCAGACAGAGACTCCACAAACTATCACTATCAGCATGTAGAATTCAAGATTTTTCACTGTCTTAATTAGGGATTCTATTGCTGTGATAAAATGCCAAGACTCCAGGACTACCTGCCTGCGGGTGACACTACTCCTATTGGACTAAACCTTCTGACAGTCAATCATTAATCAAGAAAATTTCCAACAGAATTACCTATAAGCTAATCAGATAGAAACATTTTCTCATTCGAGGTTCTGTCTTCTCAGATATCTTTTTTTTTTTTAATTAGAAAACACAAGTTTATTGGAAATGACAAAGTTTAAAGATGTGACATCATTTTCCTCATTTATTTTGCTATAGTGTTATCAGAAATGTGTTTGTAGTTCAAGTTGTGTACAACTCTCTTTTGACTCTCTCTTGTAAACTATTTTACTGACTGCTTTTGTGTGCCAACTTGACACAAGCTAGAATCATCAGAACGAGAAAAGGCCTCTATGAGATTTAGCTGTAAGACATTTTCTCAATCAGTGATCATTGGGGAAGAGCCCAGCCCATAGTGGGTGATTTCAGCACTGAGCTGGTAATTGTGGGTTATATAAGAAAGCAGACTGAGTCAGCCAGGGCAGAAAAGCCAGTAAGCAGCACCTGTCCATGGTTTCTGAGTTATCTTCTGCCTCCAGCATCGTGCCCTGCTTGACTTCCTCTCCTGACTTACTTTCTTTTTTCTTTCTTTTATTATTATTACTTAAAAAAACAATCCATATTTCCACTCTCTCTCCTCTCTGTCCCCTCCCTCTCCCTCCACAGACCCTCTCCTTTACCTCTCCAACCCTAAGGGAGTGCCATGCACCACGTACTGTGGAAAGTCCAAGGCCCTCCCTATTACATCTTGGTTGAGAAAGGTTTACATCCAAAGAGAATAAGATCCCATGAAGCCAGTATATGCAAGTAGAGACACATCCCAGTATCACTATCAGAGGTCCCTCAATATGCCCCAGCTGTCAACCCCCTTCAGAGGAGCTTGGTTGTTCCCATGGTTGTTCACTCCCAATCCAGTTGGAGTTAGTGAGCTACCATTAACTCAAGCAAACTGTCTCAGTGGATGAACCCCTCATGGTCTTAAATTCCTTGCTCATACTCTCACTCCTTCCACTCTTCAACTGGATCTTGGGTGTTCAGTCTAGGGCTCCAATGTGGGTCATTGACTCTGTTCCCATCTGTTCTTGGATGAAGGTTCTATGGTGATATTTAATATAATCATCAGTCTGACTACAGGGTACGGTCAGTACAGACACCCTCTCCTCTATTGCTTAGTGTCTTAGCTGGGGTCATCCCTGTGGGTTCTTGGGCATTTTTCTAGAGCCAGGTTTTTTGCTAACTCCATAATGGCTCCCTCAATCAAGATATCTCTTTCCTTGCTCTCTCTCATATCTGTTCTTCCTCCATCTCAACTATCCTATTCCCTCAAGTTCTCTTCAACCCCCTTTCTCCCCTTCCTTCTACTCCCTCCCACCCTGCTCCCAAATTCTTGTCTGATTCTAATTTCCAGGTAGGTCTATATATGTTTTTCTTTGGGTTCACGTTAGTTTATATAACTTAGTTTCTCTAGGATCCTGAACTATAGGCTAGTTGCCCTTTGTTTATGACTAATATCCACTTATTAGTGAGTAAATACCATATTCTTTTTTGGGGTCTGGGATACCTCACTCAGGATAATGTTTTCAAATTCCATCCATTTGCATGCAAAATTCAAGATGTCATTTTTTTTACTGCTGAGTAGTACTCTAATATTAGTGTAGATGTGCCATATTTTCTTTATCCATTCTTCAGTTGAGGGGCATCTAGGTTGTTTCCAGGTTCTGGCTATTACAAATAATGCTGCTATGAACAAAGTTGAACAAATGGTTTTTTTTAGTATGATTGAGCATCTTTTGGGTATATTCCCAAGAGTGGAATTGCTGGACCCTGAGTTAGGTTGATTCCCAGTTTTCTGAGAAACCTCCATACTGCTTGCCAAAGTGGTTGCACAAGTTTGCATTACCACCAGCAACGAATGAGTGTTCCCCGTGCTCCACAACCTCTCCAGCATAAGCTATCATTAGTGTTTTTTATTTTAACCATTCTGACAGGTGTAAGATGGTATCTCAAAGTTGTTTTGATTTGCATTTCCCTGATAGTTAAGGAAGAAGAACATGTCCTTAGTATCTTTTGGTCATTTGAAATTCTTCTTTTAAGAATTCTCTGTTTAGTTCACTACACGATTTTTTAATTTGGTTATTTTTATTTTTAATTTTTAATTTTTTTATTTATTCAGGAAAGGATTTTTCTGTATAGGCCATGCTGTTCAGGAGCTCTCTCTGTAGACCAGGCTGGCCTCAAACTCACAGTGATCTGCCTGCCTCTGCCTCCTGAGTGTTGGGATTAAAGGTACCACCGAAATGTTTGTGTGGAGTAATAAATTAATATTTTTTTTAAGAAACAGTTCAGAAACACTGACAACATTAGTTCATTTTTAGGAGACTTGTGAACAAATTCTAATTATCAGTTTATTTAGGGGAATAAAATATCTATAATATAATAGAAAAAAACAAAAACAAAACAGATATGCAACATTTTGCAAAGACTTAACAAATAAAGTTAAAACATTTAGGACATTAACCTTGACATTCCAGATAGTGGCACTAATGTTATAGGTGCAAACAACTGTTTTTTTTTTTAAGTTAGATTTAAGGCTCCAAAAGATGGAACCCATACTTGGCAGTACTAATAAGGATAAGACCTGTGTTTAGCTAGGTCATGGGCCTTAGGGGAAAAACTAATCACTATTATTATGCTAAATGAGATGATGTGAATTAACATAGATATCCACCACTGTCCAATATGTATCGAAAAAGTTACTTAGGAGGACCTAACCCTAAATGGGATGTATTTGTTACACCCCATCCTGAAGTCTCAAGTATTTATTTGGAATAGGAAGCAGAAAGATGGTAAGAACCTGAGATGGTGGACTAATTCAAGAAAAGAGTATTTTCCAGACACAATATGGCAGAGGTGCATATGCACAAGACCTATGCAAGATCAAACCAGACAAAAGCTTAGTGAAAAAAGATGGACACTTAGCTCATGAACTATTAATATTTGATTGTTTCTGAGAACTAGAAAGCAAGAAATCTTCAGTGGTATGGCATCTAATCTTAACAACACACAATGATAGCCCTCATGCCCAGGAGCAGCTAGCCAGCATAAACTGGACATCATAAAATTAAAGAAAATAAATGTTAGGAGACAGACCATAAAGGTTTTTGGGTAGGGAGGTAGGGAAGGATTTGAGAGATGTTTGAAGTGGGGAGGAGGATAAAGAGGATGGTATATTATTGTATACAATTTTCAAATAACTAATAAAAATATTTAAGAATAAATATTCATATATAGTTTAAACAAAATTTTCTCAACTGTGATGACAATGTATTCATCAATAACAAAGACCACCTAAAAATTATCTCAACAGCAGACATGGGAAACCTTCTTTTGGGCTGTTAGTAGATTGTTCAAAAGATACCCAAAACATTACATGGCACTGCTATTGTCTTTATTTGCCTACTAAAGGTGGAAAGAATCTATTGCTGAAGATATCATATACTTCAGATACAGGAGCTGAAACTTACCTGAATACCTCCTCCCTAAAGACTAGCTTTCATGGTACTAGAAGGTGCTATGCAGTCTTCCAAAGGAGTGGAAGGAACAATCAATAATCATACAAAGCTATTATGGCCTATGAACGGAACACAGCAACAACCAACACTGCTCAAAAACCCTAAGAGTACAGTAGGGACACACCTCCTGTAATTGGACTAAGATGCTCTCAACAGGAGGGAAATCATGCCTTGTACTAGATACCTAGTCAACTTTCAAGGTCTAGTAAAGAAATAGATATTTGAGAAGAAGCTACCACTTTATTAAATCAGCATAATCCCTAAGTACATTTTAGATATTTGTCCTCATATACACAGATAGCTCCAGCCTTCAGCCATCTTCAAGGAAACGTCTCATTGCAACAAATGGGGACTATTACAAAAAACCACAACCAATCAAAATACAAAGTTATGAAGCCCATTCTCAAAGGATACATCTACAAAATACTCCATCACCTATGGTCAGGGACTATTGGGGGAGGGGAGCCAAGAAGATTGTAAGAGCCAGAGGATCAGAGACTGCTGTTAGACTATGTCTCCTAGAATGTCAGATGCTATACCAATCAAATCTCCTTCTCATGACTACCTAAATATGAGTTGAACAAGGACAACAAAAGACATCCCAAAGTTGGCTAGTGAAAACCCACTAGGACACAGCACTATGCAAAGAACTACAGGCAACTCAGGCATGCTGAGAGTGGGAGAGCTACTCTTTGCAAGGGAAGAGTATACAAACACACTTGTAAAACAATGGCTGAAAAGAGGCCATTAATTTGAAAGAGAACAAGGGAAGATATATGACAAGGTTTGAAGGGAAAATAGGAAGGAGGACATGATGGAACTGTATTATAATCTCAGAAAACAAAAGAAACAATAATTTAAAAAGAAAAATATAAATATCATTATGAACATGTAATAGGATCAGGTCTTAACCAGTGCACAGTTTAATATTTATTTTATTTATACAAGGCTCAACTTCCCACATCTGTTTCTGGCTTACAGATTTTATTTATTTTATGTATAATACCCTTACAGATATCTATAAACACTTTTTAATTCTTATTTTTATATATACAACTTAAATGAATACATTTCACTTTTTTAAAGTTGGAGCTTTTTGAAGATTTTACTTGAAAAGTAAAGTACGAGGTCATTGGAAATTATTTTGCAACAATTGAAGTAAGAATATAAAAATAACATGTATTAACAAGTTTAGTATAAAGCCAATCATCAAGATCATTGTCAGTCTTGAAGCCACATTGTATTGTTAGAGCTTCCACAAGAATCAAATATTCTTTGAGAAGAGTGATTTCACACACAGGCATGAGTTATCAATGGCAGGCTTTTAGTTTGAGAAGTAATAGGGATCTTCCGGCATTTAAAGTTGATTTTAACCCTTTATGCAAGATGTTAATTAGATACTCTAGAATCATTCATCATGCAGCAATGTCAAAATTAAGGCCCATAGCTTCATCTTTGAGAAATGTAGAAGGGAGGTTCAGCATCTAAAGAAAAGTGAAAAAAAAAAAGTATTCTTCAAGGTTCTTCATAGAAAGATAACCAAGATCTTTGATCCATTCCTTTTCCTTTTCTTCCAGAAACACATTTCAGATACATTCCGTATCTTTAGCCATGCTGACAACTCTCTTCTCCATCAGCACTAAACACTGACTCTTCGGATGCAGGTGGTAATGACCTAGCAACTTGTCATTTCCCCTAGCAAAATCCTTTTCCTGATCTACATTTTCTGAAATGTCCTTCCTCTCTCTTCTCATGTTCTTTTTCTTTCATTCTGGTTTCTTTTGCTATGTTTTCTTTTGTTTTGTTTTGCTTTGCTTTCTTGAGACAGGGTTTCTCTGTGTAACAGTCCTGCTATACTGGCATTCACTCTGTAGACCAAGCTGGCCTCAAACTCACAGAGAGCTGTCTGCCTCTGCCTCCCAAGTACTGGGATTAAAAGTAGGTGTCACCACCAAGCTAGTCCCATATTCTTATATTTTGATCTTAGTTGTGTTTTCTCTAGAATGCTTTAAACTTTTATGGATTCAGATTCACTCCAATTAGTCACTTTATAACACATTACCTATGTCCCTACTGAGAAGGTCATTTTAGACAAAATGGAGAATAGTGACCAGTGACTATAATCTCAATTTGGGAGACAGGAGAATAGTGGCCTCAATACCATCTAGAGCTGCATAGTGAATTTAAAACAAAATAAAAAATTTATTTCACTGTTATTCCTTATCTATGTGCCTGGGGGTTCCAGACAAAGTAAAAAAATTCTACCCTTTTTAACACAATAATCTAGGAGAATTATTGATGCATAGAAAATTACTAATAGTTATTTAAAGATTAAATGATCAAATATATTCATGTTTGTGGAAGCCTGACATTCTCAAATGTATACATCTCAAGCTGTAGGAGGAAAGCCGATAACCACCGAAACAAAGGACTGACTGTTCTATTACATCATACTATGATGAAATACATGTGTATTCTAAGGGTTTGACATATATGCTGATATATATCTAATTATTAAATTTACTTCTAACATTATACTTTTAACATTTTTATCCCAATTAATTGCAAAGCACTGCATTTGAATGAGCTTGTCTCTTAGTTTTTTTTCCAGTGTTATTGTCAAATAAATTATATACATCATTACTCAAATAAATAATGATACAGATAAAATAAATCAAAAGATAGAAGATTAAATATATCTTATTGTCAATGAATACTATTCAACAGAAAATTAAGGTTACTATTTCTCTTCTCTTCAATGACTACATTAAAATCCTTTCTGATTATAAATTTCAGGTAAGATTTTTTAAAAAGAATCACTTCCTTAATATTTCATTTTATTTTTAAGATATTATCTTCATTTTTATTTGTGTGTGTGTATGCATGTGTGCATACACATGCCTGCATGTGGTTGTAGAAACCAGAAAAGGGTGTTCAATTACTTGGAAGTGGTATTAGAGGCAGTTGTGAGCTGCCTGATACGGATGCTTAACAGAGAACAACAGCTCTCTCTGTTGAGCTACCTTTCCAGGTTCAATCTTAAACATCTAGATTAACCATGATGGTCATTTAGTGACTGATTCTGTCTCTCTCTCTCTATCACTAGCTGTTTGGGGCTGCATTCAATACACTGTATTACTATTTACAGGACAATTGCCTTCTCTAAACATTTCTTCTGCTTCTAAAGCCTGAAATAATTCTGCTGTTTCAAAAAATCAATTCAGTAAATATCTTATAATAGGACTCCTTACTGTTACAAATGTGCACTCTACAGTACAGGAAAGGATAGGTATTCATAAAATAAGGAGGTAAAATTGCTCTTAACAAAGGAGCCTTGTGCCTGGCATTCATACTTTTGAAAGCTCTGCTTTGAGTTTGTATAAGAGAAATAGATCAGTCAAGCTTGGACAAAGCACATAAAATTTCAAAACAATATGGAATATTCGTTACTTCCAATACCTTTTTCACAGAAAGTTGTATTGATTTCTAGGGGGACAGGGCATCATGCACAAAGACACACATACACACACACACTCACCCACACACACACAAAGACAAAACCAAAACAAACAAAATAGTAATTGAGAACTTGGGCTATATGGACTGAATCAAGTCTCAGTTCTGCCATTATCAGCCTGGTAAATACTAGTCATTTACTCTATCCTCACTGACACACACACACACACACACACACACACACACACACACACACACAGAAAATGTACCCAATAATAACATTTATCTCAGAGTCTTAATGAATGGATCAGTGTTAATGATGAATATATGCAAATGTCTTTGCATACACCTGCACACTTTAATCCTTTGAAAAAGAAAGAAATCTCCTAATCATTTTTACAGCAGAGAAAATATATTATTTCAAACCTATGACAGAAACTTAAGGGATTGTGTAACTTACAGAATATCATGTCTAAGTGTGGCTAAAGCCCTGGTGACTGTGATAAAAGCCACATGAATCATGAATAAAGCAGAAAATATTTTAAAAGGGAGATGAAAAGAAAATAAACATTTGTGGATATTTCAAAACTTTGATGTCAAATATATAAGTAAAATTATCTAGCTCTGTGTAATATGCACAAAAGCATATGTTTGCCATTTACATTTACTTTAAAGCAGAAAAAGGTCAATGTCTCTAGGAATACTTATATAGTTCATTATAAAAAGAAAATAGATAATCTACAAAATGCTATAAGTGAAATATCAACTAAAATGTGCAACTAGATTTTTATCAGAGGAATGTTTTTTCTATACTTTATACCCAACCAAAAAATAATAATGAAATAGCTTATTGTTCGGAACACTATGAAATTCAAGTTTACATTAAAATAGCATAATTTTATAACAAAGTACAAAATGCCAAATGTGGACAGTTTGCCACCTACTGTAATTACTTTTAAATGAACACATTAAAAGAACTTTTTGATAACCACAATTTTATACAAAAGAGCATAAACATCTACATGGCATTGAAAAAGAAAGTGGCATGTCACTCAGTACTTAAAGGAGTCATATCCTGGATCCTCAAGGGAGCTTGGCAATAAATAGATTAAGCGGGGGTAGGGGAGAGTGGTTGAACAACAATTACAACAGCAACAAAGAAAGTCAAAGGAGATATCAGAGGAAAAGAAAGGTAAACAAGGAAGGAAAAAGGAACATTATGATAACAAATATTTGAGATAACATGTGGATATAGATACATATAATATATACATATATGCATAAATATATAAAATACAAAGGTATAAAAGTGACTAACTATGAGTAGGTACATTAATAAGACACAAATGACAAAGTTTGTTTAAAACATACCTTAAATTCTCAATTATTTTACACAGAGACTTAGTTACTTTTAAGAGAACAAATGTTCTAGGAAGGTTATCTGGGGATGTTTAAATGGGCAGACTCTAAAGTACTATCCTCTTGAGCCTATTATTCTTTTGATTGGGGGAAATGTTATAACTTATTTAAAGGCACAATACTGTTTAGTAGCAGAGAGGGTGATCCAAAGGAACACCTTCATTTATTAATCCAAATACAGATTATCTTGGCAGACATATGTATATTCTTTACTCAATTACTCTGAACAATATTAAGCCTGGTAATCCAATGAAATAAGTAAACTGAAACTTTTATTTTCAACCAACTCCAAAGTTTTCAGTACTGTAAAGAATTAAATATTTAGCAGCAGCAAATAAAGTATTATGAAATATAAGTGTTGTGTTGTTCGATTTCTTACCTATTAATGAGCAAAAATAAACAGTGTGACTGAACTTGCAACATGAGATTCCTAAGGTACTAAGATTTGTATGATGTACTTTAAAATAGTGGCAACTTCTCAATTTCTTGTGTATCAAATTCAAAATCAACTATCAATAAGTATATAACAGTCACTCTTTATAAAGCAAGAAGTTGAATAACCAATAAGGACTTTTTGAAATGATTAAAAAGTACCTACTTGGGAAAAAATAGTCTTCCTGCATTTACCTGCCAACCTCTATGTTTTAAATACATCAGCATGACTTACTTTAATCAGCCTCTCATCTCTGAAAATGAATTGGGAAGAAATGTATAGGAGCATGCCATTGTTGTGTTCCCAGGACAATTGTAGGCCTTTATAAAACTGTGTAGCACCAGCCCACTATGCACTTGACTTCCCTGTGGGATCTTCTCTAAGAAGGGCAAATAACTAAAAGTACTAAAAATTGCATAAACTATTACATATTGTGTTATAATGAGTTCTTTGCAGGAACTGCCACGTTCAAACTCCATCCCTTTCCCTTTCAATATTTGAATTCTTCTCAAAATCTGTGTAGTGCAATTAAGTGAAAACCGTATAAGAAGTATTAACTAAAACAATTTTTATATCAATTTTTTTCGAGTTAGTTTTTTCTTCTTCCATTTTTAACCTCTTTTCTTTCATTTTCCTTTCACCTGTACACTCTCATTTACATACTACACACACAGACAGAGACACATTGATGTACACACACACACACACACACACACACAGTTTGTTAGCCAACCCAGTAATTCAATCAGTTCAGAATGTCAGCACTATAAATACATTAATAAAAACAGATGGCCATTTCATCCCCTTACTGCTAAAATGATTTTGCAAGCAGATTGTTTTCCAGAAAATTCTTGGAAATATACTGTCAGCTGTACATTCATTGTACAGTCTTGTGAGCTCCAACATCTGGTCTAAAACCTTTTTAAAGTATCAATAAAATGACTGCTAATGATATTCTGCTATACTCATAGATCACTGCCTTATCCAGTCATTATCAGTGATGGGAACAGATGTAGAGACCCACAGACACCTTTATGTGGAGAGAGTCTAAATGGAAGGGTTCCACCAAACACGCCCCCCTCAGAGCTCAGCAAATCCCATGGAAGAAGAGGCATAAAGTTTGTAAGAATAAGAGGGGATGGAGGACATTTAGAAGACCCTCTGAATCAACTAAACAAGTCTCATAGGAGCTCACAGAGACTGAAGTGTCACGCACAGGGCCTACAAGCATCTGTACCAGGTCCTCTTTATATATATTATTATAGCTATTACATTAGTATTTTTATGGGACTCCTGACTGTGGGAACAAGTAGATCTCTAATTATTGTTCCTGCTCTCTGGACACTTTTCAACCTGTTGAGTTTCTGTGTTCAACATCCAAATGATAATTTTTGCTTCATTTTACTATATTTTATTTTGTCATGAGGGATTGTTCTCTCTTGGAAGCCTGTTCTTTTCTAATGAGAGACAGAAAGGGAGTGGATCCAGAGGGAAGAGATGTGGAGAGGACCTTGGAGGAGTGGAGGAAGGGAAAACTGTAATCAGGATATATTGTATAAGAAAAAACACTATTTTCTCTTTTAAAAATGTTAATTAATTCTTTGTGGATTTCCCAACATGCATCCTGATCCCACTCATGTCCCCATCCCCTAGCTTCTGCGGTTTACCCTTGCAACCTTCCCCATGAAACACAATGTAAAAGTAAGACAAGATAAAAGCAAAACAAAACAAAGATCAAATAAGAAGTCTTTACTTGTAAGTGTTTATCGCAATGAGTCATTGGTCTGGTTCAAGGAATCTGGTTTTGCTATACTGTTGATATTGGGCCCTGACTGGGAATCCTTTTGAATATCCTATTGTTGTCTTATGTCTTGCAGATCCTGTAGCTTTGAATCTGAAAGTCTGGCCCCTTCACATGCTCTAGAAGTTCATAGATGAGTTTGGCAACATGGGTTACCTTGTAGTCTTAGTTCTGGGCCTGGGTAATATCTGGATGATCTGGCTGCTAGCTTTACCTCATTATCACCACCCAGACAAGCTCTACAGCACTGCCTCAGTTTACTTACCCAATGTAGCAGCTCCCGCTCTCACACCATTGGGTCTAGCTCATCTGCACTCACCCACCAGGGACATCTCTATTATTTTGTTCAGGTGAGGTACAGGACCTGCTCTACTCTCCCTATTGCTTCAGTTGGTGAGGAAAAGGGCCAACTCCTCCATTCTCATGCTTCCTGATGTCGGCTCTCCCACCCATCCCAGGTAGCAAGGGGTTGGGACAGAGAGCTTATTTCCCTTAACCTTGTCATCCAATGCTATAACAGGAAAAGAATAGGGGCAACTCTACTGTTTTGCCCAGACAAGGTGTTGTAGGGCCCTCTCTTTCATGTTTTGCAGCTGGTGGGGGTCATGGCCAGCTGCCTCTCTTTACTGGCCCTGGGCCAAGCTGTCTCACTTACCACAGGTGGCAGGGTCAAGAGAAGGGAGAGCATTTTTTATCACCCTTGCAACAGCATGGCAGATAAGGAGGAATGGGGTCTGTTCTCCTCTTATGCCCTCTGGGCCATCTCATCTGCACTCCTGCCATCAGAGGCAACTCTATTGTGTTACCCAGGTGAGTTAAAGGACCTGCTTGTTTTAGTGATGCTGTTGGTTGGAAACCATGAAAATTCTCTTACTTCCATGTCCTCAAGGCCAGCTCTCTTGCCTGCCACAGGAGATGAGGGATGAAGGGAGAGGGAGGTCATCACACGCTTGTTCACCTCACCATATGGTAGATGAAGGGTGGAGCTAGATATCCTAAATGACTTGCAATCACAGGAAGATGGTACTACATGGACTTCTATCTATGAACTCAGCTCTACTTGGTGCCCAGGCTAGGTACAGAGTGCTGTTAGGGGTAGACTCTCCCAATCTTGAATATTCAGGGCTAGTTCTTCTGCTGTAGCAGGAGTTCTAATAGGTCTTAATAATATATTAATTATATATATTAATAATATATATAATATATCTTCAGTTGGATATTGATGAAAATGTTGAAAGATCAGAGAGATGAAGGAGCAAAACCACAGTCACCTTACTTCTCCAATTCCCAGATGAAGGGAAACTGAGTTCCTCTCTCCTCCAGCATTATCACTTCCTTTCTCTGCCCAGTCATATCACGTCCTCTCTCTCTGTACAGACCTGTAGACCTATATGGTTAGCTGTGGCTACCTCTGCCCTCTGATATTCAGGCAAACTTTATTTGTACAAACAAGATTGCACCACATTTCTCCTATTTTTTTTCTAAAAATTGTTAAAAAAGATTTTTGCTAACATAAGAAAAATTATATACAATAGATCAACTGGTGTGTACAATATAAACAGGTAATAAATTCATTAGCAATGTCTAGTCCATTAACAATTGATAAATTCAGAGAAAATACTCCATATCTCTCCTATCTTGGTGAGTGCAAAAATTGTACCTAATTCAGTTTCTATTCTAGATTATATTAATTGAACTATCTTTTCATGTCTCTCAACCTTAGATACTTTATAGATCTTTAATGAATTTCTTTTCTGAATCTGATAACAAGGAAGACTATAACTATTAAGTCTTCAACTTCATTAGAAATCTAAAAAATATGAGAAATGGTGGAAACAGCAGACTGCATGGACAGCCACCCAAGGTTCATCTGTAAACTTTGGGCACCCATATTTGGTCTACAGGCCTAGCATATCTGACAGGCATTTCTGTGAAGCAGGATTGTCCTACCTTGTCTTGGCAAAGTTTGGCAATCATTTCTTTTGTGTCCTCCTTGTCCAATTTGTATAGCATACTGTCAGCCATTAAGGCAAGAGCACTTTCTTAGCCAGTGGCTGATATTTGCCACAAAAATGTCTTTGATGACCATTATCTTCTCTGAAGTAAATTGGTTTTCCCAGTAGCAGACATGTTTTATTGTCATAAAAAAGAAAAGAAATGCCATCTTCTTTACATCTCTGAAATGCCTGAAGATAATCTATCTAAATATATATCTTTGTATGACCTTGAAAACATACTTAGTATGACTACAAGTTTTATTGTAATAGGTGATTAATTGCTAACCTGTATTTCCTTATTATTCTAAATACTTGGAAATAACATTCAAGGGCTAAAAATATGTATTACAAGGTTAAATGAATTGCATAGTTACCATACCTTGAACAAGATTACAAATGTAAGCACATTATGTTCTAACAAAAAATAATCTCAATTTTGTATCAATATACAAAGAATCCAATCCAATATTTAAAACTAGTAGTTTTTATTTAAAAGTAGTTTGATTAATCTACCTTTTAATTCAATTTCTATATCCCTCTTATTTCTTTTTAGAGTAGAGGCTGATATCTTATCACATATATACACTTGCTCATTTTTTTTTCAGAGCAAGAACTCTGAATCTAATTGTTTTTGTTCAACTTTCTTCCTAACTATAATCAATAACAACATGCAACCAACCCCCTTAAACAATAACAAATATCCATAACCCATTAAACAACAACAAAAAGCCTCCTACTCCACCTCTTAGGAATGTGGACATCATATTCCTAAAGTTACTTCCTGCTATCTAAGGATGATCGTATCTTTAGGGAACCTACAAAGAAAATTTTGGGTTAGTTGTCAAGTCCTTGGAGAGGCAACTATAACTTTTGTTGTCTAGTCTAATCTAGTCTCAGTGTAAAAAAGAAATGCACAGTTTGTCTCAAGTCCTGACTAGAGTAGTCTGTAAGGCAGGATTGTCTCAGCCAACTCAAAATTGTCCTGAGCAATTTGTAGTCCAAAGTTGATCTTTAGGTAGTATTTTCAGCTTAGTGGTATTATCATAGTCCTGGTAGAATTGTCTTTGTGGGGTCCCATCCTTCTTTTGGAGACTTCAAATGTCACTGTTGGACATGGTCTTGGTTCACTGTAGAAAACTTAGACATTTAAGCCGGGCGGTGGTGGTGCACGCCTTTAATCCCAGCAGTTGGGAGGCAGAGGCAGGCGGATCTCTGAGTTCGAGGCCAGCCTGGTCTACAAGAACTAGTTCCAGGACAGGCTCTAGAAACCCCAGGGAAACCCTGTCTCAAAAAAAAAAAAAAAAAAAAAAAAAGAAAACTTGGACATTTAAAATGTCATGTATATCAGATCTCAAAGAGGTTAAAGAAAATCTTCAAAGACTCAAAATACAATCAAGGATTATGAGATTAGTGGCAATAAATTAGTCCTTTATTTTTCTTCTGTCCTAAATTATGTGTCTCTTCTTGCATGAGACGGTAATTTTGGCCTTTACTTTAATAAACATGCTTGGGTTTAGCTGAATGTCTTTGTTCTCATAAAAATGAAAAAACAAAACCATCTTCAACCCTAATTTTGGGGAGATTCCCTTATGACAAGTTATATCTGATCAAATGAAAAGCATTTGCTAGTTTTAAAGTTAGTTTAGATTGAATGGCCTCACTGTTTGATTAAATATTATCTCTTCTAATCAAGAGGTCCCTCTTATTCAAATCTAGTGTTCATCAATTTTGATGGTATCTATAGGTTTTCTTCTCCTGTGGAAACAAAAGCAAAACCCCTTCCCCAACATAACACATGTCCTGGCTGCCATTCTGAGTTTAGCATATCTTTAAAATAAATGGCTGGTTTAATTCCATAGTTTTTCTACTATCTAATGTCTCTTCACAGCTGTTGTTCCTTTCACATTAATATTTAGAAAATTCAAAATTAATAAAGCATTATGAAATCTATTTCTAGGGGTCTTTATCATCACTTATTTTATTATTATGTTTATATAACATATCCTTTAGAGTTCAGTTTGATGTTTCTATAACTGGTTGCCCTGCAGAATTGTGTGGTTTACCTGTAATATGCTTTATATTATAATAAGCAAAAACTACATAATTTTCATAAAAGCATATGCTGGACCACTGTCTATCTTTATTTGTACAGGTGTACCCATGATGACCATAACTTCTAACAAATATGTGATTACCGAATCAGCCATTTCCAAATTTAAAGCAGTTGCTTATTGAAAACCTGAATTGGTAGCAATGTATGTGGTTTACATACATATTTTAGTTTTCCAAATTTGACAAAA
Organism: Arvicola amphibius; assembly: GCF_903992535.2. Lineage (NCBI taxonomy): Eukaryota > Metazoa > Chordata > Mammalia > Rodentia > Cricetidae > Arvicola > Arvicola amphibius. The sequence goes on from NC_052048.2 coordinate 159,535,717, forward strand.
TGGAACCCATTCATCTGCCATATTTCATTTCTTTGAGTACCATTTGGGTTAATTCTCATAGTGGTACTTAGCTGTATAAAAAACAAATAATACATTTCCTTGATCTAATACCATATGGTGGAAAAGTCTTTTTTTTTAAACCATTTCTATTGACATGATGTATTTTATGAGAAAAAGGCCTCCAGCACATTTCCAATCAATAATTGATCAATTTCTGCATTAAGTTTTGCTAGAAGACCTGACAAACCCATATGGATTCTTATGTGTGTTATGTATATGAGATGATTCCTATTCTCAATTATTTCTTGTAACTGAATAAATAAAGTCAATTCTGTATCATCTGGTATAAATTCAGTACTTTCAATATGCAAAATTACTCTTTCTGTATATTGTGAATCAGTAACTTTGTTGAGCATTTCCTTAAAATATACTAGCACTGTCTGAATGGTGGTGGCAGATACCTTTAACTCCAGCACTTGAGAGGCAGAGGCAGGCAGATCTCTGTGAGTTTGAGATCAGTGTGGTCTGTAAGAGCTAGTTACAGGAGAGTCTACAAAGCTATAGAGAAACCCTGTCTTGAAAAAAAGAACTATTAGTACTATGAGAATACCATATAATTCTGACTTTTGGACAGTATCATAAAAACAGTATTGTAAGGGATTTCTGATCTGTGACCTGCATTTTCTGATTTATTTGCATCATTATAGAATATAGGGGCTCCAGATATTTTCCCATGTGATGTGAGGAAGGATTCAGTCAGTTCTCTGGATAAGTAGAATTCTCTTGCATTTTGGGATACATGTTGTTAATCTCTCCCAAAAATTGCAACAAGTTCTTTGCCAGGCTTAACTCTCTGCCCATAATTTGTCAATTTCATTTTTTATTGAATGCTACTACAATTTTTGCTGGGTCTATTTGTGCTAATTGATGAAGTCTCAGTAATCTGTATAATCCAGAAGGGAGGGGGATTCTGATTAAATTATGCTTAGAAAAAACATTGTTTCTAGGAACATCCTGTTTATAATATCTTATTAGGTGACCATGTTTGCCACAATTGAAACATTTGACATTTCAATTTTTTCTTCAAACTTCTGAAAATTACCTCTCCTATCTATGCATCACCATGGTTATGGGATCAATATTAGTTGTGTATCAGATCCATTCCTCCATGTGTATTGATCTTGCCTATAACAGCTTAATTACCCTTTTGCATTGTGCATTAGCATTTTCAAATGCCAGATATTTAATTATTATTTGTCTAGCTTCTTAGTCTTGTATCCTTCTACTTATTGCCAAAGTCAGTCTCTGTAAGAAATCTATGAAGGCTTCCTTTGGTCCCTGTATAAGTTTAATAAATGACTCAATTTTCTTTACTACTTCTTTAATTCTGTCCCAAGCATTCAAAGCTGCTGTGCAGCATAAATGTAAGATGTGGTCATCATATAGAGATTGCCTTTGCACATCAGCATAATCTCCCTCTCTAAGAAGTTGGTCTTCGGCGATTTCCATACCTCTAGTCCTACTTTGCTATTAAATGGTCTTAGCCTCTTTTTTTTCAACCAGTTCACCCACTGTAATTAAGGACCAGATTCCAGGGTCAATTTAGTCAAGTCTTTCTAGTCTCTATGGATAATTCCATTGCAAATTAACCATGAGTTTAAGATTTGCTTCACAAAAGATGAATGTATGCTTATGAAACTATTACTTCCCCCACAGGAGTCCATTTAACTCTCACACAGTCTTGGGGATCTCTGTCATTTGGTAATTTCTGGATGACTTAAAGTTGTTCATTTGAAAACATTAGGCTGTTTTTCTCTAACCTTATAATGCAATGCTGAATTTGGTTCTACATTAAATTTCTCTGTCTGATCCTGAATATCTCTCTGATCTGTTTTATTAAGATTTTTTAAAACTTGTATCTCAGCACGCATATTGACCAAACTTTTAGTGAAAAAGCAAAAATGATAAAATTGATAGTGCTTATAATTGACATTACATAACATCTAAATTACATTACATTGCATCTAAATTAGTTTTCCTCTCATTTAATTGTTCCATTTTCAAACTATTCAGCATATTATGATACAGAGCTCCAAATCCCTCCATAGTAATAGTGCTTCCCATTTTTTAATGTGAGAAAAAAAAATCTGTCTTTTAACTATTTCCTCTCTTTAGAAACTCCTAATTGTCTTACCAAATCTGCCGATGATGTCAGTGAACTGTGAGGGAGTCTGAGTGGAGAGCACAGGCAGCTAACAGCCTGGCTGGAGACACTGTGGCTGCTAGCATGTAGCCATGAGTTACAAGTGGCGGCCTGAGGGGACGGGTATAGGGAAAGTCTGCAACCCATGGGAGGGAGGGAGGGAGGGAGGGAGGGAGGAGGGAGGGACGGAGGGAGGGAGGGAGAGAGAGAGGGAGAGAGAGAGAGAGAGAGAGAGAGAGAGAGAGAGAGAGAGAGAGAGAGAGAGAGAGAGAGAGAGAGAGAGAGAGAGCAGTCACAGGGGATTGTGTGAAAAAGACACGTGTAGCAGGTCACAAGAAGTCTGGGGTTGGAAGTTCTCTAGTGTTCGGAGCCAGGGACTTCTGGAGTTTGGGTGGCAACAGGAGACTGTTTCAGAGAGGTGAGAAGAGGAAAATCCCAAACTCACTCAAGGAAAGAAAGCCTAGCAGGGTGGGACAGGAGCCCTGTGTGCAGCTCTGGCCTGTGTCGGTAGCTACATAGCCACAGACAAGTGGCTTTTTTGTGAATTCCTGCTCTTAGTTTGGGCTCCAATAAGTAACATGAGTTCTAACAGTCAGATATTGGGGAAATACTGATATATCAGAGAGACAAAGTAGCAAAACCACAACACGTTACCTCTTTACTTCCCACTTAAAGACATGAGTTCCTGTTTCTTCCCACCTTATCACTTTCTCTATCTACCCAGCCGTATCACTTCCTATCTCTCTGTACAGACCTCCAGACCTCTATGGTTAGCTGTGGCTATCTCTGCCCTCTATCTTCAGGCAAGGTTAATTTGTAAAAACTAGCTATCACCACATTCTGCATCCTCTCCAGCAGGGACAGTTTTACTGTGCTGCTCTGGGGAGGTACAGGGCCCACTCTGGAGAGTGTTGCAGTTGGTGGCAGGGGTGGGGCGGGCAGGGCCAGTTCTCCCTAGTGCTGTACCCAGTGAGGAATAGGCTCAACTCTGTATAAATTTATCCTCACTGCTTTCAGGGATGACAGAAACCATGGACATTAACATAAACAGTGACTGTGGCAAGGCCACAAACTCAGGTATGGCCCTTGGAAACAGCCCAGACTCACACAATGCCATGGCCCTGAGTGGTAATGCAGGCTACTCAGATCTGCAAGGCCCCAGCACAGGCTCAACCCTCAGACATTAATATGGTTCTGGATGGTGGCCCATGCCCTTGATCCCTGTGGCACTTAGTGGTTTTATGGCCACGGACATCAATACAGACCCCTGGTCAGATTGGACCATGGGGCCCAGACATGGACCTTGGCAACAGCTTAGGCTGGATGTTACCACAGTATTGCTTGGCAGTGTAGATTATTTAGATCAGCATGGATCCATTGGCAGCATGGCCCTTGAAACCCCACACCTCTACATGGCTCCAAGTCTGGATCCAGATCCTGGATATCTACACCAAGATTGATGGAGACACTATTTTCCAGAAAAAAATATTCAAAAAATGAAAGCAAACAGGTCTATAAGAGATAATAATTTAATATAATAAGAAAAAAAAAACCAAAAGCAACACACTTTCATAAGGCAAAAACAAAAAGAAGGAAAAGAGCCCAAAAGTAGACATAAGAAACAGACCCGATAAGACACAGGTCATTACTAATATTTTTTGTATCTGTGGAAGTTTGCTTTGTTACCTAGTATGTGGTCAATTTTCGAGAAGGTTCCATGAGCTGCAGAGAAGAAGGTATATTCTTTCCTATTTGGGTGGAATGTTCTATAGATATATATTTATATATTAAGTCCATTTGATTCATTACCTCCATTAATTCTCTTATTTCTCTGTTAGGTTTCTGTCTGGTTGACCTGTCCATTGCTGAGAGAGGAGTGTTGAAGTCTCCTACTATTAGTGTGTGTGGTTTGATGGCTGCCTTGAGTTCTAGTAATGTTTCTTTTATATAAGTGGGTGCTTTTATATTAGGGGCATAGACAGTCAGGATTGAGACTTCATCCTGATGAGTTGTTCCTGTTATGAGTATAAAATGTCCCTCTCCATCTCTTCTGATTGATTTTAGTTTGAAGTCAATTTTGTTAGAAATTAGTATGGCCATACCCACTTGTTTCTTGGTCCATTTGCTTGATAAACATTTTCCCAATTCTTTATTCTGAGTAGATGTCTGTCTTTGTGGTTGAGATGTATTTCTTGTAAACAGCAGAATGTTGGATCCTGTTTTCGTATCCAATCTCTTAGCCTGTGCCTTTTTATAGGTGAATTGAATACATTGATATTAAGTGATATTAATTATTAATGACCAGTGGTTGTTAACTCCGGTCATTCTTTTTTTTTTTTTTTTTTTTTTTTTTTTTTTTTTTTGTAGTAGAGTTTGTGTGTTACCCCTCTTTGAGTTGTGCTGGTGAAGGGTCACTAGATGTCTGAGTTATTGTGGACATTGTTGGACTCCTTGGTTTGTGATTTTCTTTCTATTACTTTCTGTAAGGCTGGATTTGTGGCTACGTATTTAAATTTATTTTTATCCTGGAATATTTTGTTTTCTCCATTGATAGAGATTGAAAGCTTTGCTGGGTATAGTAATCTGGGCTTGCATCCATATCCTCTTAGTTTCTGCAGAACATCTATCCAGGACCTTCTGGCTTTCATGGTTTTCTTTGAGAAGTCAGGTGTAAGTCTTATAGGTTTACCTTTATAAGTTACTTGACCTTTTTCCTTTGCAGCTCTTAATATTCTTTCCTTATTCTGTATGTTTTGTGTTTTGATTATTATATGGCGAGGGGATGTTTTTCTTTTTAATCCAGTCTATTTGGTGTTCTGTATGCTTCTTGAACCTTCATAGGAATATCTTTCTTTAGGTTGGGAAAGTTTTCTTCTATAATTTTATTAAATATATTTTCTGGACCATTGAGCTGTAATTCTTCTCCTCCTTCTACCCCTATTATTCTTAGGTTTGGTCTTTTTATTGTGTCCCAGATTTATTGAATGTTTTGTGATGAGAATTTTTTGGATTTGCTGTTTTCTTTGATCAGTACATTTATTTTCTCTATGGTGTATTCAAAATCTGAGATTCTTTCTTCTATCTCTTGTATTCTGTTGGTTATGCTTGTTTCTGTAGTCTCTGTTCATTTACCTAGATTTTCAATATCCAGCTGGCCCTTGGTTTGTTTTCTTCCTTGCCTCCATTTCAATTTTCAAGTCTTGAACTGTTTCCATTATCTGTTTGATTGTTTTTCCTTGGTTTCCTAGGATATCATTTATGGATTTACTCAATTCTTCAAACTTTTTGTTATTCTTCTCATCCATTTCTTTAAGGGAGTTTTTCACCTCCTGTTTAAGGGACTCTATCACTTTCATAAAGTCAGTTTTTTCTACTTCTTCTTGATTAGGGTATTCAAGTCTTCCTGTTGTAAGTTCACTGGGTTCTGGTGTTTTCATGTTGATTTTCAAATTGTTGGAGGAATTCTTACATTGGGGCCTGCCCATCTCTTCCTCTGAATGCTCCCCTATGGATCTTCTTTTACAGGAACAGTTCTTGCTGGTCAGGAAGCTTGCAGACAAAAGGCCTACCTTGCTACAGGCAGGCTATTGAAACAATGTAACTCCCACCTGCCCAGATGCACTCAGTACCTGGTCCCAGCACCCAAACAAGCTGAGCTAGGAGATCTTATCTTATGGCCCTGAAGAGGGGAGGGTAAAGGGAGGGATTTTCTGAGTGCAAGCTGGGGTGGGATAGGAAAAGAGAGGCAGTACCTGGGAAGAATAGCCACTGCAGGAAGAGCAGGGAGTATAGGGGGCCGAGGAATGACTGTGCTCTTTCTCCTGGGCTGCTGCAGCAGGCCAGGCACTCACTCACCCCAGTGATGGATCTTCTGGTACAGGAACAGGTCTCCTTGCTGACCAGGGAGCTCACAGACAAAGGGCCTACCTTGCTGCAGGCAAGCTATTGAAACAAAGGAACTCCCGCCGGGATGCACTTAGTACCCGGTCCCAGCACCCAAACAGGCTGAGCTGGGGGATCTTATGGTATGGCCCCGAAGAGGGGAGGGTAAAGGGAGAGGTTTTTTGGGTGCAAGCTGGGGTGGGATAGTAACCAACTGTGTCTTATCGAATCACCATGGAATAAAGTTAGAATTTAACAATAATTCTACCCTCAGAAAGCCTACAAACTATTGGAAGCTGAACAGTCAACTACTGAACCACCCCTGGGTCAGGGAAGAAATAAAGAAAGAAATTAAAGTCGTCCTTGAATTCAACGAAAATAAAGACACAACATACCCAATCCTATGGGACACTATGAAAGCAGTACTAAGAGGAAAGTTCATAGCTCTAAGGGCCCACATTAAAAAAAAAACAGAGAAAGCTCACATTGGAGACTTAACAGCACAGCTGAAAATTCTAGAAAAAAAAGAAGCAGACTCACTCAGGAGGAGTAGAAGACTAGAAATAATCAAACTGAGGCCTGAAATCAATAAAATAGAAACGCAGAAAACAATCCAAAGAATCAATGAAACAAAGAGCTGGTTCTTTGAGAAAGTCAACAAGATTGACAAACCTTTATCCAAACTAATCAAAAGGGAGAGAGAGAACATGCAAATTAACAAGATCAGAAATGAAAAGGGGGATGTAACAACAAACACTGAAGAAATTTAGAGAATCATTAGGTCTTACTACAAAAGTTTATATGCTACAAAGTTGGAAAATATAAAAGAAATGGACTTGTTTTTAGATAAGTACCATTTACCAAAATTAAATCAAGACCTGGTGAACAATTTAAATAGACCTATAAGTCATGAGGAAATAGAAGCTTCCATAAAAAACCTCCCAACCAAAAAAAGCCCAGGACCTGATGGTTTTAATGCATAATTTTATCAGAACTTCCAAGAAGAGCTGATACCTATACTCCTTAATGTGTTTCACATAATAGAAAGAGAAGAGTCATTGCCAAACTTTTTATGAAGCTACAGACACCCTGATCCCAAAACCACACAAAGACCCAACCAAGAAAGAGAATTACAGACCAATCTCACTCATGAACATCGATGCAAAAATTCTCAATAAAATTCTGGTAAACAGAATCCAAGAACACGTTAAAAAATTATCCATTACAGTCAAGTAGGCTTCATACCAGGGATGCAGGGCTGGTTCAACATACAAAAATCTATCAATGTAATCCATCATATAAATAAACTGAAAGAAAAAAACCATATGATCATTTCATTAGATGCGGAAAAAGCATTTGACACAATTCAACACCCCTTTATAATAAAGGCTTTGGAGAGGTTAGGAATACAAGGATCATACCTAAATATAATAAAAGCAATATACAGGAAGCCAACAGCTAATAAATTAAATGGAGAGAAACTGAAAGCCATTCCACTAAATTCAGGAACAAGACAAGGCTGTCCACTCTCACCATATCTCTTCAACAAAGTGCTTGAAGTTCTAGCAATAGCAATAAGACAATATCAGGAGATCAAAGGGATTCAAATCAGAAGGGAAGAAGTCAAACTTTAGTTATCTGCAGGTGATATGATAGTGTACATTAGTGACCCCAAAAACTCTACCAAAGAACTCCTACAGCTGATAAATAACTTCAATAAAGTGGCAGGCTACAAGATCAACTCAAATAAATCAGTAGCCCTCCTATACACAAAGGACAGAGAAGCAGAGAGGGAATTCAGAGAAACATCACCTTTTACTATAGCCACAAATAGCATAAAGTATCTTGGGGTAACTCTAACCAAGGAAGTGAAAGATCTATTTGACAAGAACTTTAAGGCATTGAAGAAAGAAATTAAAGAGGACACCAGAAAATGGAAAGGCCTCCCATGCTCTTGGATGGGTAGGATCAACATAGTAAAAATGGCAATTTTACCAAAGGCAATCTATAAATTCAACGCAATCCCCATCAAAATCCCAACAAAATTCTTCACAGATATTGAGAGAACGATAATCAACTTTATTTGGAAAAAACAAAACCCAGGATAGCCAAAACAATCTTATACCATAAAGGAACTTCTGGAGGCATTACCATCCCTGACTTGAAACTCTATTACAGAGCTACAGTATTGAAAACAGCTTGGTATTGGCATAAAAACAGAAAAGCCAACAAATGGAATCGAATAGAAGACCCGGATATTAACCCACAAATTTATGAACACCTAATTTTTGACAAAAGAGCTAAAAGTATACAATGGAAGAAAGAAAGCATCTTCAACAAATGGTGCTGACAGTGTAGTGAGGAGCTTTGGATCATGTTTCCATGGCCCCTTTCCTGGCCACCTGGTGAGCTTATGCCTGGGAAGATTCTAGCATACATCCATCTTGGGCAGGAGCTTCATCGCATCTGTCTCCCTGAGGAGAGGCATGGCGGTCTGCCCCAGAGAGGCAAGGAATGTTGGTCTAACTTAGGAGAGGTGTGGCATCTGACTGAGCCATCTACCTCACTTCCTTCTTCCTGTTCTGTCTAATTCACCCACCTAAGGGCTGGCCCATTAAATGAGCCAGGCAGATTCTTTATTAACCAATGAAATCAACTCAAACAGAAGACTCACCCACATAATTTCCCCTTTTTCTGTTTAAACAAAAAAAAGAAGACTTTAACTTTAGCGTAGCAAAATTACGTATTACAAAACAGTTATCAATTAAAAATTACAGTTACAATATTTATATCTACTTTATCTTTTATCATAACTAAGGAAAACTATAACTATCTGTTTATTCTTCAACTCCATCAAAGACTCCAGAAGGACATAATATTACTTAGGTGAACAAGAAGTAAGCTACTTCCAAAACTCTAGAAATCACAGAGACATCTTGCTACCTGGACAGTGACCCAAAGTTCCTCTGTACCATTGGGGCATCCATCTTTGGCCTTCAGGCCCATAGTATCCAGAGACATTTCCATGAAGCAGGAAATTTCAAAGGCAGTTTAGTCAGTATCTGCTGTGTCCTGAAGAATGTCTCACAGACTCTTTCATGAGTCAGGAAACCTGAAAAAACCATTTCACCTTTAGGCAAGTTCAGCAGTCCCCTTTCTGAGGGTTCTCTGTGTCCAGTTTATGCAACAGTCCAGGCAAGAGCAGTTTCTTGCCCAAATGGCTATCAAACTCCTTAAAGAGCCTCTTCGATGCCCATCTTCCTTTTGAAGTAGCTGGTACTGCCAGGAGCAGACATGTCTCATTGTCATGAAAAGTCCTAAGTTATTAAAACATTAAATGCCATATTCTGTAGTCTTTGAAAGATATTAGGAATGCCTATCTAACTGAAATATATCTCTATATATCTAGAAAATCTACAATCTTTGCTATTATTGTTGACTATCCATTAACAACCTATATACATTACATTTTTAAAATGAACTACGCAATCACAATACCTTATCAGTATCAGAAATACATATACATATAACAAAATTGACCTTAAATCTCTATCAATAAAGCAAAATCTATACCAATGCAAAATATTCATATCTATATCATATCCCCCTTTAAATGTAAAAGAACACTTATAAACAATATTTGGGAACATGGGCACAGTTATTTCTCTCCAAACTGCTTCCTGCTGAATGGGGGCTCTGTTATTTAGGTTTTTCATGGTGTGCTAGGTTCCTCTCAGTCGGCTGTTGAGCAAAGTAATTTTTTGAGGGTGTTCTCAGCAACCTTTCAGGAGGGCGTAGTCTATCATACCATATTGGAATAGAAGCAATCCACAGGGTTTCATTTTCTGTAAAAACAAAAGAAGAATTTCTTTTCCAAAGTATCATATCCTTAGATCCAAATTCTGAAGTCAAGGTATTTTCAAAACATATATCTTGAATTAGTTCAGCAGCATTTATAAACAAATCTCTTTTAGCAGCTGTTTCTCCTTCTTCAACATTCAAACAATTCAAAGAGAGCATAATAGCATACAGTATCAAGATTCTATGTGTATTTTCCATCTTTGTGCAGCTTTATTTTAACCTCTATTTCGTTTATTTTTACTTTTATTTTTTGAGACAGGTTCTCTATATATCTTTGTCCTGGAATAACTCTTTAGACCAGGCTGTGTTGAACTCACAGAGATCCACTGTCTCTGTTTCCCAAGTGCTGGGATTATAGGTGTGTGCTATAACACCTTGAACTCACAGAGATCTGTCTGTCTCTGCCTCACAGGCATTAGGATTAAAGGCGTGTGCTACCACACCTTGAAGTCACAGAGGTCAATCTACCTCTACTTCTCAAGTGTTGGGATTAAAGGTGTGTACTACCACACCCAACTACTTCCTTTTTTCTTTTTTACTTCTAAGAACTTTAACCTTTAGCCTGCATATATTTTTAATACATAGTAAACCATTTAGAGGTTTTCTTCATCTTTGAATCTATCTTTACTGTATATCTCTCTCTTTTTCTAATCACATGAGTCTTTAATTTACCAAGCAATATAGATAAGACTAAAGCCATGGCTTTGGTGGCAGGTTCCAACCCATTCCTTAGCTTTCTATGATTATAGCCTTGTGGGATGAGGTACTGGCCAGAGCCTTGTTTGTCGCCACAACTCTACAGAGTTTCAAGGTCCTTGCCAGTAAGCAAGCTGCAACAGTGTTAAACAACACTCAAAAGCTCCATAGTCAGGACCGCCTGCTTGAAAGAGTCAGAGTTTGCCCTGGCAAGACAGCCCAGAAAACCGGCATTTTACAACGGCACAACTTTTTTCCTGCTACGGCAAAACTGAAAAGCATGCAGTTAATTTTCATCAACACCATTTAAGTGTTTTGTAGCAGGACCTCTTAAAAGAGCTGCAGGGTTTTGCAGCTAAAGCTGAGTCAGGAAGCCTCTCTTAGATGAGAGCACTTGCTAGCCTCTAGCAAGCAGAGCAGACCTGAGAAATTGCTGCTATCAAGAAAACATACTTCATTCTTTCCCAAGCTTTCTCAAGCTTTCTGTGAATTCAGTTGCCCCACGTTGGGCGCCATTCTGTAGTGAGGAGCTGCGGACCATGTTCCTGCCGCCCCGTTCCTGGCCACCTGGTGAGCTTATGCCCGGGAAGATTCTAGCATACGTCCAGTCCATCTTGGGCAGGAGCTTCAACGCATCTGTCTCCCTGAGGAGAGGCATGGCATCTGACTGAGCCATCTACATCACTTCCTTCTTCATGTTCTGTCTAATCCACCCACCTAAGGGCTGGCCAATTAAATGAGCCAGGCAGTTTCTTTATTAACCAATGGAATCAACTCAAACAGAAGACTCTCCCACTTCATGGCAGAACTGGTTGTCAACATGTAGAAGAATGAAAATAGATCCATATCTATCACCATGCACAAAACTCAAGTCCAAATGGATTAAAAATCAATCTGAATACACTGGACCTGATAGAAGAGAAAGTGGGAAGTACTGTACAACACATGGGCACAGGAGACCACTTCCTACATTTAACTCCTATAGCACAGACAATAAGGGAAACATTAAATAAATGGGACTTCCTGAAACTGAGAAGGATCTGTATAGCAAAGGACACTGTCATTAAGACAAAAAGGCAACCTACCGACTGGGAGAAGATCTTCACCAACCCCACATCAGACAAAGGTCTGATCTCCAAAATATATAAAGAACTCAAGAAACTAGACTTTAAAATGCTAATTAACGCAATTAAAAATGGGGTACTGATCTGAACAGAGAATTCTCAACTGAAGAATTTCAAATGGCCAAAAGACACTTAGGGTCATGCTCAACCTCCTTAGTGATCAGAGAAATGCAAATCAAAATAACTTTGAGATACCATCTTACACCTGTTAGAATGGCTAAAATCAAAAACACCAAAAACAGCCTTTGCTGGAGAGGATGTGGAGTAAGGGGAACACTCATCCATTGCTGGTGGGAATGCAAACTTGTGCAACTACTTTGTAAATTAGTGTGGCAATTTCTCAGGAAATTCGGGATCAGCCTACCCCAGGATCCAGCAATACCACTCCTGGGAATATACCCAAGAGATGCTCTACCATACTACAAAAGCATTTGTTCAACTATGTTCATAGCAGCATTATTTGTAATAGCAGAACCTGGAAACAACCTAGATGCCCCTCAATGGAAGAATGGTTAAAGAAAGTGTGGAATATATATGCATTAGAGTACTACTCAGTGGTAAAAATCAATGACATTTTGAATTTTGCATGCAAATAGATGGAAATAGAGAACACTATCCTGAGTGAGGTAACCCAGACTCAAAAAGATGAATATGGTATGTACTCACTCATTAGTGGATTCTAGCCATAAATAAAGGATATTGAGCCTATAATTCATGATCCTAGAGAAGCTAAATAGGAAGGTGTACCTCCAAAAAAAACTATGTAGTTATCCTCCTGGATATTGGAAGTATACAAGATTTCCAGGAATAAATTGAGAGCTTGGAGGTGAGGGTGGGATGGGGGTAAGGGGAGATGGGGAGAGAGAAGTGAGAAGGGAAGGATGGGGAGAACTTTTGGGAATTGGACAGTTGGGATGGAGGAGGAGTGGATATGGAAGCAGGAAAATATATATATGCCCCCAGCCTGTTCCTTGAGCAGCTGAGGAGAGGGTGTCTGAACTGTCCCTATATTATAGCCACTCTGATGAATATCTTGCCTATCATCATAGAACCTTTGTCTGACGATGGATGGAGATAGAGACAAAGACCCATATTGGAGCACTAGACTGAGCTCCCAAGGTCCAAATGGGGAGCAGAAGGAGGGAGAACATGAGCAAGGAAGTCATGGTTACAAGTGGTGCGCCCATCCACTGTGACAGTGGGGCCGATCTAATGGGAACTCACCAAGGCCAGCTGGACTGGGTCTGATGGAACATGTGATCAAACCGATTCTCTGAATGTGGCTGACATGGAGGGCCAACTGAGAAGCCAAGGACAAAGGCACTGGGTTATGATTCTACTCCATGTACTGGCTGTGTGGGGACCTAATCTGTTTGGATCCTCAACTTCCTAGACTGGGATGGAGTGGGGAGGACCTTGGACTTCCCAAAGGGCAGGGAACGCTGACTGTTCTTCAGACTGGAGAGGGAAGAGGAGGGGGAGTGGGGGTAGCGGGAGGGAAATGGGAGGAGGGGAGGAGGTGAAAATCTGTAGTAATAATAATAATAAATAAATAAACAAAAAATTGGAAACAGACCCATTTATTACCTCACACAGGAATCTCATAAAAATTAAATTTGAAAAAGCAATATATGTGCAAAGGAACTGTAAACAGTGAGAAGAAAAAAAAAATATATATATATATATACATATATATGTATATATATATGCAGATAAAGTAACATTAAAATAAAATGAGACAAAATACATTTAAAAGGGCAAGCTCTGACATTGTACTCTAAGACAAGGAACCTTTAAAGTCACCTTTGAGTTCATTTTCTGCAGGCCAACTACATATTCCAGGGCACTCAGTCTAGTCTAAAGAGTAATTTGCTTCCTCAGTGAAACTACCATGGAGGAAACTAAATTTGCATTTGCAAGTGGTTATCAATTGTAGATTGCTTTTGTTTTAGAGATGATATACTGGCTGATTTTGTGTGTCAACTTGACACAAGCTAGAGTCATTAGAGAGGAAGGAACTTCAGTTGAGAAAAATGCCTCATGAGATCTGGCTGCAAGGCATTATCTCATTTATTGATCAATGGGGGACGGCCCAGCCCACTGTGTGTGATGCCATCCCTGGGCTGGTGGTCCTGGGTGGCAGGGGGGAGCACCATGGTTCCTCTCTCCAGGAACCTTCCCTGTTTGAATTCTTATCCTGACTTATTTCAGTGGCGAACATCATTTGGAAGTGTAAGCTGAATAAGCACTTTGCTCCACAGCTTGCTTTTTGGTCATGGTGAATTGTCACAGAAAAAAATAAAACAAAATAAAACAAACCACTAAAAGACAGAAAAGAACATGTGTCCACTTCTTTCAGGTCTAGGACCCCATCTTGTGTAGACCTATGCAGGCACTGTTCGTGCTGCCTCAGTCTCTGTGAGTTCCTATGAGTGTAATCTTGTTGATTAGGGGCCTTGTTTTCTGGATGTTTTCTATGACTATGACTTTTACACTCATTCTGTCTTTTCTTCAACAGCATTCCCTGAGCCCTGTGGTGAGAGAGTTAGTCACGGCATCCCATTTAGAAATGATGTTCCAAGGTCTCCCACTCTCAACGTAATGTCTTGCTGCGAGTCTCTGTATTTGTTCTCATCTGCTGCAGGATGCAGCCTCTCTGATGATGGCTGAAAAAGGCACAAATATATAAGTATAGTAGAATTTCTTTAGGAGTCATTTTATTTTTCTTCCTACTCCTACGTCCTTTTCTTCTTGTCCTTCTCCTTGATATGGGATTTCCTTCTGTATGCTGTGATTACCATTAATGAATAAAGGAAGTGCTTTGGATCTATAGCACAGTTATGGTGAACAGAGCTAGATGGGGAAAACCTAAACAGAATGAAGAGAGAAAGGAGGTGGAGTAAGAGAGAAGCCATATAGCCTTGCTGGAGCTGGATGGAACTTTACCCAGTAAGCCACAACCATGTAAGAATACACAGATTACTAGAAATGGGTTAAATTCAGATATAAGAGTTAACCAATAAGAAGCTAGAGCTAATGGGCCAAGCAGTGATTTAATTAATACAGTATCTATATGGTTATTTCAGGGCTAAGCGGCCAGGAACCAATAAGCAGCCTCTTTCTCATTATGTCTCCTCTCTCTTCTTTCTGAATTATAGTATTTGATTTCTTAATCTAGGTCCCTGGGCTATCTAGTCTAGTCTCATGTCAGAAAGCTTTTCCTTTTTTCTTTTTGGTTTTTCAAGACAGGCTTTCTCTGTGTAATAGCCCTGGCTGTCCTGGAGGTTGCTTTGTAGATCAGGTTGGCCTCAAACTTACTGAGATCTGCCTGCCTCTCCCTCTCAAGTGCTGGTATTAAAGGCATGTACTACCACTGCCCATTCTCAGAAAACTTTTGAAAATGGATTTAAGGATTTCTCACCATAATACCCTCCTCCTAGTCCAGTGAAAATAGTAGATGACATCATGACTTGTAATTAAATAAACAAGTTAATGTTTTTATGGGAATTAATATAAAAAATTTCTTCTTCATCTCAAGATGCTACCCTTCCTGAAACTATGCAAATTATGGTGGAAGGGCCATATATTCTGACTCTGGAAGATAATGATGACAGTTAAATTATAGTGGCTATGAAATGTGCTATTATTTCATTCTTTGAGAAATAATATAGTATATTTGTAAAGGAATATAAATGCCAGGAGAATGAGGAAACAGAAAGCAAAACAAGAACACTTTAAATTGGCATAATCTAGAAGTGGAAATGGGAAAATCATAACTAATTATTAAATCAAGTCATGTTAAATCAGCACTAGATTGTAGGAACTGCTTAGTAATTTGATATCCTAACAAAGCAGCCATTACCTAATGATGACAGCTATTTACCCAGATGGAAAGTCACAGGGAATTGGAACAAATGCCACAAGGCATTAATCAGCAAAGCCATCAGGAATGGCCTCTTCAGCCTATCAAATCAGTCATGATTAGTAGGGGTGGTTCAAGTTCAAAGGGCTGAGAAGTTAGACAGCATGCTCTTGGTCCCAAGACCAGGAGACTGCTGTTCACCAATCTGTTTCCTTCAGAGTTTTATGAGCTGGATACAACAGGATTGAAGGTATGAAAAACCCTCTGTGGGCAATGGAGCCTGTCCTGTTTGATCATCATTACGTAGAAAGTTCTGAAGTGCTTATATGTTTCTTAACTCAACAAAGTGAAAATGCCTGCTTCATGCTGTAAAATATATCATTTCTTCCTGTCACCTCAATGTGCACCCAATCCCTGGTGCTCAGCTCATGCCTTTTCTGATTTGTCTTTTGTCTCTACACAAAATCAACTAAGAATCACTGCATTTCTTAAATGTACTATCAAGAGTATCGTAGTGTAGAGAATGCTTGTTTGTTCCCAGCCACTCAGACCCAAACTAATCACACAGAAACTATATCAATCACAACAATTCTTGGCCAATAGCTTAGGCATATTTCTGGCTAACACTTATATCTTAAATTAACCATTTTCTGTTCATCTGTTTATCATCACATGCCTGTGGTCTATCAGTAAGGTTATGTCTGGTGTCTGTCTCTTGCAGTGGCTACATGGTATCTTGCTTACTCCAGCTTCTTTTCTCTTCTATCTCCACTTGGAATTCCTACCTTGTTCTATTCTGTGCGAGCATAGGCCCAACACAGATTGTTTATTAACCAATGGTAATAAAACATATTCATAGGATACAGAAGGGGATCCCACATCATCTTCCATTTTCTGACTAAATAAAAAATATTTTAGCTTTAACATAGTAAAATTACATATAACAAGACAGTTATCAAGCAATAATTATAGTTACAATATTTAATGCATTTACATTTGGCAAATTAAGGAAAATACTCTATCATCTATTCTATTTTATGAGTCTAAAGTTTTACATCATTTATTTTTTATCATAACTAAGGAAAATTATAACTATCTATTCTTTAACTCCACCAAAGACACCAGAAGGATATAATATTACTTAAGTAAACAGAAAGCACATTGTAAACAACTTCTAAAACTCCAAAGACATTCCATTGTCTATCCAATTACCCAAAGTTCTTCTATACCATTGGGGCATCCATATTCAGCCTACAGAACCTTAGTAGTATCCAGCAGACTTTTCCATGAAGTAGGAAATGTGAAAGACTGTTTCATACCTATTGAGAGTTTGTCAGTCACTTTCTTCTGGGTCCTGCAGAATGTTTGGCAGACTCATTTATGAATCAAGAACCCCAAAGGACTTTCTCACCTTTATGCAAGTTCAGTAATCATTTTTCTGTGGGTCTTGCATGTCCAGCTATACAGCATACCATCAACCCATCCAGGCAAGAGCAGTTTCTTGCCCAAAAAGGCTAACAAACTACACAAGTAGCCTCTTCGATGCCCATCATCCTCTTTTAGTAGATTTGTACTGCCAGGAGTAGATTTGTCTCATTGTCATGAAAAGTCCTAAGTTCTTAAAACATGTTAAATGCAATATTCTGTTCATCTTTGAAGGGTTTGAAGAATACCTATCTATCTGAAACATATCTCTATACATCTAGAAAACTAACCTAACTAGCATGACTATAAGCTTGACTATTATAGATGACTATCTGTTGACCTGTATTTATTAATTATACATTACATTTTTAGTGAGCTGCACAAACACAATACCTTAATCAAGAGCAGAAATATACATATAACAAAATTATCCTTAAGTATCAATAAATCAAGATCCATACCAATGTGTTCATCTCTATCCCCCATTTAAATGTAAACAAACAATTATAAACAATCATTTAGGGAATTTGTGTGTTGTTCTCTACACTATTTCCTGCTGAATAGGGATGCTGATAATTAGGTCTTTCATGGGGTATTCTGTGTGGTAGGTTCATCTCAGCCAACAGTTGTAAAGCTGTTACAGATATTGAACCATCTGGGCCATTGCTTCTTGGGATCTTGTTTGATAAAACCATATTAGCTGGTAAGGAATCTACAGCTCTTTATTCTCTGTGGAGACAAAAGCATGACTTCTTTTCCAAAGCAACAAATTCTTAGATCCAAATTTTGAAATCAAAATGCATTTAAAATATATATGTTGGTTTAGCTTAGAAGCTCATACAATGAAATGTCTCTTTGTACTTAGCTCATTCACAGTCAAAAAATTCAAAGAAGACACAATAATAAATATAATCCAGACTCTCTGTGTATTTTCCATCTTTATATGGCTTATTATTCTTTTTCTTCTCTATTATTTTTTAATATTTATTTTATTATCTTTACTCCTTTAAACTATGACTATCTTACTCCATCTCTTTAAGGATTTTGTTTTAGTTTTTAAAGCTATTTATTTATTTTTATAACTGTCTATACTCTTTTTTCCTCTTTCTCAAGCCTACTTACATTTTTTAAACACACTGTGACCCATTCAGGAGTTTATTTCTATTAAAATCTGTCTTTATTGCATATCTGTAATGATTTTCTGACCAGGAGCACTTTTAAAATGGTAAACAACTTGGTTTCAGTGGTCCTGGATACTGGCTCTGCCTCTCTCAGCCTTTCAATATGGCAGATGTATCTTTACTGCCAGTTCTTGGGCCACTGTTTGGAGCTATCCTCACCACCTCAACCCTAGGAATAATTTGACCTATGCTGCCACCAAGCAACTTGCAGCATGCTGCACAACAACCCCATTCAAGTATTTGGCCTCCCCCCCAACCAGAGCTGTTCATGGAGCTAGCATGAACCAAGAAGCCTTATTAAAAGAGCCATGCAGTTTTCACTGCTATGACTGAGTCAGAAAGCCTTTTCTTCCAGGAATCATGACCCTCCTTGATTCTAGCAAACCAGAGCCCACCTGAGAAAATGCTTAACTCTAATGTTTTCATGTCTTGAATTCCTTCCCAGGCTCTCTCAGGTTTTATGTGGATATAGTTGATCAATGTTGGCATGCCATTTTTGTAGGTGGAGACTACTTGTTCATTCCTGGCTGCCCAGATCTGAAATAAATAAACAGAAACTGTATTAATTACAATATTGCTTAGCCAAGAACTTAGGCATATTCCTGGCTAACTCTTTTATTTTAACCCATTTCTATTAATCTGTGTATTGCCACATGGTTGTGGCCTAGCAGTAAGTTTCTGCTTGGCATCTGTCCCCTGCAGAGGCTACACTGCATTTCCCTGACTTTAGCTTCTTTTCTCCTCTATCGCTACTAGTAATTTCCACCTTGCTCTATTCTGTACTGCCACAGGCCCAAAGCAGCTACTTTATTAACCAATGGTAATAAAACATATTCCTAGCATACAGAGGGGAATCCCACATCATCATAGAAAGAAAATAAAGTATATTACACAAAACTGAACACGGAAATAAAAGTTTAAAAGTCATATATTGGAGCAGGACAATTCTGTATTCTGTCAATTATGTTTTAAATAACATAACATAGCATAACACAACATAACATAACACAACATAACATAACATAACATAAGCACTGATTGGCCAGTAGCCAGGCAGGAAGTATAAGCAGGAAAACCAGACAGGAAGCAGAGGTGGGGCAATGAGAACAGGAGTATTCTGGGAAGAAGGAGGCTCTTCCTGCAGTCCTGTCCAGAGACTAAAGAAACAGGATATAATCTGCCCCGCTGAAAAAGGTACTGAGCCATGTGGCTAATATCTACTAGAGTAATGGGCTAATATAAGTTATAAGAGCTAATACGAAGCCTGAGCTAATGGGCCAATCAGTTTATAACCTATGGAGACCTCTGTGTGATTTTCTTTGGGACTTACTGGCTATGGGAACTGGGCAGGACAGAAACCCCAACAAAGCAGGTCCTCCTGTTAATATATGTGTATATATATATATATATATATATATATATATATATATATATACTGTATAAATTTTCTGTATAATATTCCTGGACTTTCAAGATCTTCTAGCAAAGTGCCCCATCAAGAGGACTGACTGTACCTGGTAATACAATGACTAGTTAACAATTAAAGGTCTGATGATCATAGCACTGAGTACAATGAGATAAAAGAACTTTCTCTGGCCTAGGTGCTTCAAGCCATTTTAGTCTATAAAAAAATAAAACTATATTTTTAATTAAGGAGGACATGAACAGGTCATAAAACATGTTGCTATGACTACAGAACTGATCCATTGGTTTTTGGAAGAGGCAAATTGAGAGAATTAGTATTCATAACCTTTCCCTCAGACACTTGGGAGTCCCCACTGAGATAAATGGAGAAATATATAAAACAGTTCTGTTAGAAATGCCTCATTGATTTTTTTCAATGAAAGAAAATCTTTGGAGACAGAGAAAGTTGAAGATTCAGGTGGGAGTAAATGATGATACTTAGAAGACTGAAAGTCTTGGAATGATTGGTTCTAAGTAACAAGTGCTGTGGTGTGCTCCTGTAGCAACCTTGCCATCTGTGATGGAATGAGCATGTGACTATGGTGACTTGATAATAAACAAGTACGTCACTAGTTTATGAACTTTCTGCAGCCCTATTGTATCTGAGTAAATTCTTTCGACTCCTGAAAGTGTATTTATTGAAAAACATCAAACCCTGTCATTCCAGGACTAACCATATACTTCTGACATGTCTCAGGCATCTTAAATGTAGATTTTTTTCTTGCATTTAAATTTTATCAGTTTATTTGCCATAGTCCCAAAAGCAATAAGTCGGACATATATAGGTTTTTTTCCAGACAGGGATTCTCTGTATAACAGCCCTGGCTGTTCCAGAACTCACTCTGTAGACCAGGCAGGCCTTGAACTATTAGTGATCCACCTGCCTCTGCCTTCTCAGTGCTGGGATTAAAGGCATGCCCAACTACTGTACAGCTATGTTATATTTTAAAAAGTACAAATGGACTTTCTACTCTAGAGGATAGGACATTTAGGATGCAGAGATTTTTCTATCTATGGAACCACTACATGAGATCGAACGGCTAAAATTCTTAGGGGTTTGTAATGAGTTAGCAATCATTATTTCAGTCAGTAGAGAGCTGTGAGTCACCCCAGGATAGTAATTTATAAAAATATCAATGCACCTTAAAAAACTAATTCTTTTTATAATGTTTTATTTTTTTTTTAGATTAGGTTACAATTTACTCCCTTCAACTTCTCAAATGTATCCTGCCCCTTGCTCTCATTCAAATTCATGGTGTCTAAAGTTTACTAAACTTTATATGTGCATGTATACATGCATGGTGCGTGTTTGCATGTGTGTGTATAGTCTACATACACAAATATTGATATATATATAAATATACCATATATAAATACATACATATGTAAATGTAATCTGCTTATATAAATATAACCTGCACAGTTTGCTGTGATAGTGTTTCTTCTAGAAATGTCAGAGACGTCTAATCTGTTATTTCTCAACAGCTTGGCAGCCAAAAGATGACCTGAAAGGAGGACACAAGAAAGTTCAG
Organism: Arvicola amphibius; assembly: GCF_903992535.2. NCBI lineage: Eukaryota > Metazoa > Chordata > Mammalia > Rodentia > Cricetidae > Arvicola > Arvicola amphibius. The sequence continues at coordinate 159,556,947 of NC_052048.2, forward strand.
GAGGCCTCAACCCTAGACACAACTGCAGGCAACTAAGGAATTCTGAGAGTGGGAGACATTCTTCAGCAGGAAAGCATGCTAATTAGTTTTCAGTACCAGTGGCCAGCCTTGAAAACATACAACAAGCAGGATCATATGGAAAACTAATCCTTGTTATTACCCTAGCTGTCACTCCTAAATTAAGACAGAACTACAAAGATAGCTGACATTGTCCCAGGTCAGAGGCAGATGCAAGATATGAAAAAATTACACAAAAGTCACCTCTCTAAGTACCTGTGTGATGGCACAATGTCTGAAAGTGCTTGCTACACAACTGAGTTCATTTCTGGAGCCTATGATGAAAGAAGAGAATCTGTCTTCTTACTTTCCAACCCACCCACCCACACACACACACACACACACACACACACACAGGCATGCACACACACATGTAAAAACACAAATAATATAATTAACTTTTAAGAATTAAAAGATGAGCCCATATGTTTTTTTGTTGTTGTTGTTGTTGTTTTTTGTTTTTGTTTTTTCGAGACAGAGTTTCTCAGTGGCTTTGGAGCCTATCCTGGAACTAGCTCTTGTAGACCAGGCTGGCCTCGAACTCACAGAGATCCGCCTGCCTCTGCCTCCCAAGTGCTGGAATTAAAGGCGTGTGTCACCACCGCCCGGCTCCAATATGTTTTGCATAGATGAATATCTGGTGATCAATGCACTTTCTCCCCTCAATTGTGAAGTATTTTAATGAATCCTTTTCATTTCAGTGTGTTTCATTGCTCCCGTTTTTGGTTCTGGTATTTATAAAGTCTTACTGCATTTTAGAGTGCTTAAGCTTATATTGTGTGTTTCAAAGATTGTTCCATTTACTGGACATATTTTTTCTTCTATACTGCAAAGATAGAATCAGCCACCGTCCCTTTCTTTCTTCCATTTTTTTCCATTGGTGCGTATTTTTCAGTAAGATTTCTTTCCTAGTTTAATACATGTGCAGTGGTAACAACCCCCTGATACTTCTGTGCTTGACACAGAAAATTAACACTGCTATGTTTCAAAGTCTTCTATTAGAAATAATGAATTCTGAAAACCTAGTTCTCAACATTCCTCCCTATTAAATATTGACAGATCAGTTGTGTCAAAATTTATAACATTCACTTTCTGTTTCACCTTCCTAATCTACCATCTGAATTTATAATTCTGTTTTCATATCGAAATGCTCATGTCAGATCCTTGAGCTATAGTTTCCCCAGCATTTTAACAGTCTTGCATGTATGCTTTAAGAATGTTTCAAGAATAGTTCAAGTATAAAAATCCCCTAAAAACTGCATGTGTAAAGTTATTTGACTGTGACCTTTGTAATAGGATCAGCACCCCCAATCTGTACTCTGTACAACCCACTTTTTCCTCCTTTTCCCCCGTATCTATGTCATTTCATTGTTTGAAGATGTTAAATGTTGTGGAAAGAAATGTGAAGCCAAGTTGACATTTATTCATACAAGATATTTGATATTTCTCCTTGGAACTTTGACCGTTTCTTTTGTGCTACATTTTCTTTTAATTTCACAAGGAAATGTCGTGTTGCTCACCTAGATCAATTTTCCCTGCCACATATCCCTCTCAGTATGTAAATTTAGCTCTTTTATTTTTCTAGAATGCCAGTTTTGGAGCTGTTGTGTGTAATTGTTTTAACTCATTACTTTTCACTTCTTCTTTGAGGTGTTTTTCAGATCCATCTGGATACCAGGAATGGGATGGAATTATGATGGGGATGCTTGCTTGGGAACCCTTTACATCTTTGGGCACAACACTAATCTTCACATGGCTGACGCAGATGTACATTGTTCTGATTAGCTACATTGATCAGAGATAAGGCAGACTTACAGTATAGCCCTTGTCTTTCTCGACATAAGAGCTGCTCCCACACCAGTGAAAGAGCAAGGGTGGGATCTGAAGTACCTACTAAGATATTTGTCTGGATTACATATTAGGTCCCATAAAACTGATATTAGAAATCCAGAATAAATTTACGACATATAAATTGTGAGCATTTCCTTTTCTGGGGCTGTATTTATTACCTACTGTCTACATGGATCAATTCTAGTAAGGAGACAAAAGTGAATATGATGGCTCACATTTGTTATCCCTGTGCATAGCATGCTGGAGCAGGAGGATTGCCATGTGTGTGAGCCTGAATACAATCAGGTCAAGACCAGTCTGGACTGATCAGTCAGATACTGTCTCAAAGAAAAGGAATGGACCTCAGAGTTGTTTGTGTTTCAAACAACATCAAATGTCCCTCTTTCCCATTATTCAAATATATTCTTGTCAGTTTTTCTACTAAGTGGTTGCAGACCTTCCAGAGAACAATGTGAAAATTTGCTACCATATGTTCTTTTTTTTTTTTTTTTTTTTTTTGGTTTTTCGAGACAGGGTTTCCCTGTAGTTTCTAGAGCCTGTCCTGGAGCTAGCTCTTGTAGACCAGGCTGGCCTCGAACTCAGAGATCCGCCTGCCTCTGCCTCCCGAGTGCTGGGATTAAAGGCATGCGCCACCACCGCCCGGCTACCATATGTTATTGATAGGGCATATCACAGTCTTTTCTCCCAGTCTACCTTCAATTAATAAACCTGAAGTGTGAAAACTGATTGAGTTCTAGAAATGTGGCAGGAATAGAGATTTTGTTTTCATTTTCTCTTCGGACATATGTGTGTATGGTGTGTGTGTGTGTGTGTGTGTGTGTGTGTGTGTGTGTGTGTGTACACCTATTGGTATACATATGTGTGTATTTGTATGTTTATGTTAGTGTAAATGTGAGTGTGAAGGCAAGATGTCAAGGTTGGCTATCTTCAAACATCAGCTTTTCCCTTCTTGTTTTGTGATAGAGTCTCTCATTAGGTCCTGGAGCTCACCAATTTTGTTAGACTAGGTAGCCAGCACTGATACTGCAAACGTGAACTACTCTGCCTGGTTTTAACCTAGGTACTCGGCGTATGAATTCAGGTCCTCTCGCTGTGTGGCAAACACTTTGCTGATAAAAGCATCTCCTTGGCCATGTATTGTAGTTTGTTACTGGGAAACTGCACACTAAGCCCCTTGACCCTTAAATTATCTTGAGGTTCCAACTGATTTCTACTCTCTGCTTGCCTGGTTTTCACCAGTTTCATGGTCTGTTAACAAAATCTATAATCCTCTTATGTATGGCCCCTTGGGATTAAATTGGAACCTCAACATTTATCACAATAATTGCATCTGCTGTACTTTGGATAGTTAAGCTCCATCTACATGACACATGGGGCTCTTTTGCTTAGACCTCTCATCCAACTGCTGTAATTGATCCTACTAAGGAAACAGACTCTCTGACCAATGCTCCTCAGTAATAAAGAGTAAACATTGTAATTATTAAAGATTCCCCAGTACTTAAAAAAAAAAAACAATTCTAGCCTCACAAACTTTTAAATTGTGGAGAAACATTCACATACAATATAGTAATCTGAGGGGTTTTCCAATATTATATAGCATATCTAGTCTAGATTGCACAGTTCCTGCAGTTTTTCAGCCTTCTTCTACTTTCTGTCTTGGACTCCATAGGGGACATCACATATTTAATTTCACAATGGTTTTTGAAAATAATCGCACTATTTTTTCATTCAAAATACTTAATCTTACTTTTAAATGTACTTAATATTGTTTACTCATACATACCACATTTATTGAAACATCTTATGTTTAAAAATTACCCTCTAGAATCAACTCTACTATCCATAAGCAAAGGATGTTTTAATGTTTTCCATCAAACCAAGAGATATTACATTGCCATTAAGAGGAAATACTTGTATATATCTAAGTGCAAAAGATGATCATAACATATATATTATATACATATGTGAAAATATCAAGTTGTAGAATAGTACACATAGTACAGTTCAGTAAATGTGGGTGTACATATGCATATTATTTTGAGGATATAAAAATAAAAAAGCACATAAATTTATATCACAAAATAGTAGAATACAAATTTAGATAGTATAAAAACTGAATGAGATTATATTTTTCTTCATATGTTTTAAATTATTTTACTTGCTTCAACAAGTATGCATTAGTTCTCCAGTTACAAGGGAAACAGTGCAGAAAGTGTGCTTGGTGTGGTGGCTCACACCTGTAATCCCAATACTTGGGATGCTGAGGCAGGAAGATTGCCATGAATGTAAAACAAAAATGCACTATAAACATTTCCAGGTAAGCAGAAGTTGGAGTGACACTTGGTCTCAAACCAAACAAACAAAACAAGAAGGTGTAAAGAATAAAAGGAAAAAGATAAGAAGTTTCCTAACACAATTCTGGGATATATAAACATGTCTGATAATGTTTAAAATCTTCAGAAAGCACTGAGAAATTAGAAGGAAAAACAGTGTCTTGGTTACTGTTCTACTGCTGAGAAGAAACACCATGATCAAGGAAATCCCTATAAAAGAAAGAATTTAACTGGGGTTTGTTTAAGGTTTCAGAGCATTAGTTACCATTAAGATGGGGAGTATGGCAGCAGGCAAATAGGAATGTTGCTGGAGAAGTAGCTGAGAACTGCATCCTGATCCACAAGCAGAAGGAAGAAAGAGAGAGTGAGAGGAGAGAGAGAGACTTGCCTGGACTTACTTCTGAAACCTCAGTGCCCACCCACAGTGACCCAGCTCCTCCAACAATGCCATAGCTCCTTATCCTTCCAAATAGTTCATGAACTTGGCACAAAATATGAAAATATATGAATGTATAGGAGACATATTCACTCAAACCACAGATGGTGAGTTACCCTTTAATCACAATATACTTTCTCTCTACTTCCTTTTCTGTGTCCATTGTGAACACTATTAAAACTATTAAAGTTTTCAATCATTATGATTTGGGGTGGCTTAATATGAAAATGAATGCTGTGACAAGGCTGATTTACCAAAATACTTTCTCTTGCTTATATTTTGCCTGGGTTTTGTCTGTTTGTTTTGAAACAGAGTAGTTTTGAGCTCTTGATGTAGCCAAAAATAAGTCAATATCTGATCTTCCTCCATTTGTCTCCAAACTAGAGGAATCACAATCACAGGACTACATCACCTGGCTACAAGGTGATGGGGTAGAAACATAGGAGTTCTTATCTGCTAGGCAAGTGTTCTTCTCATTGATCTATAGCTATTGATGCATTTCTTCTTTGTATAGAATGTTTAAACAAACTAATTCAGCAACCATTTGGATATACAGAAGTTTCTCTCATTTTTTTGGTGGGGGAGGAGAGGGTTATTTGGCTTAAAGTTTCACATTGCTGTTCACCATCAAAGGAACTCAGGACAGGAACTCAAAGAAAGCAGGATTGTGGAGGAAAGAGCTGATGCAGAGGCCCTAAAGGGTATTGCTTTCTGGTCTGTTTCACAGGGGCTTCTCTACCTGCTTTCCTGTAGAACCCAGGACCATTCATTCACCCAGGGATTGAGCCACCCACCATGGGCTATACACTTCCCCATCAATAACTAATTAAGAAAGTGTCTTACAGTCAGATCTCATGGAAGCATTTTCCCAATCAAGAATCCCTCCTTTCAGATAACTCTCTCTCTCTCTCTCTCTCTCTCTCTCTCTCTCTCTCTCTCTCTCTCTCTCTCTCTCTCTCTCTCTCTCTCTCTGTGTGTGTGTGTGTGTGTGTGTGTGTGAACTTGACATGAGACTATCAGAACAGCATGATAAAAAGACCTACAAAACAAAGAAATAGTTCAGATAATTGGTAGCAGTCTCCTCTCTGTTGGTCCAGGCTAACTTCTCTGCTATCAACACTGTCTTGGCACATGTTTCTCATTATGATTGGATTAAGAGTGGGTTCTTCATTTAAAATGTGTGGCAAATTGTGTAAAACAAAGGATTAATTTAGTCAAATTAATGATCCTTCGAACAAACTATACCTCTTTAGAGAAGGATTAGTTCAAAGTTTGACTTAGTCATTAAGACCAGGGGGAAATGTAACATGATGCTAGTCTTTGGCAGTTTCCTAGACCTTATCACAGATGACTCCATGATGGAAGTGCTATTTTGGCCATAAAACTCAGCACATAGATAGTACCACCTGGAAAACAAAAATAAAGAATGTATCAAAGTTCATAATTCTGTGAAAGTCTCTAAATGTATGAACCTTGCTTTTTGGCTTCTGTAGTTGTGGTTCTGGCTCTCTTACTAGCTGGCTGGTGATTACACCAGGTATCTTGGTTACAGTTTCTATTGCTGTGAAGAGACACCATGACCAAAATGATTCTTATACAGAACAGTATTTAATTGGGACTGGCTTGCAGTTCAGAGGTTTAGTCCATTATCATCATGGCAGAATGTGGTGGTGTGTAGACAGATGTGGTGCTGGAAAAGGAGCTGAGAGTTCTACAAACTGATCCAGAGGCAACATAAGGAGATTGAGAGCAACACTGGGCATAGTTTGAGAATATTAGTCCTCAAAACCTGCCCCCACATTGACACAAATCTCTCAACAAGGCCATGCCTCCTAATAGTGCCACTCCATACAGACCAAGCCTTCAAACGTGAGTTTATGGCAGCCATTTCTACTCAAACTACCACACTGGGTGTTTGAGATCCTAGTTAAACCTGGAGCCTTTCTCACAGTGAGCTTTCAACGACTAAAACCAGGTCCTGGGCTGACAGACTTTAGATAAGAAGAACAGTTATCCAGAACCACAACTACAGAAGTTTCCCTAATTTGTATGTTTTGAAAACTGTTCCAATTCCTTGTCTCTTAGAGTTCACACAATGGATCGCCCTTAGTTTTTCAGTTTCTTGTGATATAAATATGAAATAACCAAAAAGGATTATATATTAGGAAGTTAGAGCAAAACAAATGAATATATGTTGCAATGACTGGGAAAAGTAAATACAGTGACAGAAAATAGACGAAGTGGAGAAGGAAATCATTGTGTTCATTGATGGTTTTGTCAAAAATAGTCACTTAAAAAGGAAGAGGTGTCCTGCTGAAATAACAACAATTCACAGAACACTCCACAGGAGTAACTTGGAAAGAATGTAACATGCAGCACAATTTGTGTTGTCATGCTTCTTTGCACAAATCATTATTATTAGATATCCTTTAATTACTCCCAAATAGGTATTTGGTTTCTAGTAAATATTATTTATTATTCACAGGAAAGGGTTTTGTATATATGTACATGCATTACACGATGATTATGATGATGATCTTGATGATGGCGGTGGTGTGTGTGTGTGTGTGCATGTCTGCATTTTGCGATGCTATTCATGCTAAGATCATAGGACAACTTTTGAAATTTGTCACAGGCCATAAGAAATAGGTGGCAACTAGTGTTCAGACATCAACCCACCAGAGGCATGGTTATCTGATGGAGGATTAATCCTGTCCAGGCAAGGCCTGCAGGACCATCGACTCTGAAAGCTGTTGCTCACTTTTGCTGAAGCAGGTAGGTTTCTTCCCAATACCTGTATTGTAGTGTAATCTCATGTAATGTATATATATATATATATATATATATATATATATATATATATGTATATATGTAATTTCATGATTACATCTCAATCTTATGGGCACATATATCTGCGTGGTCAGGTAGATGAGTTTTCATTTAGCTATGTAGTTCTAACATACAGAATATATGCTGAGACTTGCTTCATAACTGATCTATTTGTCCCACGAGGACAATGGACACTGAAAATCCTGCCTTGTTCTATTGCTTACCGGATGGCTTCCCCCACCCCGTGAGACATCCAGTGAGAGAATTTAGCCATATAGCCAGAACCTTGGTCCCCATAGCAATATCTCAGTTCTGTTCCCTGAGATACATTAGAAGCCACCTCTCTGCAACTATCTTCCATTCGGCATGCCATGCCATCAGGAAAGGAGTCTTTCATATAGATCACATTTGGGAACTTCAAAAATAAAGGGACGTCCAATCTCAGATTATTGTCTTTGTTTTGCATGTGTATATAAACTGGAAACTTTGCAGAATAAGGGAGAACAGCAGAGAAGAATAAAGAAATTAATGAGGAAAATATGTAGTGTAGAGTTCATTTTGCCCTCAGATCCTTCTAACTCCCACGCTTGCTAAGAGCCTTCTATCTGAACCCTGAGGAGACACTGGGACTGGCACTCAGAGGCCCCTGTTAGAACTTGTTCTCTCTAGCAGTTACATGGGTTTCAGGGATTGAACACAGTTCATCAGACTCAGGTGGCAGCCCCTCTAACCTTGGAACTGTATGTATTGCAGACCCACACAGCTTGCTTTCATATATATCTTGTGGTGCATTTACCACTTATGCTGTAGAATTTCAAGCTTCCTCTTGACATCTGATTTCTGTTTCAAAATCAGGAAATGTTTTTGATATTTATAAATCACCCTGAAATTCTTAGTTTTCTATCAATTTCTCATTCATATTCTATAATTGATGTTAAGTGGTCCTCAAAATATATTCTTTCTATAGCAAAGCAAACATGAGATGTATTCTGGGTTGCTTTGCTATAGTCTATCAGGAACTGAAGTTTTCTTCTTTCCCACAGGGGCGAAATCTCAGCTTCCCAGAAACAGGATATATAGGATCCCCCAGATGTTCAGAGAGATTGGCTTTTCCCATATATTTGCCAAGATACAAATTTAGATGTGTTGTTGCCTGAACCCTAAACATTTATCTCTCTGCTTTGCAAAGTTGAATAGTAGGGCATACAGAATCTTCCCTGATGAATCCTGCTATGTCTGACAAAAGATTCCTTTTAACTGCCATGCAAAAATATTTGCTGGGATGTATAAAACACTGTTGGCTGCTTGCTTTAACAATAGTGTCAGACTTTCTTTGCTGGATTCGAATGCATATATTATTTATAAAAACACTTACCATCTGTGACAATGATTATTAGAGTAGTGCTATGCTTGCTTTTTCCAGTTTCAGAAACTCCATATATATTGTCTCTTATAGTTTTGTAGTTATCATTAGTCTTGTCTCCCACAGAAGCTTAACCACAGTTTATTCTCAACATTACAAAAGATAACTAAAGAAAATTTTAGAATTAACTTTATCCTTAAAAACATTAATTTGACATTTATTAGCCCAAACTGATTGGAAAAGTATCCTGGTCCCTTCCAAAAAGAACTGGTAGATGGATGGCTTCTTGAAACCTCACCAATTCCAGATGCCTCACTTTTGCTTGTGTTGGTAAATACAATAAAAGTATAATTTAATATTAATGATGTTTATATGCTTATGAGAACAAAAGAATCTTATTTGATCAAAGACTCACTTCATTATAATATATTTTATATTGTTTTTAGAGTCTTGGGCATTTTGGATGAAGATTTATAACTCAGAAATCTAAATACACACACACACACACACACACACACACACACCAAATGCATACAACCATGGATTTAAAAGTCTAATAAATCAAATAGCACAACATTATTTATATGACTATTCATTTAAATAAAACATGAATTGTTTTCCAAGACTTTGATTTTCTTAATAGAACATGGGGAATTTTAATCTTTCTGATTCTATACATGAAAGGATGAGGACAAATCTGAGAACTGAACAATTTCATAGCAAGGAGAACATAAAAGGCAGCTCCCTGTGATCTTTCAGGAGGACGAGCTCTTGAAATACTGTGGGAAAGGCAGTAGTGTGATATTTCTCATTATAAAAGGTCACCACTCTTCTCATTTATTACTATTTTATGGGAGAGGCAGAGTGGACTGCATCAAGTTGGGACAAAGGTTGTTGAAGAGAGTTTTTGAAATTACTTTGTGTTAAGGACAGAGAAATGACTCGTTGTATTGAAAAACAAAGGTTGGAAATTCATTGTTAGTGTAAAATATGAAAATACAAAAGATGTGAGAAAGGAAGAAACCTATTTTTAAGCATCTATTTCCTCCCCTTAAACATAATCGTATTCAACACACAGTGAGATGTTTTATGAAAATAAAATGTATACCAAGTATACTTACAGCATTGAGGATGATATTTAGTGAAACAAGCTGTAGAATTAGTAAATATTTCTGAAAAAGTAAAAGACACATATCAACACCAAACAAACGCTGTCAAATCTACTGTTGAGCCATGTTCTTCTGAAAACCCCCACTGCTTTTAATTAGTGCCTAACACCACAGCAGACCCTCAATATAACAGACATGATTGCAATATATTTACAAGGAATGCCATCCTAAAAATTTTTAATGTATTTAGAAAGTACTGGAATGAGAAAGAGAAAACCAAGGTAAGTGTTCACAGAGGTTTGATAACAGGGAAATAAATGTAGTTGGTCATTGTTTTCAGTGAACATGTACAACTGTCTTACTTAAAATGTTATTTAAGTAAATAATAACCTTTATCAGAAAATGAGTTTTAATTGGGAGGGAAATTGGAAATGTGGAAAACTTAGTGAGAAACAAAAAGAAAATACATAGAACTAAAACCAATGACCTACAAAAATGGTTATTTGGTTACTTCCATTGATTTTTATTACTATAGAAATGGCAACTGCAAAGACTAAGAACCCAATTATTTTACTATAGTTTTAGAGAAAAATACAAAAAATTATTTAATACATTTCTCAGAAAATACAAGTTCTTCCACGTTGCTTTTCTGTGACCTATTTTCAATCATATGAAGCAAAAAATGCTATAATATTGTATCTAGTTTTGGTAAAAAAAAGACCTATATTCTTATGTTAATTATTACACTAAATTTTTCAAAAGATAAACAAAATTAATAGGTGTTAATAATAGATAGATGATAGATAGATAGATAGATAGATAGATGATAGTAATTAGGCATAAATATGTTTTATAAAGCCCAACTTTCTATTATTGCTGATATTGATTGATTGATTTGGCAGAAAAAGAAAGCAACAAAATAAATCAATCAATTATTTTACATGAGTAGAACATTGATAATATTCAGTTTCAACCTAGTCCAAATTATATATACATATATATACATTCATATATATATAGTGTTTTTTTATCAATTTAAAAATTAACTTGTTAGAATGGCCACATGAATGTATGTCAAAGTAGTAACAAACTTTCTTTTATGCAAATTTTCTAAATTGGAATGAAGATTTTTGAAGAATTCACTTTTATTATCACAAGATTGATCTCATTATTAAAGAAAAAAACAATTTTAACAATGTTTACATTGAGTACTTATGGCCAAAGAGCTCCAAAGTTAACGTGTAAGATTTATAAAGTATCACCATTCATAAAAATAAGCTTTGATAATTTGCATCTTGTTTTTTCCTTCTTTCATAGCAAGGATATTAAATGAAAAAACACATTAATGTTCTATTATTTTATTTAGATACTTTCATGTTCATGTATTTTGACTACTACTATAATTTAAAAATTCTACTAGAATATAGATGTGCATTTTACATATTATTGACTCATACTATTTAGAAAACTATTTCATATAGATGGGGTTAATATAATTTTTTAATGTTCAATCTGTATTTATAGGGCACACTATTTATATGCTGACACTTCTCACTCTATTTTTATTTCTGTTCACTACTCTACTATGGTTGGATTTCAAAATATTATGTGAATTCTAAAGTCAAAGCAGTAAATTCAGTCTACTCATATGTTGTTTGGAAAATAATATTTTATATTATTCCAGTATATCATATAACCATGTTTTGTATGAAAATTGTGTCATCTTCATATTTCTCTGTTGATAGCTGCCTTATACTAACAAAGAGTAAAGAGTATAAAAAGTATTTATTCAGCCAATATAGAAAAGAAACAATTATCTAGAGACAAGAGAGAATGTCTAAAAAGAGACAAATTGTGGAAAAGGCAGACTGGATTTTTATTATAATTTTTAATAATTCTAGCCTATGTTTACCCTGTCAAAACCATGCAAACAAGCTATGACTTCGGGGTAGTTTTACTGGTTTGTGGGATGGGAAGAGGAACATTTAAGAAAAGCAACAGCTGCAGTGATGGAATGTCAGTCCATAAGATGACACTCACTTAATGAAGCCCACCCACCTAAGCATGTACCAAAGTGTGTCAGTATGCTTGGGAAGAAATGAATCTGGGGGTGAATTAGAATTCCAAACCTCAGAACCCAAGTAAAAATCCATATGTGCATGGAACCCATCTGTTATCTCATATGGAATGCAGAGACAGGGAATGACCAGCAGTCTGGCTAGCCACAGCAACCAGAACTGATGAACTCCAACTTCATTGAGATAGTCTTTTGTAGTAAGCAAGGAAGAGAGAAGAGTCATTTAAAATGCCAACTGGTATCAACCTCTAGCCTCTACAAATGTGTACACGTGCATCAACTCACACACATGCTGCCACAACCATACACACACACACACACACACACACACACACACACACACACACATACCTATAAAACAAAAGCAAACAAAATAAATGAGGAATTAGGAGCTGTTCTTTACACTATCCATGCACTTGAACAGGATGTAGACTAAGAGGCTTACAAGCAGCAAAAACATGTTTCTTTGAGTTTTAGACTGAGCCGTGCTGGAGGATAAAGATGAAGCAAATGTTATGTCTTATGAGAGCTCCTTCTTTACATATGAGAATGTTTTCTCAACTTTTGCATGGTAGCAAGGACCATGACCCTTTCTAGTATACCATTCTATGAAGTCACTAATCACATTTTATGAGGATTCTGTCTTTATAACCTAATTATCTTCCAAAGTCTGCATTTCCAAATTACTATAACCTTAGGAACAAAGATTTTAATACATGAATTTTAAGGAAACAGATAATATTAGCTATGAAAAGCAAATAAGATTATGTATGTTAATTGAGTCCAGATAAATGAAATTATAGCATAAAATGGAATGAGAACATATAATGGATGTTCTCAAAGGAATGTCATGGAATCTAGACACCACAAAACTTGCTATTCACAATGCTCTAAATATACTTTAAAAAAGACTGTTCTCAACTGAAGAAAGCTGGTGTGGGCCTACTTGTCTTTCCCAGGAAAAAGTATACCAATTGTCCAGTACATGGTCGACTCTGAAAGCATACATACAAGTAACATAGAAAGAGAACAGGTAAATATATTTAATAGTGCTTAACAAAAATACAGGTTATGAATATGAAGGAGACCATGAAGGATTATGTGGGAAGGGAAGGGTTAAAGGGAGGAAAGAAGGAAAGGGAAAGGAGAAATTTTATCATTGTATTTTATTCTCAAAAACACATATCAGCTTAAGAAAGATGCAGGAATCTATAATTCATTTATAGAAGAAAACAATGCTAAAAGAAACAAATTCTACCAATCAAGAGACTGGAATTTGAAACTAAAAATTTTTAAAGCTGAATTACTAGCAATATATTAAAAGAAACAAAAGAAAAAATGAAGAAATATGAAATCTATGCAGAAAATTACAGATCAATGCATGTTCCCTGTGAGCTCCATGGATCCCTGCTACACAGCCTGCTCCAATAATGAGTGGACCTGAGAGGTGAGTCAGCAGCGGCCCTGTGGCCAGGAAGCTGCATGTCCCACTCTCTAGGACATCTCTGTGGGACAAAAAAAACAGAGTCCCCTCTCCAGTTTTCTTGACTTTTCTAGCTGCCAGCAGGGAATTTTTCTGCTATTCTGAAACCCAGCAGGCACCCTAAACCTGCCTGTTCCCTGTGAGCTCTGTGGAACCCTGCAACACAGCTTACTCCAATACTGAGCAGACCTAAGTGACAGCCACAGCAAGGATGGCACCAAGATGCCAAGACACTGCCAGCCTCATTTGAAAGAACAGATGGGTAGGTGCCAATGCAAGAATTCCTCTGACATCCTAAAATGCAACATGGTAACACCAGAACCCAGCAGATACACAACAGGAAAACTTGATCATCCTAAACTCCCCCCCCCAAAAAAAAGTGGAAGAAAACATAACTTTATAAAGATGATGGAGACTTTTTTTTTTTTCGTGAGAATGATTTTTTTTTATTTTTTTTATTTTTTTCACATTTAAAAATTTCCATCTCCTTCCCTCCTCCTCCCCCTTCCCTCCCCTCCTCCTCCCCCTTCCCTCCCCCCCTTCTCCCCCTTCCCTCCCCTCCTCTCCACCCACACCTCCCCTCCCTCCCCCTCAAGGCCAAGGAGCCATCAGAGTTCCCCACTCCATGCCAAGACCAAGGTCCTCCCAACTCCCCCCCGGTCCAGGAAGGTGATCGACCAAGCTGAGAAGGCTCCCACAGAGCCCGTCCATGCAGAAGAACCAGAGCCCAGCATCATTGTCTTTTGCTTCTCAGTCAGCCCCCTTTGTTGGCCACATTCAGAGAGACGGGTTTGGTCGCATGATCCATCAGTCCCATTCCAACTGGGGTTGGTGATCTCCCATTAGTTCTGTCCCACCGTCTCCATGAGTGAACGCACCCCTCTAGTTCCTGACTTTCTCCTTCATGTTCTCGCTCCTTCTGATGCTCATCAGGTCCTTGGGAGCTCAGTCCAGTGCTCCAATGTGGGGCTCAGTCACCTTCCCCATCTGTCGCCAGATGGAGGTTCCCTCACGGTCCTGACTTTCTTTCTCATGTTCTCTCTCCTTCTGCTCCTCAACAGGACCCCGGGAGCTCAATCCGGCGCTCCAATGTGGGGCTCCGTCATTTTCTTCATCTATCGTCAGGTGGAGGTTCTATGGTGATATGCAAGAAACTCATCAGTATGGCTATAGGAACTGGCCTTTTCAGGCTCCCTCTCCTCAGCTGCCCAAGGAACTAACTGGGGGCGTCTCCCTGAAAACCTGGGAACCCCTCTAGGGTCAAGTCTCTTGACAACCCTCAGGTAGCTCCTTAAATTAAGATATATGCTTCCCTGCTCCCATATCCACCCTTCCTATATCCCAAGCACCCCATTCTTCCGAGCTCCCCCCATTCTCCCCTTCACACTTTTCTCTCCCCGTCTTCCCTTGGCCCAGTCTTGCCCAACCCTCAAGTTCCCAATTTTGCCTGGCGATCGTGTCTACTTCCAATATCCAGGGGGATTACTATATCTTTTTTTTGGGTGTTCACCTTCATATTATCTTCTCAAGGATCCCAAATTTATAGGTTCGATGTTCTTTAATTATGGCTAGAAACCGATTATGAGTGAGTACATCCCATGTTCATCTTTTTGGGTCTGGGTTATCTCACTCAGAATAGTGTTTTCTATTTCCATCCATTTGCCTGCAAAATTCAAGATGTCATTGTTTTTTACCGCTGAGTAGTATTCTAGCATGTATATATTCCACAGTTTCTTCATCCATTCTTCCACTGAAGGGCATCTAGGTTGTTTCCAGGACCTGGCTATTACAAATAATGCTGCTATGAACATAGATGAGCATATGCTTTTGTTGTATGATTGGGCATCTCTTGGGTAGATTCCCAATAGTGGAATTGCTGGGTCCTGGGGTAGGTTAATCCCGAATTCCCTGAGAAACCGCCACACTGCTTTCCAAAGTGGTTGCACAAGTGTGCATTCCCACCAGCAATGGATGAGTGTACCCCTTACCCCACAACCTCTCCAGCAAAGGTTATTATTGGTGTTTTGGATTTTAGCCAATCTGACAGGTGTAAGATGATATCTCAAAGTTGTTTTGATTTGCATTTCCCTGATAGCTAGGGAGGTTGAGCATGACCTTAAGTGTCTTTTGGCCATTCGAACTTCTTCTGTTGAGAATTCTCTGTTCAGTTCAGCGCCCCATTTTTTAATTGGGTTAATTGGCATTTTACCGTCTAGTCTCTTGAGTTCCTTATATATTTTAGAGATCAGACCTTTGTCAGTTGCAGGGTTGGTAAAGATCTTTTCCCAGTCAGTAGGCTGCCTTTGTGTCTTAGTGACAGTGTCCTTTGCTTTACAGAAGCTGCTCAACTTCAGGAGGTCCCATTTATTCAATGTTGCCCTTAATGTCTGTGCAGCTGGGGTTATGCGCAGGAAACGGTTCCCTGTGCCCATTTGTTGTAGAGTACTTCCCACTTTCTCCTCTATCAAGCTCAATGTATTCAAATTAATATTGAGGTCTTTAATCCATTTGGACTTGAGTTTTGTGCATGGTGATAGATATGGATCCACTTTCATTCTTCTACAGGTTGACATCCAGTTATGCCAGCACCATTTGTTGAAGATGCCAGAGGTTCCACCCCAGGTTTTTACCCTAGAATTGTGTTTACATTTATATTATAGGTATATTATATATAATATATTATATATTATATTATTGGTACAGCATATAACCTAATCACTTTCTGTGTGATACCTGTATCATTCATTTTAGTCGAGAAGATGAAATTATTCAGTGGCAGACTTCCAGTGCTCAGGGGCAGAACACACCTGGCAGAAGAACAGGTGAGTGACCCACTTGCAGCTTCACTGCCTCACTTCTTAGAAATGATTCCCAAAGACCCATTATACCACTCTCCCCACTTCACAGCCCATCCCCCAGCCTACCTCTAATCACAATGTTTGCAAATCTCCAGTGTTCAAGTGCAAACTTGCCAGTCAGAAGAAGTGAACAGGAGCTACAGATGCAAGTATTGACAATAGAATACAACAGATGGAAGAAAGAATTTCAGCAATTGAATACCAGAACCACAGCTCAAAAATCAAGAAAATATATTTAACAAAATCATAGAATAAAATTTTCCTATGGAAGGGCATGCCTCTAAAGGGACAAGAATATCAAATAGATTGAACCAGAGAAGAAAGACTCCTAGCCACATAATAATCAAAGCATTAATCATACAGAAGAAAGAATATTAAAAGCTGAAAAGAAAAAGAACAAGTAACATATAAAGTTAGATCTTTCCTAATTTTACCTGATTTCTCAATGGAAACTCTAAAAGTTAGAAGGGCATGAACAGTTGTGCTGCAGACTCCAAGATACCATGATTGCCAGTCCAGACTACTATACTCAGCAAAACTTTCAATCTCCATAGAAGGAGAAAACAAAGTATTTCAGGACAAATCCAAATTTAAATCATGTCTATCCACATATCCAGCCATAGAGAAGCTAGTAAAAGGGAAGCACCAAACCAAATGAAGTTAATTATACCCACAGAAACATAGGCAATTGTAACATGAAGGAAGCCAGGCCTGCTTGTGTGTTGGTTTCTGTCCCACCCTGTACCCCACAGTCAGCAAGCCCCAAAGAAATAACACAGAGATCTCTATAAGTTACAAAGCTGATTGGCCCATTAGCTCTAGCCTCTCACTGGCTAACTCTCACATCTTGATTAACCCATTTTTCTGATCTATGTTAGCCATGTGGCTCAGTACCTTTTTATCAGTGGTGCAGATCACATCCTGCTGCTTCAGTGATCTGGGCAGGAGTGGGGAAATCAACTTTCTCCTTCTTGTCTGGTTTTCCCACCTATACTTTCTGCCTGGCCAATCAGTGTATTATTTAAAACATGAATGACAGATTACAGACAATTCTCCCGCACCAGGCAATAAATAATCTCATATCAGCAAAACCCAAAGAAGGGAAACACACACACACACACACACACACACACACACACACACACATATGCATGCACACACACAAAATACTAACTTCAACAACAATAATAAAATGACAGGTATTAACAACCATTATTCATGAACACCTTTTAATATCAATAGTATCAATGGCCTTGATTAGCCAGTAAAAACCCACAGGCTAACTTAATAAATACAAAAACAGGATCCATCCTTCTGATGCACTCAAGAAATATACTTCAACATCAAAGACAGATATTACCTCAGAGTAAAAGTCTGAAATCTGATTTCTCATACAAATGGACCTAAGAAGCAAGCTGGTATAGCTATTCTATTTTCTAACAAAACTGACCTCACACTAAAACTAGTTAGAAGAGCTGGAGAAAGATATTTCATACTCATCAAAGGAAATCCCATCTAGCTCCAAATGTAAGGGCACCCACATTTGTAAAAGAAACATTACTAAAGTTTAAGTCACTTTGAAACACACACATTAATAATGGACGACTTCAATAACCCACTCTCACCAATTGACAGGTCATCCAGACAAAAACTAAACAGAGAAATAATGGTGCTAACAGACATTATAAACCAAGAAGACCTAACAGACAACAATAGAGCGTTTCACCCAAGCACAAAAGAATATAGCATCTCACAGAATTTTCTCTAAAACTGATCACAAAGCAAGTCTCAGCAGATACAAGAAAACTAAAATAACCTTGTGAATCCTATTAGACCACCTTAGATAAAAGCTGGATATTAGCAACAACAGAAACAACAGAAAAGCCTACAAACTAATGGACACTGAAAAACTACTGCATCAAGACAGAAATAAAGAATTTAAAGACTTCCTAGAATTCACTGAAAATAAAAGCATAACCTACCAGGATGAAAGTGATGCTAAGAGGAAAGTTCATAACACTGACTGACTGCACAAAGAAATTGTAGGGATCTCAACTAGCAACTTAACAGCATACCTGTGCGCTGTAGAACAAAAAGAAGCAAACACACCCAATAGGAGTAGACAGGATGGCAAAAAATAATTAAACTGTGGCTGAAGTCAATACAATGGAAACAAAGAGAATAATATAATGAGTCAATGAAAAGCTGGATCTTTGGGAGAATCAATAAGAGAGACAAACCCTTATCCAAACTAACTAAAAGATGGAGAGAGAATATTGAAATTAACAAAATACAAAAAGAAAGGGGAACATCAAGAAAATCAAAAGAATCATTGGGGCATACTTTAAAATCCTGTACTCCATAAAATTGGAATATCTACAAGAAATGGACAACTTCCACTATAGATACCAACTTACCAAAGTTAAATCAAGATTAGATTTTAAAAAACCTAAATATGTTTATAACCCGTAAAGAAATAGAACCAGTTATTAAAAGTCTCCCAGTAAAAATCACCATGGGCCAGATAGTTTTAGCTCAGAATTTTACCAGACTTTCAAAGAAGACATAATACTAATACTAAAATTATTCTATAAAATAGAAACAGAAAGAACATTGCTGAATTAATATCATGAGGCCACCATTACTCTGATTCCCAAACCACACATAGATTCAGAAAGGGAATTGCAAACCAATTTCCCCCATGAACACTGGTGCAAAAACACTCTCTAAAATACTCACAAAATGAATTCAAGAAGAATTCAAGAAAAAAAGATCATCTACCATGATCAAGTAGTTTTCATCCCAGACATACAGAAATTGTTCAATATATCAAAGGCAGTAATGTAATCCACCATATAAACAAAATGAAAGGAAAAAAAACATGTTATCATCTCATTAAATGGTGAAAAAGTCTCTGACAAAATCCAACAAATAAATGTCTTAAAGAGATCTGGGATACAAGGACATATCTAAACATAATGATAAAAAAATATATACCCCTTACGGTCCTGACTTCCTTGTTCATGATCTCCCTCCTTTTGCTCCTCATCAGGACCTTGGGAGCTCAGTCCGGTGCTCCTGTGTGGGGCTCTGTCATTTTCTCCATCCAACGCCAGGTGAAGGTTCTATGGTGATATGCAAGATATTCATGAGTATGGCAATAGGATCTGGAAATTTCTGGCACCCTCTTCTTAGCTGCCCAAGGAACTAGCTGGGGGCGTCTTCCTGGACACCTGGGAAACCCTCTAAAGTCAAGTCTCTGCCAACCCTAGAATGGCTCCCTTAATTAAGATATATAATTCCTTGTTCCCATATCCACCCTTCCTATATCCCAACCATCCTATTCCCCCAAGCTCTTACCTTTAGGACCGTGAGGGGTGCGTTTACCCATTGAGACGGTGGGACAGATCTAACGGGAGACCACCAAGTCCAGTTGGAATGGGACTGATGTGGCTGATGGTGGAGGAGGACTGAGAAACCAAGGACAACGGCGATGAGCTTGAACTCTACAGCATGGACGGGCTCACTGTGAGCCTTGTCAGTTTGGTTGCTCACCTTCCTGGACTTAGCGGGAGTTGGGAGGACCTTGAACTTAACATAGTAAAGGGAACCCTGATGGCTCTTTGGCTTGGAGAGGGAGGGAGTCGGGGTATGGGTGGAAGGGAGGGGAGGGAAGGGAGAGGAGGAGGGGAGGAGATGGAAATTTTTAATAAAAAATGAGAAAAAAATAAAGTAAAATAAAAGAGTTTAAAAAATACATACAGCAAGTCCATAGCCAACATCAAATTAAACGGATAGAAACTCGAAGCAATTCCACTAAAATCAGGGACAAGCAAGGCTGTCCACTCTCTTTATATCTATTGAAAACTGTATTTGAAGTTCCAGTTAGAGCAATATGACAACTAAAGGAGATCAAGGAGATATGAATTAGAAAGGAAGAAGTCAAAGTTTCACTGTTTCCAAATGATATGAGAGTATACATAAGTGATCCCAAAATTCTAGCAGAAAACTCCTACAACTGATAAACTCCTTTAGCAAAGTGTTTGGATATAATTTTAACTCAAAAAATCAGCAGCTCTCATATATACATATGATAAATGGTGTGAGAAAGAAATCAGGAAAACAACACACTTCACAATAGCCACAAAGAAAATAAAATATCTTGGTGTAACTGTAATCAAGCAAGTGAAAGACCTTTATTCAAATCTTAGAATAAAGAAATTGAAGAAGACCTCAGAAGATAAAAATAATTCTCATGCTCATAGGTAGGTAGGATTAATATGGTAAAAATGACCATCCTTCCAAAATCAATCTAAAGATTAAAAATAATCCCCATCAAAACTCCAATACAATTCTTTACAGACCTTACAGAAACAACTCAACTTTATGTGGAAAAAAAAACACAGAATATCTAACACAATCAAGAACAATAAATAAACTTCCAGAGGTAAAATTATCTCTGATATTAAGCTGTAATACAGAGATATAGTAATAAAAACTGTACGTTATTGGCATAAAAACAGACACATTGAATAACAAAATTGAATCAAAGACCCAGACATAAACACACACACACACACACACACACACACACACACACACCTATGGAGAACTGGTTTTCAATAAAGAAACCAGAAATATACAATGGCAAAAAGGAAGTATCTTCAACAAATGGAGCTGGTTCAAACAGATGTTTGCATGTAGAAGAATGCATATAGATCCAAATCTATCAACCAGAACAAAACTCAAGTCCAAGTGTAACAAAGACTTCAACATAAATCCAGATGCTGTTAACCTGATAGAAGAGAAAGTGGAGAATAGCCTTGAATTGCTAGCAAAGGAGAAACTTTCCTTAACATAACACCAATAACAAAAACACTGAGAAGAAAAATTAATAAATGAGACCTTGTGAAACTGAAAAACTTCTGTAAAAGGACACAGCCATTTGGAAAAAAATTGCAACCCACAAAATGAGAAAAAAGTTTTCATCAACACCATATTTGACAGGACTAATACTCAAAATATGTACAGAACTCAAAAACACTAGACACCAGCACACTAAAAAAGCCAATTAGAAATTGGTATAGAGATTTAAATAATGAATTCTCAACAGAGGAAACAAAATGTCTTAACACTGAAAGAAATGTTCAACATCCTTAACCATCACGTAAATGCACATCAAAATGACCCTGAGATTTCATCTTACACCTGTCAAAATGACTAAGATAAAATACACCAGGGACTGTTTATGCTGGAGAAGATGTGGAGCAAGGGAGCAATCTACTGCTAGAAGGAAGGCAAACTTAATACAACAACTTTGGAAATCAATATGGCAGTTTCTCAGAAAATTGGAAATCCAAGTACCTTAAGATCCAGCAATACCACTCCTGGGCATATATCCAAAGGATGCTCCATCTATTACAAAGATACTTGCTCAACTATGCTTGTGGCTAATTTATTCATAATAGACAGAAACTGGAAACAACAAAGATGTCCTTCAACCAAAGAATGGATAAAGAAAATGCGGTACATTTACACAATGGAGTATTGCTCAGCTATCAAAAACAATAGCATCATGAAATTTGCAGGCAAATGCATGGAACTTGAAAAATCACCTTGAGTGAGATAACCCATACCCAGAAAGAGAAATATGGTATGTACTCACTTATAAGTGGATATTTGCTGCAAAGTAAAAGATAAACATGTAAGGTCCACAGACTCAGAGAGGCTAAGTAACAAGAAAATCTTAATGGGGGGGAATCTCCCTGAGAAGGGGAAATAGAATAGATTTTGCATGTGGATTTGGGAAGGGGAGGGTGGGGAACAGGAATGATCTGGTGGGGGAGAGAGAAAATATTGAAAGAAATGTCTGGAGTTTGGGATATTTCGGGGGAAAGGTGGAAAGCTGGTACAATGGAAACTCTGTGGAATCCACTAGATTAACCCAAATAAAAACTCCTAGTAGTGGAGGATACAGAGCCTGAACTAGCCATTCTCTGTAACCAAGCAAAGCCCGAAATAGAGGAATTGGAATCCCAACCCAGCTACAAAACCTTCAACCTAAAGGTTGTCCTGCATGCAGAGTGTTCTGGAACCAGATCCTAGCACAATACTCATCAAACAGCAACTTCAACCAGCAACTGATGGGAGCAGATGCCTTGTTCCACAGTCAATCATTAAACAAAGTTTGGGGAGTCCTGTGGAAAGGAAGAAGGAAGGAGTAGAGTAACCAGAGAAGACAGAGTCATCAAGATAACATGGCCCACAGAATCACTGACTGGGACTCATTGGGTCTCACAGAGAGCAGGGAGCCTGAAGGAGTCTGACCTAGATCCTCTACATATATTTTATCGCTGAGCAGCTGGGTGTTCTTTTGGGATTCCTAACATTGGGAACAGGGGCTATCTCTGACTCTTTTGTCTGCTCATGGGACACTGTTCCTCTTACTGGGTCACCTTAACTAGCCTTGATATGATTGCTTGTGCTTGTATTATTTTAGCATATTATGCCTTATTTTGTTGATATGCCTGTGACGCCTGCTCTTTTCTGAAGGGTAATGGTACAGGGGTAGATCTGGGATAGAGGGGGGGGGGGTAGGGAAAATGACTGGGGGAGAGAAAAACTGTGGTCTGGGTGTAATATATGTGAGAAGAATTTTTTAAAGATGAAATTATTTAAAATATAATTTTATTCATCTACTAGATAAGTTTTTAAATTTTTGTTTCTTTGGAGGCTGGGCAGTGGTTCCTAGTTATCCTGGAACTTGTTCTGTAGACTAGGCTGGCCTCAAACTCACAGAGATCTACCTGCCTCTGCTTCTTGAGTGCTGGGAATAAAGGAGTATACCACCACAACCCAGCTGCAGATAAGTTTTACTAAAGTCATCCCTTGATATGTTCCTTCTTTAGTTCACACTGGATGCTTATCAAAGTCTAACTTTCTAGAACTCTAAATGTATGTCATATTGATTCATTAATATTTGTTAACCACTGCTACCATGGTTTTATTTTTTGTTTTATTTATTTATTTATTAAAAATTTCCACCTCCTCCCCTCCTTCCATATCCCTCTCATCCCCCCCCCCGCTCCTCCTCCCCCTCCCTCTCCAGTCCTAAGTCAGGATACTCCGCCCTGTGGTAAGTCCAAGTCTCTCCCCCCTCCAGGTCTAGGAAGGTGAGCATCCAAACAGACTAGGCTCCCAAAAAGCTAGTACATAGAGTAGGATCAAATCCCAGTGCCGTTATCATTGGCTTCTCATTCAGCCCCCATTGTCAGCCACATTCAGAGAGTCCGGTCTGATCACATGCTTGTTCAGTCCCAGTCCAGCTGGCCTTGGTGATCTCCCATTAGATCAGTCACACAGTCTCAGCGGGTGGACGCACCCCTTGTGATCCTGACTTCCTTGCTCATCTTCTCGCTCCTTCTTCTCTTCATCTGGACCTTGGGAGCTCAGTCCAGTGCTCTAATGTGGGTCTCTGTCTCTATCTCCATCCATCACTGGATGAAGGTTCTATGGTGATATTCAAGATATTCATCAGTGTGGCCATGGGGCCAGGCCAGTTCAGGCACCCTCTCCTCTGCTTCCCAAGGACCTAGCTGGGGAAATCCCCTTACACACCGGGGAACCCCTCTAGTGCCAAGTCTCTTGTCAACGCTAAAATGGCTCCCTTAATTAAGATATCTTCTTCCCTGCTCCCATATCCACCCTTCCTCCCTGCCTGAAATTCTCATGCAGCTGAATCTGCGTATAGGACTCAGATAAAACGGTGGGCAAATCGCACCTAGTAAAAGGATGGCCACATGTTGCTATTATGGAAGGGCCTCTACTCAGTAGACAATTCCTTTTTTTGTTGCTGAACTACAGTGGTCTTCTAAAACTGTTTGTGGCTCTGCAAATAGGTTACGAATAAATCTTGTAAGGCGGGATTATGTTGGGAACAGAGAAATTCACTCTAGCTGGTTTAACTGAAAAAAATTAAAGAGTCACACACATTTTTACAAGATCAAATATAATTTACAATCCAGAAAAATTCAGCGATTTGTTATTCCTGTAGATTTTCGTTTCCGCATTCATGTCTCTGTTTAAGCCATTCCTTCAATATATTTTGACTCGGCTTTACCTCTTCCCAGTTTCCAGGTCTTCAATCATTTCATTATGTGAAACCTGATTAGTACTTCTTCCCTAAAGCCTTTCTTATGATGAGATAGAATAATTCTTTCATTTCTGCTGCCCAACATTTTACTTTTATTCATATATATATGAATTATTTATATATATTCATAAATACATATAAATGAGATTTATATATAATATATAAATATATATATATTATTTTCCTTTCTCTTTTAGGTATTTGTTTTTTACCTGGACATTCTCTGGCAGTTTTACAGGCAGATAGAAACCCAATTTCTATTTCTGCTATTATTTATAATCACCTAGGAAACCATCCATATGTTTTTCCAAGGCATGTTCCATTTGACTCCACTCAGTACAAGCCCTTCCCTACTGATATACAGGTATCAGAAAACTGTATTTACTTAAGAGAAATTGAAAGATCAATGCCAGTGTATATACAGACCACCTTCTAAATATTATTTTGAGTCATTTTGTATAACTGTCTTTCAACTATGAATAAATTACAAATTTGAATTAATAATATAGAATAGAAAACAAATGTACTTCAGCTTATCATTCATTTTTAGCTCTTTCTAGTTATTAGATGGCATATACTTTGTTAGTCCCCACACATCACAAATAGAGATTAATTGAAACACTGATAACTTGTAGAAACCTGAATCCATTTATGCTGAGAGTTTTAATACTTATGGTATAAACACTTTCTTTGTTTAAGACATATAATTTTTGTTTTTGCACAGATAAATAAATGTCTGCTACTTTTGCTTCCACTTCAAACAAGATGAATGGTGACCACGGTGAGTACTCTACAGTGTCAGATTTGAAGAGAGGATCTGTTAGCTACTCTAATATGAAAAATCAGTTAATTATGCTAAGCTGGGTATCAGTAGCTTTTCAAAGACTAGATATGAGCTGAGCAATGATGTTCATGTCTTTAATCATTCGAGAGGCAGAGGCAGGTGGATCTCTGTGAGTTTGAGGCTAGCCTGGTCTACAAGAGCAACTTTCAGGAAAGGCTTCAAAACTACAGAGAAAGCCTGTCTCAAAAAATAAAAAATAAGCAAAACAAACAAACAAAGACTGGGTGTGGGAAACAGAAAGTGGAAGATGGAGAAGGAAAAAGAGGAAGGTAGATGGTAGGAGAGCAGGAAGAAAGGGAGGAAATAGAGAAGCCAATGGGGAGATTTTAGAAGCACACAGATCCTACAATCCTAGCATTAAGGACACTGATGAATCTACTGGGACTTTGAATTGATCCAAGAAGGATTTATCAATGCAAAAAGTAAAAAGTTACTTTAAAGTGTATTTTCATTCTGCACTAGTTTTGACACTCTGCAAACAGAGGAGAAATGACTACATTGGAGGAATGAAGGTTATGAAAGTTCAGTGACCTTTAAGCAACACAAAGTAAAGGGAAGATCTATAATCAAAATAAAATTACTTTTTTCAGGGAAATAATCACCAATAAGTTTCATTTGCCAATAGTCAATATATTAAATCACTGGGTTGTACTGTATGATCATTCTCATTTATTTAGAAGTCTTGATTTAGTCTAATAATCTAATAGTTTATTTTTAAATACACCTTTGTAGAAAGCTTTTATCAGTTATTTGGTCACTTAAGAACCTCTGCTTACATCAAAGTAAACTTTTTTCTCACTTGAAAATTCCTTTTTTGAAATAAACATGGTTTAGTTACCCAAAATGCAGATACTTACTTTACACACACACACACACACACACACACACACACACACACAAATAGTGCAGGTCCCTGGGGCAAGGTATGTTATGCAAAGTATTCCCTTTCCCAGTTGAAATGAGAATCCTCATTTTAATAAATTTCCAGAGGCTAGCACCATGCTTTGAATAGTTATCACCTACAGGGGGAAATTTAAAGTTCAAAATGTCTATTTTCTTCCAGCACCAAAATCCAGCATTTTCTATAATATACTCAAAGAAAATTAACTGTGTAACCAAGCTTAGGAAAGTAAAAGGATGTAAAAACTTCATTCACGTCTAAACAACAGTTTGCATATCAACTAACTTACTCTTCTTGCAAAAGAAATGATTTTATGTGGTATTTTCTTTGGAATTCCTCTGAAAATGTCTCATTGAAAACCCTGCTTTCCTGGTATTCTGTGGTTTATACCGTGTGTGAGGATGAGATTGGGAAAATTCACTAGCTTTGATGCAAACTATGTTTTATACCCACTTGCTTTGGTATTTTTGAACCCCAAATATTGAATCTCTATAACGACTACCATAGAACTCATTTGTAAAAATATTCACGTGTGTGTGTGTGCATGTGTGTGCATGTGTGTGTTGTGAGATGTGAGTGACTGTAAAGCATTTGATAGAAAAAATAACTTCCTCCAGTTCTGATGCTTACTTCACTGCTGAACAAACCTGATCTGAAAGCAGAACGGTGATAGAAGTAAAAGGATAATGGAAGCCACACAAATCCTTCTTGAAAAACATTACTTTCCTTGATTAAACATGGCTTGCCTTTCTGCTTATCTTAGGTGTCGTGGCCATTGCTGGGTTAATCTTTTCATTTTTATAAATCCTTCGTCTAGTTTTCTAACCCAATATAAAGGTCCAGATGTAAGATACTAAAAGGAATGTAGCATTAATATTTATAAATTCCATTTACACCTTTTCAGGTTAAGTTCTTACACACCTTTTAGATAGTAAGTTTTATATTATTAGCAAAGTAATTACTTTATTAAAGTTCGGTTTTAGAACACTAAATCATTTAATTAAAAAACTTTTCTGTATAACTCATAGTAATGCATGGAATGCCAATTGTTCCTATAACAATTTAGTAGAAGAGTCAGTATATTATTTAATTATAAAATAATAATTGATTAAACTGATGATAAAAATAATTACAGTATAATTGAATTCATGTCTTACCAATAAGTATAAATCTAAGGGAAAATTAAGGTAACATAAAAATAATAAAATTAATAGTAGGAGTTTATTTATAAATACTGGCCTAAGTTATACAGCTAGAATAAAAATTTGTAACATAGATGTCAGGAAAAATTTTCAGGCATCAAAGTGATGTTACAAGACCATAAGTAGTCATCAAAGTATGATAATGTATCGAAAATCATAAAATGGTTCCATATAGTGAATATTCTAATGCAGCTATATAATTTTTAAAGATTATTACAAATGTAGTAACTCAGATGTATATACAAGTGAAAAACTTAATAGCAAATCTGGGGATGTGTGACAAACCCATCTGGGATGGAATATTCTCTTCCCGACTGATTCCAAAAAGGTGGGAATAAATCAAAGTTAAAAATCCATGGGACTGCTTTTGTTTACTTATTAGCACTCGTTTTTGTAGAAAACTAAATACCAGACAAAGCTTAAGCCTAATCCCAGACTCTTCCAGGTAATGTGGTGTTTAGAAAGTATTCTTTTTCCTTACTGTAGCCAGAAGCTGTAGCTAAGCATACTTCCTAGGAAATCTTCAGTGACTCACAGAAAATTTCACATCATAGAAAAAGCAACAGTTTTCTTAAAGGCCATCTTTTTCTTTCTCTCTTTTTTTTTTTCTTTCTCATGGTTTATTTTTTTTATATTTAAAAATTGTATAAAATGTGAAAATAAACAAATTTGAAAATAGCTCTAAAATCAAAAGATAAAATCAAAATAAATTTTTCTACAAGTAAATACTGTAAAGCCCACAAACATTTGGTGATCAGGTAAAATGAGAGAAGTATCTGACTTGAAGTGCAGTATCTATGACTCAAAATTCATGAACATGGGAATGCATAGAATTAAGAGAACTAAGAAAAACTATATTACCTTTGATGGAATAAGTACCCCTCTATGTCAGATTACTAGTATTGGTAATGTATAAGAGCCCTGTGAAGAATAACAAGAAAGGAATAAAATGGAATCATACCAGGGGATCTATCTCAGAGAAATGCTAACAGAAGTATAGAGGAAAATGGAATGGAAGGATGCAACACTATTTCATATCTAGAGGGACAAGAATAAGTAAGTACCTGGATATGGAAAGGACTCAGAAAGGACAATGGGGGAAGACTGCAAAAGTCACTAGGCTGAAAAGCAAGGTGAAGGTGATACTGTCACCTAACAGGAAAAGAGCTCAGATGACATGGCTTCCCACTTCAGCCTAATTCAGTTAAGGAACCAATTTCTAAGAGGGAAACCCACAGCACAGAAATAAAAACTTTTGAGGAATTGAAATCTTTGATCAGGGATTTTTGGAAGCAACAAAAAGAAAAATATTAGGTGTTATATTAGCAGAGCTAAGCAGTTCCAAAGAAGACACTTTTAACAAAATCACCAGACACTATGATGTTCTGTGATATTAAGTTTGAGACAGAGAATCAGTAAGAATGTCTTTCAATAAACTTAAATTAGAATTGCCATATGATCAAGCACCAGTCTTGGACACACATCTGAGGGATTCAGGTCAACATGCCCACAGATGCCCCATATGATCAAGCACCAGTCTTGGACACATATCTGAGAGATGCAGATCAACATGCCCACAGATTCCCCATATGATCAAGCACCAGTTTTGGACACACATCTGAGGGATTCAGGTCAATATGCCCACATATGCCACATATGCCACATATGATCAAACACCAGTCTTGGATATGCATCTGAGGGATACAGGTCAACATGCCCACAGATGCCTGCACAGCTATGCTTCTCATAGTACTATTCACAGTAGTCAATGTACAGAATCTGCCGGGGTATCTGTCAACTAACAAATAAAGGCAGAGAATGAAATTACATTGTCTTCATGGAAATGGGTAGATCTGGAGATTATTATATTAAATGCAAGAAGGTAGGTTGAAAAAACTGCCATGCTTTCTCTCATTTGTGTAATCTATATTTAAGTTTATGTCATGTGAAACTAGAAAGGGAGCTAAAAGCAAGAGCAATAGGGGAGAAAGGGAGGATATGTGAAAGAAATAAAATATGAACTCTAGATTTAATATAACATATATTACATATATATGGAACATGAAAGCAGAAGAGAACTATTTAAGGGAAAGAGAACTGCCAAAAATGGAAGGATACAAGAGAGTATAATGAGGACAGAATAATGTATATGCACAAAAATATCATAATGAAATCCATTGTTTTATATGTCAATAAAATCTAAATGATAATATCAATAAAATAATACTGATACATAATAATAAAATAAGAAAATGGGAGAAAGTAAAATATTAAAGAAAATGAAATTAGAGTCTAAGGAATTGAGCAGATCATGTATATTTAACCTTCAAGATAAGACAAAATAAAAAAGATAAAAGGCTTTGGGGTAGTTAGGATCAATGGAAAAGTGCCCTTGTGTGTGGAGTTCCCTCTGCTTTTCCCACTTTAGATCATCTTAAGTCTTTCTTAAGCTGATAAGAAACCAGTACATAGAAAATTAAAACCATAATAAGAAAATTTGATATCAATGACATTAATGACCAGTACTGGGTAGGGAATAATGGGGGAGAGTTAAATAAGTCTAATAACTAAATGGCTAACTAAGTGAATAAATAATAAAATACAGGTAGGGGACTAGTCAGTTTTAGGTTTGTTGATTTAGTATAACTTCTTCCAAAATCTCAAAGAAGAATTAAGCTATAAAAGCATTGGAGGAGGAGTGGGAAGCTAAGCAGAAATGGAACAAAGAGCCCTTGTTGTTCAGTATTCAAGCCTATGGGGAGACTGAATCATGCTGACTACCTGTCACAACTATCTCACTAAGCCTGCAAGACAATACACTTAGTGATCAGGTCCACTCTTGTATTGGTTGAATTTCCATCTCATGGGCTTAAAAAACCAATCCCACAGTTACAGCAGCCAGAGTCTGAGTTAAGAAAACTCCTCCATCTATGTGCGAAGCCTCAGACAGTGAGTACTTGCCATAAAAGTTCCTTGAAAGTAGTTGCAGAGCTGCAGGTAACCTGCACACAGGACAGAGAGGTGAGGCAGGACGCCAAACTTCTTCCTCCTTGTGGAAGGTCTTTATCCATTGAGCCATCTTCTCAAGTTCTTGGGAAAGTCTTTCTGGTGCGACCACATCATTTTACACCACACCCAAAGCCACAAGCCTCTTGTATTCCTCTCCCATCACAAGAAGATATGTCTGCTGGCACAATGAATAATGGTGACAGGAGAAAGTTGTAATTTTTTTCAAAATGTATTAGTGCACAAAATTTGAAAGCTGGAATCCTTCCTAGGGTTTTCTCTTGTCTTTGCCTCTCTACACTAAGAAAGGTGGTAGAGAGAGAATGTGGGAGTTTCAAGGGACCATAATGAACAGAGTAAGAGAACGTGGGGTTTGAAGAGAACTCATATCCAATGCCTGGCACAGAGTGGGTTAGATATTCATTAATTTTATAGAGCATGTGTCCCTTCCTCTACCACCATAACTGTATACTGAGGACATGATATAAGTGAGTAGATTTTTGTGACTGCCCTCAAATATTGGCAGTTAAAAAAGACAGGATAATATTTAGAATAGGATACCCCCCTTTTTTGTATTTCACTTTAGCCTTCTGTTGCCTTTCAATCTGTTACTGGCTGTCTTTTATCATTTGTCTGCATTCCTGGCCTCACCAACATATTAAGAATCCCCTGATGTGCAACAGATTCTTCTCTCACAAAATGACTGACTGACTGACTGACTGACTGACTGACTAAAGAAAGGAGCAATGATTGAGTAAGGTTAGCATCTGACGTCCAGCTGTGAGCACTTTATGCCAGTAGCATGTTTGGTCCAATCTGCACAGTTACATTCAAAGCTGTGGAAGAAGGTTCTTTGCCTAAAGGAGGCAACCCTCCTCTGACTTTATATCTTCAAAGGAACATATTTCATGATCAAAGCCTTGTCTGTTCCACTTATTTGGGGAATAACATTACATTGAAGTATGAGCTTTAAAAATGCTGAGAAAAAGTTAATCTCTAGGCCACTGCTTCCACATTTTTGGAAATGAATATTCAAAGGGAATTTTTTAGTGGTGCTTTCAGAAACCATGTGATTATTTAAGCAGATATGATATGCAACATAACTCAGGCCCTGAAGGTAAGAAAAGTGTCAAAAAGGACTCAGGCTTTGCCCTTGGATGCAATAAACAGCCACTTATTAGATATAAAAAATTGAAGTACTTAAATTAACCTCTTTTGATCTCAGTTTTGTCTTAGAAGTAAGGATCTTGATGCCACCTCCTATGATTCAGAAGGGTATACTGGGACACACATGTAAAAATTCCAATCGACTACAGGGCTTGAGGGATAGCTCAGTCATGAAAGGCTAAGGTTTGCAACCAAAAAGACAAGCGTTCAGTTCTAGAATACACTGCACTCCACAGGTGTCTGTCAATGCCAGCTAGGCCCACCACCATCAGATCTTGTTTCAAAGAACAACATCTACAAAAAATATACTGTTAAATAGTTAAGTAAAAATTTAACAAAATATTTGTAACATACTAAAATTTGAACATTTAAATTTCATTTTTTTAAGGAAAGACAAGGGTTAACCAAAGTATTACGGCCTCTGATGGAAATTGATCCAAGAATTCTGACAAAGAACTAATCAAGTAGCTTCTTGCAAAGCCCTCTCCAAAGAAGCCACAAAAAGTTGCTAATTTTTATTCCCCCTGACTCACCAAAAAATCAATCAAAGCATGCTCTTTGCTAGAGTCATGGTTTTCAGAGCAAGCAGAGACAACACAATTACAATGTAGTAAGTGAGAAGTTTCAAGATGTACATGAGAAAAGATACACAATTGGTGTCTGTAAATCAGATGCTGTTTGCTCACTGATTTCAAAGCGCATATTCTAGGAGGCCACAAAGCACACAGACTCACATATAACAACTCGCGTGTTCTCACACATATATACCGGCCTTCTTAGCTCCTTGTTTTTTCAGGGTCAGGGAAGACTTAAGATTCCACATCTATAATACATGAGTGAAGGAAGTTAGGCCAGAAACTCAAATGGTGAAAACCTAGCAGCAGAAGCTGATGTAGATAACATGGATGGGTACTCCTTCCTGGTTTGCTTTTTGAGGCTTGTTCAGCCTGTTCTCTTATAGAACCCAGGACCAGCCCAGGGTTTCTGTGCAATGGCTGGGCTATGTTCCATTACTCACTAATTAACCATCTTACACCTGTCAGATTGGCTAAAATCCAAAACACCAATAATAACCTTTGCTGGAGAGGTTGTGAGGTAAGGGCTACACTCATCCATTGCTGGTGGGAATGCACACTTGTGCAACCACTTTGGAAAGCAGTGTGGCGGTTTCTCAGGAAATTCGGGATCAACCTACCCCAGGACCCAGCAATTCCACTATTGGGAATTTACCCAAGAGATGCCCAATCATACTACAAAAGCATCTGCTCAACTATGTTCATAGCAGCATTATTTGTAATAGCCAGATCCTGGAAACAACCTAGACGCCCTTCAGTGGAAGAATGGATGAAGAAACTGCGGAATATATATACATGTTAGAATACTACTCAGCGGTAAAAAACAACGACATCTTGAATTTTGCATTCAAATGGATGGAAATAGAAAACACTATTCTGAGTGAGGTAACCCAGACCCAAAAAGATGAACATGGGATGTACTCACTCATAATCGGTTTCTAGCCATAATTAAAGGACATCAAGCCTATAATTCGGGATCCTTAAGAAGATAATAAGAAGGTGAACCCAAAGAAAAACATATAGTAATCCTCCTGGATATTGGAAGTAGACACGATCGCCGGGCAAAAATTGGGAACTTGTGGGTGGGGCGAGACGGGGCCAAGGGAAGATGGGGAGAGAAAGCATGAAGGGGAGAATGGGGGGAGCTCGGAGGAATGGGATGCTTGGGATACAGGAAGGGTGGATATGGGAGCAGGGAAGCATATATCTTAATTTAGGCAGCCATCTGAGGGTTGTCAAGAGACTTGACTCTAGAGGGGTTCCCGGGTTTCCAGGGAGAGTCCCCCAGCTAGTTCCTTGGGCAGCTGAGGAGAGGGAGCCTGAAAAGGCCAGTTCCTATAGCCATACTGATGAATTTCTTGCATATCACCATAGAACCTCCACCTGGCGATAGATGAAGAAAATGACTGAGCCCCACATTGGAGCACCGGACTGATCTCCCAAGGTCTTGATGAGGAGCAGAAGGAGAGAGAACATGAGAAAGAAAGTCAGGACCGTGAGGAGTGTGTTCACCCATGGAGACGGGGGGGGGGGGGGGACAGAACTGATGGGAGATCACCAATTCCAGTTGTAATGGGACTGATGGAATATGAGACCAAACCAGACTCTCTGAATGTGGCCGACGGTGGAGGCTGACTGAGAAGCCAAGGACAAAGGCACTGGGCTTTGATTCTTCTGCATGGACGGGCTCTGTGGGAGCCTTCTCAGCTTGGTTGATCACCTTCCTGGACCTGGGGGGAGTTGGGAGGACCTTGGTCTTAACATAGAGTAGGGAACCCGGATGGCTCCTTGGCCTGGAGAGGGAGGGAGGGGGTTATGGGTGGAAGGGAGGGGAGGGAAGGGGAAGGAGGAGGGGAGGAGATGGAATTTTTTAAATATAAAAAAAACATATTAAAAAATAAAAAAATGCACAAGAAGTTTGCCTACAGTCCCATCTTATGGAAGCATTTTATTTTTATTTTATTTTTCCCCTTCACTTGATTCTCTCTCTCTCTCTCTCTCTCTCTCTCTCTTTCTCTCCCTCTCTTCCACTCTCTCTCCCCCTCCCTCTCTCTCCCTTCCTTTCTCTATCTATCTATCTAGATAGATATATGATAGATGATAGATAGATAGATCGATAGATAGATAGATAGATGACAGATAGATCCTGATGTTTTTTCCTCCTTCTACTCTTCATAGTCCCTTCCTACCTCCCCTCACACTAGAAAAAATGGACTTCTAAGTGATAATAATAAAATATAATAAGAGTTGACCAAAATAAACATAAGAAAAAAAGCCCAGTAAGAGGTAAAATAATCAGAGACCTACTCATTCCCACACTCGGGAATCTCATAAAACTACTAAATTGCAAGCCACAACATATGTCCCCAGAGGACCTGGTGCATACCAGCACAGGCTTTGTGCATGTTTCCTCGGTCTCTGAGTTCATATGATCTTTAATCACATTGTTTTAGAGAGCCTTGTTTTCTTTGTTTCCTTCTTCCCCTATGCCTCTTGATCTTCCTGCCTCCTCTCTAATGGTGTTTGTTGAACCCCAGGAAGAGAGATCTAATGAAAACATCCCATTTAAGGCTGAGTGTTCCAGGGTTTGTCACTCTGTGTAATGTCTGGCTGTGGGTCTCTCTCTGTACTTCTTCTCATCTACTGCTGTAGGAAGCTTCCTGTATCTGAGTGTCTCTCTGACCTCCTACAAGATCATGCTGTCTGTGATTTGCCCAAAACTGAGCAAAAACTTTTCTCACAATTACAATGATACAGTCGTACCACATTTTCTTTATCTGTTCTTCGGCTGCGGGGCATCAAGGCTGTTTCCAGATTCTGGCTATTACAAATAATGGTGCTATGAACACAGTTGAGCAAATGTTTTTGAGGTATGTGATACATTTACATAGCGGAGTACTACTCAGTGTTAAAAAAAATGACTTGAAATTTGCAAGCAAATGGATGGAACTAAAAAAAACCATCCTGAGTTAGGCAACCCAGACCCAGAAAGATAAACCCAGTATATACTCACTCGTAAGT
This sequence comes from Arvicola amphibius, assembly GCF_903992535.2. NCBI lineage: Eukaryota > Metazoa > Chordata > Mammalia > Rodentia > Cricetidae > Arvicola > Arvicola amphibius. Next base: position 159,592,211 of record NC_052048.2, read on the forward strand.
GGATATTAGATATAAAGCAAAGTATAACTAACTTATTGTTCACAACCCCAGAGAAACTAGGTAACAAGAAGAACCCTAAGAGAGACACACATGGATCACCCTGCTAAGGGAAAATAAACAAGAACTCCTGAGAAAATTGGGAGCATGGTGAGGGAGTGGGAAGAGAGGGCAGAAGGAGGAGAGGGGGGAAGGGGAGGAGGGAGGAGAACATGAGGAAAAGGGATGTTCGAGATGGGGGAAGGACAAAGAGGAAGAACAAGGAAAGAGATACCTTGATTAAGGGAGCCATTGTGGGGCTAGCAAGAAACCTGGCACTAGGGAAATTCCCAGGAATCCACAAGGATCACCCCAGCTAAGACCCGAAGCAGTAATGGAGAGGGTTCCTGAACTTGCATTCCCCTGTAATCAGATTAATGACTACCTTAGTTGTCATCTTAGAAACTTCATCCCGCAATTGACAGAACCAGATGCAGAGATCTGCAATTAGCACTGGACCGAGCCCCAGAGTCCAGTTGAAGAAATTGAGGAGTGATAATCAGAGCAAAGGTGTCATGATCATGAAGGGAATACCCACAGAAACATCTGAACTGAACTAATGGCAGCTCACTGACTCTGAACTGATAGTGGGGAGGACCTGCATAGGCCCAAACTAGGCCCTTTGACTATGGATGGCAGTTACGTGGCTAGGGTAGTCTGTGGGGCTACTGGCGGTAGGACCAGGATTTATTCCTACTGTCTGTACATGGCTTTTGGGGGCCCATTCTGTTTGGAAGGATACCTTGCTCAGCCTAGATATAGGGGGAAAGGCTTTGGTCCTGCTTCAAAGTGATATGTCAGACTTTCTTGCCTTACCCACTCAATGGAGAGGATGAGAGGTAGGGTGGATGGAAAGTTGGAGGAGCAGGAGGAGGTGAGGGAGGTGGAATTTGTATTGGAATGTAAAATGAGAAAATAAATTTAAAAAATAAATAAAAACAATGCTACAATTGTAGCTTTAATAAATAGTAATTAATAGCAACATTTTATTCTCTCCTAAAGTTTAAACTACAGACCAACTTATGAGTGAAAGTGTTCAGACTAATTAGTGAACCTTTTGTTTAAAGTTACAAATGAGAACGGTTAGCATAAGGGAAATGTCTAAGAAATAAACCTCATTAAAATAATGAGTCTGTAAGTGTCATCATATGCCAGCTTCAAAATTCTCCTCACTAACTCACATGTTGCAGGTGATTATCAACAAGAGCCTGAGGCAACGATTGTATGAAGGAGATGAAGCTAAAAGCGGACATATGTGCACTGTTATACAAGCAACCAAGAAAAATGCAAACCATTCCCTTCCCTGAGTTGCCCCACACACAATCAAAAGAAATATTCTCTGAATGAGAAGCATGAGTGTAGCTTCTTGTACATGAGGAACACTACCATGTTGATGAAAGCAAGACTTTTGTTATCTTTCCCATGGTCTAGGAGAACTGGGATGGTATTTTATTTCAATAGTTGTCTCATAGGATAAACTGAGCTGGAAGAGCGAAAGAGTAAAGCCCTGAGATAGAAAACATTAAATGCAGGACTGTGAGTTCTGTTCCGATGGAGCATCGACGAAAGACTAAAGCGCCTCTCTTCACTGAAGCAGCAGTTTGGAGTACTCTCATGTAGTATAATAGAATAATTGACCCAATTAGAGCACTATTCATCAGAAATTAGATTTCTGCAGGTGCCAAGCACAAAGGCTTCTAAGGGCTTCCTCAGCTTCTTGCCACCACACTGAAAAGGTCCAGGAACAACAAAACTGTAAAATCTGCGCTTTCGTATCTTTTCTCCAGGTATCTCCTGAACTGCACTTTAATTGAAAAGACAGATGAAAAGAACTCTGCTGAGGGTCTGTCGTCTAGTCAAGGCAACCCTTTCTCTGAAACCAGTGGCCAGTCATCCTCTCTAAGCAAACTAACTTGAGCCTCTGGTTGAATATTCACAGGGCACTTAATTCTGATGTCTGAACAATTTATGTCATCTCTTTTAGAATAACATTTTTTTCTCCATTTAAAATCCAAAACCTTGAATGACTTCCTCTCATTCTATCAAACACCTTTCTTCAAAGGCAATTCATGTTGAAGATTTTTCAAACATGTGCCTGAGATTGTCATGGGGAATACTAATTGTAGTAAAGGCTTTCCTGGGAACTTGAGGAAGAAGGAGGTAAGAAAAAACCTCTTCCATGAAGATAAAGAGATTATGAAACAAACTTCCCCTATTTGAGTATGTGTTAAGGGAGATGAAATGAGAGCCCCTGCTTACCTCTGAAGGCCAGAAGTTGACAAGAACTATAGCTCAAAACTTTTTTTCTGAGACAAGTTTCTCACAGAAGCTGGAGATCAGGGATTAACTAGGCTAGCTGGCCAGGGAGCCCTGTGGATTAGGATTCTCCTTTTGTGCACCTTCCTGAACTAGGATTACAGGCACAAACCACCTTGTGGGAGAGATCCGAACTCAGACCTTCATGATCAAACAGCAGTCACCTAGCCATTAACCTAGCTCCCAGTCTCTGTGTTTCTTTTCTAACAAGGCATCTGTTTTCATTGTAGGAAACAAAGAAATTCTCTTCAGTGACATCATTATCTTTTCTGCCACATCACATATACAGCCACTACATTTTTATTTTCATGGTTACTGTTATTTGCAGTATGTTGTGTGGGAAACTTACCTTCATTGTGTGGTTGTTGGTTCTTGAGGCAGGGTCTTCACATCTAACTCAGGTTGCCTCTGAACTCATTATCTTCCAGCTTTCTGGGTGCTAGGATTTCAAGAGTATTCTACTCATGATTAGTTTGCAAACATTAAATCCTGATTTCTGTATCTCTTTTTAAGTGTTGGTACTTTGAAAATTAAGGAATCACCTCATGTACCATTGCCCATCCCTAATATCTAGAGATGTTCAAGGTACATGGAACATTCTGAAACAGTTTTATGAGTGAATGTGTATAGTAAAATCATCTTTCTTAGAGAAAAGTAAAGGAATATAATGAAGGTTATTTGAAATCAAGGATCTCAACACCTCTTCCCTCACAGGTAGTGAAGGAACAAATTATTCAGGTCCAGTAACTGAACAGTGTAAAGTTGAGTTTAGGTTCCACCCAGCCTATGGCTCTCTTTGAACTGACTCTGTTCTCACTGGAATAGCTGCAACTCTCACACATACTCTGAACCTTCTGTAAAGAAAACCTTTTGTTATACATTTTCTTTTTACATCTAAGAAACTTTGATGCACTGGTCTTGATTATCCTAATCTGTACTACGGTCCCTTTTCGAAGGCAAGCACTAAGTTGTTGTGAGCGGGTGAGGAACCTGTGTTGCTTTGAACTAAGTCACATATCTCATCTTCTCTTGAACTTGTCAATGGGGAAATTCAACTGAGGTAGTGATACTTCAAAGCCAAGTGGCCACCAGAAGTAAAAATTAAAATGTCATTTACAACCATCAAAGTTCAAGTCAACAAATACGCCTTTACCTTTGTTTTAAGCAAATGCTGCCACAAGATGCTAAATTTTACCTTTTCTTCTACTTTACATATGTTCTTGTTTGGTTTTGACCGAGCTCTAACACCACCACTATTTGGCTTGAATTTACATATTCAGCTGATTGCATAATGCACACTTTTAAATTATTAATACATTGAGATTTATTCCTCACACCCTTTTTATCATGTGACTTATTCCATACCCCAAACATCAACTAAGTTCTAATCCTTACTCTGCTAAGTCTTCATTTCGAGATAAGGATATTCTCTAACACTTCACGGGCAATGGGTGTCTGGTAGGCATTACCATGACTGACATAAAATATATCCAGAATTGATTTGTTTCTCTTCCCTTCTCAGTCATATTGGGATCAAAAGTAGATTTATGTCATTATATTAGCTCCACTAAGCTGAACTGAGCAGGACCATGAGCCTACCTGAGCTTCATACTTACCAACCAACATGTAGACACCACATTTTTCCAATGCCATGTTTTAAAAGTTTCTCCCATTCACCTTTTTCTCCTCTCCTTGTGTGTTATTAGATAAATGCCTCATTTTTGGTGTGTTACTCAAATGATCAGAATAGTAATACAACTGGTCTCTAGACTTTAGCTGCTTTTTCCTCAAAATTGCCTTTCCATATTTTGATTCAGGATAGTTTAAGTATAAATCTGCTCACACTTGATCAATAGTTTCCTTTACCAAGTGCTCATTGTGAAATTATTATTAGTACATAGGAGACTGTTGGTTTCATGGTCTCCACTGCCTGCTTCCCTATGCTGTCTGCAGTGAGCATGCTGTTATTCTCATACCTGCTGTGCACTGTACACACTGCTGTATCTCTCCCCCTCCATCTTTGTCATTCATGTCCTTCTACTACCAACACCATTTATTATCTTTATTTCTCATCCATTGGGAAATCCCTAGTTATTGTAGTACTTCACTCCAAATGCCTGAGGAATTCTGGGCAAACTATGGTGCCTTGGTAGAAATGAGGACTCCATTTACTCTCGTAAGCTATGCGTTCTTCAGTGTAATTTGCACCGTTAGTGCTTGTGTTCCTGGACTTTTCCTTTCATACTCACTTGAGACATCTTTAAAAGCAGATGTTTTCTCTATTCATTGTTATGTCATACACTCAGAGGAAGAAGAGAGAGAGAGAGAGAGAGAGAGAGAGAGAGAGAGAGAGAGAGAGAGAGAGAGAGAGAGAGAGAGAGAGAGAGAGAGAGAGAGAAGTTGAGTTAGGGCCTCATGAGCCCCTCACTTATTCAAGCTAGAACTTTTAGTTAGCATGGTCTTGTCCATGCTGTCTCTCACAGCTGCTATTAGTTCCTTTGGGCACTGCTAATGTCATGTTCAACAAATCCTATTTCCCAGCAGATATTCACTACATCAATGTCTTGCTGTCTTTTTACTTCCTCTTCTGAGATGATCACTGAGACTTTAGGGTTTTGGGTTTGATAAAGATATTCCATTGAAACTGAGCATTACATAGTCTCTTGTTCTATGCATGGTGACCAGAAATAATTAACATCTACAAGAAAAGGATTTTTCTCTGATGAGGGTTGAGAGATGCACTAATTTATTAGCATAAAGATAAGGGTTTAGGCAGTAGTTTATTACTACATCCATTTAGCAGAATAATAATGCTAGGTTCTACAGGGCCTCTGACCAAGACAGCTATGCTGCAGTTAATGGTATCAGACATGAGTCTGCCTATAATGTCAGCATTAAATTCAATTAAAAGTATGGATGTGGTTGCTATTTCTGTAACATCTGTGCCATTACAGCACCAATGAGCACATCTCAACATGTTATTGTTATTGTACTCCACAGAAGTCACAGGTGGGTATGACTTTTACTTCTCTTTCTGCTGAAATGTAGAATCTCCTGCCCCTATCAAACCTACATAATGGGGAAGAAGCATTCAAGTCTGTGCCAACATGACTTCCCACATGTCTACATTTTAATCATGAAGTGTCTTCAGCAATAGAATCCTACTACCAAGTTATGAAGGGTAACCAGTAGTAATAACAGTATCCTTTAATGTTTGTGGGAAGGTTAATGGGACAACACTGACCAACATTTCAAAAAGAAGCAACCTTTCCCTGGCACTGAGATTCTTGTGCGTGACATGGTTTTAGGCAGAGAACTTGCTCTTCTCTGTATAAGGTAACTCTGTAAAATTCTGGTTTATGTCTCAGTTCAGGAAGCTTTCACAGTAACTGGTTTCTATATGGTGTGTTAAAGGGTCTTAATGCAGTGATTCCCTCCTTTTATTCTCTCTTGCATCCTGCCTTCTCATCTCCCCACACAATTTGAACCCCTACTATTCCATTATTGCAATTTTAAACCACTTACCTTCTATCCCTTCACTAAAAGTATCTCCATAGTAGGATATAGTGTTCTTTGAGTATATTTCTATAAGAGCTTATCGCTGGACCATGTGGTAGAACTATTTCTAACATTTAAAAAAACCTCCATAGTGGATGCATCAGTTTGTTCTTCCACCAACAGTATATTTGTTGCCCCTTGCCCAAATCTACTCCACTATTTTTTTACATTTGTGCTTGTTTGATTTCTATCTTGGCCATTCTGACTGTAGAAAGATCAACTATAAAAAAATTTTAACTTGCATTTCTTTGATGGCTGAAGATGATGGAGATTTCTTTAAATATTTTCAACCATATGTATCTTTTCTTTTGAGAGCTCATTTAGTTCTATGTCCCAATTTTTAGTTGGGCTGTTTGCTTTCTTGGTGTTTAGTTGCTTTACTATTTTGTATATTCTAGACATTAACATTCTGTCAATATAAAATTTGTAAAGATTTTTTCCCATTTTATAGACTGCCTCTTCACACAAATGATGGTGTTCTTTGTCAGGTAAAAGCTTATTTCATTTCATGAAGTCCTGTTTGACAATTGTTATGAACTCAAAAACTTGAAACATAGGTCTGTGGATGACAAGGATCCTCCTGAACTTAAGTGTACATATGATATGAGTGTGTGTGCATATGTTTGTGTGTGTGTTCTTTTTTACTAGAAGGAGAGTCAATGTGTTTTATCAATCACAAAACGGATAATTCCATATCTTATGGTACATGGAAATTGTTATCCTGGATCTTATTTTCACCATTAAATTATGTGCTGTGGATCTAACAGTTATCTTGTGTTGAAGCAAGTATGTAAATCTCATAAAGTCTTGAATATATGAATCTCATAAAAGAATGTTTTATACATTTCTTTGCTTTTTGAATTTTTTTGACTGGAAATTCTATGCAAATTATACAAACTTATTAGTATCAAATTTAATACTACATCTGAAAATTTATAGGCCAAATAAAACTTCTCAGTCTTCAATTCATTTAAAAGTAGTGAATTTAGAAATTTCATGACCGAGCTGAAATTTGAAAGAACTAATCAAATGGAATCAATAATTAGGGGATACCTCCAGGTTTATTTCTTATAAATAGCATCTTTTGTTAATTATTTTTAGGTACCTGTGCCAAATAATTTTTAAAGTGCATACATTAATAGATGCTTCATTAAATTATATATTTCCATATTCACACTTTTTGGTGTAATGATTGACATTGCCCCACTTTCAGGGGCAGTTTTTATTTTAATATTTTTAGATAGTATGTAAGTCTCATGAAAGCAATCTCCAGTATGAGTATGAGTATGGAGTATGAAGTAAAAAACAGAAAACTAAAGAAGCCCCAGAAATTCTGGTACCCATCCACAAAAAAATTGTTGGTGACTGATGAGGGTTATACTTTTGTTATTTGAAGCCACTTAGTAATAGAAAAACATGATTAGAATTCAAATCTTTGCTCATAAAATTGCAATATTGGAAAATAATTAGTTTTTTAAAATATACTGGATTAAAAGATTGGGGCCTCTTAGTGGACTCTGTGTATTTTACATTTAATGCTAACCTTTATAAAAGTATTTCAAAACTTAGTGATAGAGATGTTTAAATATGAATTTTCCAGACATATAATTTGACTAATTTCTGAAATGTAAAAACAATAATAATAGTTCTGTACCCACCTAGAGCACTGTGTTTGTGTTTGTGTGTATGTGTGTGTTACAAATGGCAGAGTGATTCTTTTCAATATTTATCTAAATGATGAAAGCCCATGTTTAACAAATTTGAATATTTACAAACATTAACAAGCTGTATACAATAAATTTAAGCATTATATATTCAGAGTTATTCATCAAAGACTCTATAGACCAAAATAAATGAGTGTGTTCATTAAAAATAGCCAACAACTCAATAATTTGAGATGATAAAATCAGATTACAAGGCACAAAAATATTACATAAAAACAAAAAGACAAGCTTATATAGTTTGATCAATTTGACTTGACTCTAGCCTAAGAAATATATTCCCAGAAAGATATAATCACATATTATTGTCTGAGCTAGCAAGACAAGCTGATGAAGTGAAGGGGTGTTTTTACCCTTGAGAACACTCTTAATGAAGTTGTAGCCAACATGTTTAAATGGTTAACTGCTACCACCAAAGAAATGGATGTATGGACTTGTACTTTGTTATACAGGAAAGTAGGAAAACTCCTTAGGAATGGAAAACAATATGTGATTTGAGGATGCAGCAGGTTCCTGTCCAGAGCACTGTCAGGAAACTGTATGAAAGCTCTATAACCTGACATTTGTAAGGATTACTGCTGCAGGGGAGGGGCACTTGGACTTGATTGTAGCAACCCCTCTGCAAAGTAAAATCCTACAAATCCCAAGCATTCATGGTATTTGTTCATATCCTAAGGAATACATAAAATAGCATAGTTTCATATGTATGGCCTGTTTTCAGTTAAATGGGAGCAAGGAGCATTGACGAACAAGCTTACCAGCCGCTACAGCTCACTTATGTGACCCTGAAAAGGTTTTGTATTCTCAAACAATAATGAGGAAATAGGGGCTGCAATTAATGTATTTCTTTTTGTTTGTTTTCAAGAGACAGGGTTTCTCTATGTAATGGTCCTGGCTCTCCTAGAACTTGCTTTTTAAACCAAGTTGCATAAAACTCAGAAGTCTACTTGCCTCTCTCTCCTAAGTACTGAGTTTAAAGGTGAGTGCCACCACAGCCTGGATTAATTAACATATTTCTAACACTCTTAAACTGTTGAGTTCTTGCTGCTAATAAAATCCATGGTGGTTCTATACATAAAGCAGAAATGAATTCTGTCTGGTGAAGTTTCAGTAGAGATCGTTGGGCCCCACTCACATTCCCATACAAGTTCTCTTCCTTCCAGGTCTCCTGAATCAGCCCCTGCATAGACACTCATAACTTACTGAGATTTGTTTCAATGACACACCTGAGCCAAATGGTTTCTAGAGTTTTTTTCACTTATGTCTAAATTTGCATCCTTTAGATATGATATATCTTTGAAATGACCCATATTTCATCTCTGTTCAAACTTTTTTGTTTGATATCAACATTCAGGTAAGATCAAAGGAATTGGCTTTAGAATAGCACTGTTTTCTGGCATATTTTAATGTTGTTCAAGAAGACATGCAATAAGTTGATATGTTGCTTTTTCTTCCTCATTTACATTTTAATTTAGGAGAGATGTTATTCTTTTGCTATCAACACAGATATATGCTTTCTGGTACACATGAACATACTTTTAATCAGGTATTTTCACATCACGTATTATATATAATTGATAAATATATCAAGTCATAGTTACAGACAAATATGTAATACATGCATTTTCTCCAGGCTTTCTCTTTCCGTCCCTCAGTTCTTTCCCCCTTCCCTCTTTCCTGCCTATCTTCCCCCTCTTCTCCACCCCTCCCACTCTCCCTTCACATTCCCTCTTCTCCCTTTGCTCCCTCTTTTTCTCCTTCCATCACTTGTCTTTTTCCCACTCCCTTTTCATTCCTGTGCCCCCTTCCTGCCCCGGAGCCATCTGCCATGTAGTGAAATAGAAAGATGCTCTCACCAAAAGCCAATGAATTGAAGTTGCCCTAACTTGGAATTTCACCTGCCCAAACAAAGAGGTAAACTGACTTTTTCATTTGTTTGTTTGTTTGAGTTATTTATTTATTTTTGGCTTTACTCACGTTCAGGCACTTTGGTTAAGGAACACAAACTGGATTATACAATGTATATATAAGTCACATTTAAAATAGTTACTTCTAATAGGTTAAAATGTGGCCAACAGTGGGGGCTGACTGAGAAGCAAAGGTCAATGGCACTGGGCTCTGATTCTTCTGCATAGACGGGCTCTGTGGGAGCCTTCTCAGCTTGGTCGATCACTTTCCTGGACCTGGGGGGAGTTGGGAGGACCTTGGTCTTAACATAGAGTAGGGAACCCTGATGGCTCCTTGGCCTGGAGAGGGAGGGAGAGGAGGTATGGGTGGAGGGGAGGGGAGGGAAGGGGGAGGAGGAGGGGAGAGAAGGAGAAGGAGGAGGGGAGGAGATGGAAATTTTTAAATATAAAAAAATAAACCATGAAAAAAATGATAGGAAAATATTTTTTACCTGATTCTAGTCTCATTTCAAACCATAACCAATTTTAAAGATATTTTAAATAATTTATTCATTTATTTTACATCCTGACTGCAGTTTCCCCTGCTTCATTTCCTCTCCTCCCCTTCCTCCACCTCCCCTTTCTATCCACTCTTCCTCTGTTTCTGTTCAGAAAGGGGAAGGTCTACCATGGGTGTAAACAAAGCATGACATATCAAGTGGAGGTAGTATTAAGTCTTATATTAAGGCTGAGCAAGGCAACCCAGTATGAAGGCGGATCCCCAAAGTCAGTCAAAATATTTGGGATAGCCCTGTTTGCACTGCTAGGAGTCCCACAGTTAGCCCACAGTACACAACTGTCACATGTATGGAGAGAGCCTAGGATGGTCCCATGGAGACTCCTTAACTGTTGGTCCAGACTCTGAGCTCCTATGAGACCAGGTTAGTAGTTTCTGAAGATGACCTTGTGATGACCTTGACCTACCACCCTCTGGTTCATATCATCCTTCCTTCTTCCTTTCAACAGGATTCCCCAAGCTCAGCCTAGTTCTTGGTTGTGACTCTTTCCATCAGTTACTGCATGAAGGCTCTCTGATGACAATTTGGGTAGTCACCAATCTGATTATAGGAGATGGCCAGTCAGGCACCCTCTCTACTATTGCTAGGAGTCTTAGCTGGAGTTATCCTTGCAGGTTCCTTTAAGTTTCCCCTGCATCATGTTTCTACCTTACACCCAATTGGCTTCCTTATCAAGAAATCTTTCAGTACTCTCCCCCTTCATCCTGCCAAATCAGTCCCTCATGATCCCATGCCCTTTTCCTAGGGAAATCTTTGTGTTCCCCTTTGGGCCTTCCTTGTTACCTAACCACTCTAAGGCTATGGATTGTAACAAGGTTATCCTTTACTTTATAGCTAATATCCACCCATTAGTGAGCAGTGTGAAGCATGATCCTAATAATAATAATTCTTAATAATGAAAATCTGGAGTCAAATAACTGGGTAAAAGCTGAAAGATCAGAGAAGCAAAGAAGCATACACTCCTCTTACCTCTCCACCTCCTCAGACAAGAAGGGTGGGGAACCTCTTTCCTCTCTGATTTATTACTCCTTGTCTCTCTGTACAGACCTCTTTATATTAACTATTGGTTAGTTCTGTCCTCTGATCTCCAGGAAAGCTTTATTCATCAGAACATAAACAAAATATTAAATAAACACCGTTGGTTATGATAACATCACAATTTTTAAGTAGCAATATAACATTTTCAAATGATAATTTGAAAAAAAGGATAGCACAGAATTTTCACTATGATGAGCTTTTGGTATTTAAAAGAAAACTAATATGGGTATCAAACATCTCAATACATAAAATTTAGTTGGGAAGAGTTAGATTTGTTGTCTAGGGTAAAATCTCCAGCTCTGTTATTCACGTATAGTTATTGAACTTTCCAGCCCTTATTACTAACAGATAATAAAAGTGTAAAACTTAATTTGTAAGTAGTGAAAGAAAAATTTGACTAAAGCAATGCCAGGCATAAGTGGAATAATAAGATGCAGATGAAATTAAGCAATAACAGCAACAACAAAAAGATACTGTTGAAAACAAGTAATTGCAGGACACTCATCATTTCCTCCCTAGAACCCATGTTTCTTAAATGTTCTTATCACAGTGTACTTAGCACTAGATGAGAGTTTATTAAAATACTCAATCTTGTCCTCAAGTTAACTGTGTGACTACAAAGAAAACCCTGAAGAAGTCACTGATATTCAGCATCAACAAAATGCCAACATATCTGAATACATAACACTTATAAGATGTTGGCCTCACTCTCCTTGTTAGAATATTCTATTACCTGGAATCCCTTGTGGTTAATCTCTGGAACTAGGAGCTCAAAAGAAAGCGCTCAAGAGAATTGTTGTTGATACCATTGCTCTAGCTGTGCTTCTTCAGTGACAGGTAATAATAGTGGGCTTCCACAGTTATCCAGAGCTTAACTAAGAAAAGACCTTCGGTAAGAAGGAAGTAACTCCTCACTGGTCCCTCTGTCTTCCTTCATTCTCTTCATTAATCAAATTAGTCTAATAACGCCTTGCTCTGGTTCTGTTCAACCACTGTTAGTGAACTGGCCTCACTGTAATCTGATGTGGCTTCAACAAATGGTTTTGTGTGCAGACTTTTCACTTACCTAGTTTGCTCTTGTTTCGGTCCTTAAATTTGCAATTCTGTTCCCTCTGGTTCTTTTCCTTACCACTGAGAACAGCTTTCACTTTTTGGACTGATATTCTGTTTGCTATTTAATTTGAAATTTAATTTTTCTCAAGGTTCCATGGACGACTCTCACCTTTTCTCTTGTCCTTAGTCTGCTCCCCCACTGCCAGTCATCTGTCATTGCAGCAGTCTCTCAAGTAGCTTATTACAAGCTTTTGTTGTCCACCTACTTGTTGGAATTGTACATTTTTTTCTGTGTCAACTTTTCCCATAGGCAGCCAAAATTAAGTATATCTAAGTGGAATGATTTAATTCACACTTGAAGTTCTTCCTAATTAATTTTTATCATGCTTTCATCAGATTTCTATACTTGGGAACTTCAGATGCTTTTCGAATCTTTTCTCTATGTTGCTTCTTACTCCCCCTGCCTAGAGGGTTGCTGCTAATACTGCCTTCCTAAGTTGAGGTCTCTCTAATTATCCCCTCTACCTATCTCTTCATGCTTTCTCCAGTTTTTTCCTCCCTTTAGTACTTCATTCTCCCCACTATCAACTAAAATGATCTCCAAAAGTAGAAATAAAATGTATTTGGTATTACCGGTGTATATTATGTGTGAGATCATTTTTAGTGTAAGCATTTGTGAGAGTGGGTATGTGCGCCCATGCTTGCATGTAAAGGAAAGAGGAGGGCTCTGCCCACTGCTCTCAACTGCTGGGTTGTATAATTGTGCAATGGCATGCTTGACTTTTCAGGCAGGTATTGAAGATCATAGCACAAGACTGAATACTGGTTCAGCTTGTACTTCTTGGACAGTCTGTTTAACAATTGCGTTCAGTGTATTGAATAAAAATCTCTGTCTTTATTGCATAGTATTTGAAGTAGGCTTTTTCCTGGAGCACACCAGCACATGCAGGCACAGTCTGCACAGCTCCTATCCAGGTTGTCCACACAGCCTCTTTGTGCCTTCAGATAGCCCCCATTTATTATTCCCACCTCCTTTTGCATGTTTAATAATGCTTGTTTGTCTTATCAACAACATTAATACATGTTTATCACAGAATATTAAGTACAAAATTTTTATTGTTTTTTCATCTGTTATGTCTCTCTTTAGCTATAAGCCCTCTGTTTGTTGTCCAACGTTTCCTTTAAGCTCTCTTTATTCCCTCTGCCACCAACCATATTAAGAAACATCCTTCTAATCAACAAATCCAGTCAACATAATGTAATGATTATCTTTCATAAGTACTCAATATAATTTTATTTTCTGAGCATCTTTCTTCTTAATCATCTTTATCCCTGTGGTTTTTGGTATATGACCCTTTTGCTTTCTACATACTGTTTCTTTTATTTCTAAGGTGTTTTATTTCTCTATCAACCTTTGAAAAATGATGGAACTATTCAGTATCCCTTTCTGCTTCCTTCCCTATCCACAAACTATCTCCAGACAAAGTCTTTATACCTCTGGGTTCATTCATCATCTTTTGTCTCTGGCTATCAGAAAGGGACCTGCAGCTTTCTTTTATTTGTTTTCATTTTGGTTTTAATTCTAAGCTATCAACTTATATCTGGGAAAGTAATTGCTTATTTGGCATCTCTATTTAATAATCTCATAAGTATTTCAAGTTTAGCATGTCCCACAAATTGACTCTTTTGCCTAATTGACTCAAATGTAGATAATATAGTAAAAGACTATGCACCATATAAAAGCAGAAACCTGTCTATTATCTTAAATGATTCCCATCCACACTTCAGCAACATCAGCACAGAAAATGTATTGCAAAGATCTGAGTGCTGCATCTTTTGTCTTTCTACTCAAACCTCATCCTTCTCTCATCTGTATCAATAGCAGTGCTCTCACTCCTGTTTGTTCATCAACATCCAAAAAAGTAAACAAGAAGATAAGTGAGATAAAAACAATAATTTTTATTAGGCTATTAAAATTATATTCCTACTTATTTATTTACATAATTTCAAATTGTAAAGAAATGTACATATGTAAATATGACCCAACACTGTAATGGACAAAGAACTGAAAGATTCTTCTGTTGAGAAAGAGAAACAGCAAAAGAAGATTAAAACATATTATTTACTTTCTATTTATAACTTTCTTCTATATAGAAAAGAAAAATTTGGCTTAGAATAAGTTAATGCCCCCTATTCAACCCAGGATAAGAAGAGTGGAGCAGCACGGTGAGTCATCACTAATCCTGCGTATCCTTCAACAGATCAATGGAACTGTTTTCTATAGAGGGGATGCTAAGAAGTCTTATTAAGACGCTCTGTTAGAAGACTAGTACAATGGATCTTATGACCTCACTTCTGGCCACAATATATGAGAATTTCAAAATCCTGCTATTATTGTATTTAACATAATCATTACAGAGCCCTATAATGAGACTATTAGCATTGCACAAGAAGAAATGCAAGAGCTTCCTCTCCCCTAGTTCACACTGTCTCAAGGAGACAAGGAGATGGTCACATACATGCCAACCAGGAGTGACCTCATGAGGGACAGAATTATCCTGCTCCCTGACCTTAGTCCCCCAGCATCTAGGAATTTTGAGAAAATACATTTTAAAGATTCAAACTGCTCAAATATTCATTTATTATTATGGAATCCTGCAATAAGACAATGATTTTGACATTATAGTCTTTGCTAATAACCTATGCCGATTTTATCTCTTTGTGAATCCTGTGAAAAAACTAATCACTTAACAGTGGCTCATCTGTAATTCTTTCATGCCCATCGAAATTCAACATGGAGCATTTACTTTTCAGATGCCAGTGATGTTATAGGATTTTTTCCCACTATTTATTTAATCAATCAATCAATTTATTTATTTATTCTTTGTGTGTGTGTGTGTGTGTGTGTGTGTGTGTGTGTGTATCATGGTGTACTTGTTGAGGACAACTTGGGGTTGATTAGGAATTATCTTCCATATTGTGGTTTCCAAAATTCAGACTGAGGGAACCCGGTTTGGTATTAAAATTTTTTACCACTGAGCTGTCTGATATGTCCAGCATTTCCTACTATCATACTGATCCAATGGTCCAAATTAGCTTTATTTTCCTGAAATACAGCAATCCAATAGTTGTTTACCTCATTGAACTTCAATGACTGTATCAAATAGCATTCAGGGGGACTTGGATTAAATCTCTAACAGCAAAAAAAAAAAAAAAACAAGAAAATAAAACAAATCATGTGAAGTAAAAAAATAAATTAAGAATATATAGATAAATAAAAGTTCTAGATTAGACATTGATTCAACAACTCCATGCCATCAAGGTCAGTATTTCATTGAAATATCAGTGGGTCCAAAATGGTGACTACTCTGACAGCTGTGTCAATATTTAGACAACAAGAATGGAAGACAATGTCTGCTTCCTATGTGCCTTTTCTTAGAAAAACAAGATCTCCTATAACTATCCATTACAAACTGGATCTTACACACCATTTGTCAAAATGATCTGCTGGACGTGTGTGGTGTGAGAAGATTGCAGAAACAAGCTTGTCAGCCCTTCAGTGAGGGCAGGATCTGGAGAGTGTTAGGGGAGAGATTTGTCAGTTAATAAATCATGTCTGCTGCTCTAAATATTGACCTATTGATCCAGAATTTAAATATTTTCTTTAACACAGAAGCTACTTGAATTTTAAAAATGCCTTAATTATCAGACACAAGATTTAAACTATTATTTCATGGAATTTCTTTCAATCTAAAATGGCTTTTACAGTTGGAGGTTAAGTTACAGTGCCTGCTTTTCTCAATAACTTCAAAATAAAATGAAAAAGTTATCTTTAATTTGGGACCTTTGAATATTTTTCTTTATTTTAATTATTTTTTTTCTTTTGTTGAAAATAGATTGTTTTCATATAATATACCTTAATTATAGTTTCCCCTCCTTCTAAACCTGATTGTTTCCAATTTCTGGCTATTATAAATAGAGTAACAATGAACAAGGCTAAGTAAGTGTCTCTGTGGAAGGATGAAGCATCCTTTGGGTATATGCCCCAGAGTGGTATACTGGGATCATGGGGTAGATGGATTTCCAGCTTCCAGAGGAAGAGGCATACTGATTTCCATAGTAACTGTACAAGTTTGTTCTCCTACCAGCAATAGACAAGTGTCCCAATTACTCAACATCTTCACCAGGTTGAGCTGTCAGTTGTATAATTGATCTTAGCTATTCTGATATGTATAAGATTAAATCTCAACTTAGTTTTACTGTGCATTTTTCTAGTGGAAAACGGTGCTGAACATCTAAATGTTTCTCAATTATCTGAATTTCCTGTCTTAGGAAATCTCTGTTTAGGTCTGTACCCCACTTTCTAATTGGGTAATTTGTTTTCTTGATATCCAGTTATTTTGAGTTCTTCATATATTTTTGCCATTAGCCCTGTATCAGACATATAGTTGGTAAAATTCCTTTTCAATTCTGCAGACTGTCGCTTTGCCTGATTGACAGTGTCTTTTGCCTTACAGAGCTTTTCAGTTTCATGAGATCCCAGTTATTAACTGCTGATCATACTGGCTGCTTTATCAGCGTTCTGTTCAGAAAGTTATCTCCTGTCCCGAAGACTTCAAGGTTATTCCTTACTTTTTCTATCAGGTTCATTGTATCTGTTTTTATGTTGAGATCTTTGATGTATTTAGAGTTGAATTTTATGCAGTGTGATAAATATGGATCTCTTTGGCATTTTCTACATGCAGCCATCCAATTTTACCAGAAGGATTTGTTGAAGATTCTGTGTTTTTTTTTTTTCAGTGTGTATTTGTGGCTTCCTTATCAAAAATCAGGTGTCTATAAGTACATGTATTTTTGAATGAGTTTTCAATTTAATTTTTTTTAATAAACAAGTCTGTTTTTGTAACAAAGCCGTGCTTTTTTATTTTTCTTACTACAGCTTTGTAGGTAGTACTCCTCATAATCAAGGAGGGTGATACCTCCATCACTCATTTTTTTTTTTTGTTCAAGAATTTCATTTTTGTTTCTGTGGTTTTGATGCCATGGGTTTTCACAGAAGCTGAACAATGTTCTTTTAAGAACTGTGAAGAGCTGTGTTGAAACTTGTTGGGGATTGCATTGTATCTGTAGATTGCTTTTGGTAGGATGGGCACTTTTAATTTATTAATACTAGTGATTCTTAAGCATGGGAGATATTTCCACCTTCTGATACCTTCTTCAATTTTTCTTCCATGTCATAATATTTTCATCAGACAAGTTCTCACTAGCTTGGTTAGAGTTACTCCAAGATATTCTGTATTTTTGAAGATGTTATGAAAAGTGCTGTTTTTCTGATATATTTCTCAGTTCAATGTCATTTGTATATAGGGAGCCTCCCATTTTTATGAGATAATTTGATATCCTGCCACCTTGCAGAAAGTTTTATCAGCTTTAAGAGTTATCTGGAGAGATTATTAGGGTTACTTTTATATGTTTTTGTATTATCTGTAAATAAAGACATTTTGACTTCTTTTCAAATTCATATCCACTTGATCTCCTACAGTTGTCTTATTGCTCTTGCTAAGATTTAAATATTATATTGAATAGGTATAGAGATTTGGACCACCTGGTATTTATCCTGATTTTAGCTGCATTGCTTTGAGTTTCTTTTCATTTAAAAGGACATTGGCTATGGGTTTGTTGTAAACTGATTTTAATTCGGGTGCGGTATAGCCTGGTGTCTCTAATCCCTTTAGGACTTTATCGCAAATTGGTGTTGGATTTTGTCAAGAGTTTTTTCCTGTGTCTAATGAGATGATTGTGTGATTTTGTCTTTTAGTTTGTTTTATAGTGCACTACATTTATTGATATATGTGTGTTGAACTACCTCTATATTTCTGAGATCAAGCCTTCTTTATCATAGTGGAAGATATTTTTGATGTGCTCTGCAATTCAGTTTGCAAGTTTTTTCTACTGAGAATTTTTACATAAATGTTCACATAGGGAAATGAACTGTAATTCTCTTTCTTTGTTGAGTCATTCAATGGCTTAGGTATCTAAGTAACACTGACTTCATCAAATGAATTAGTCAGTGCTCCTTCTGTTTCTATGTTGTAGAATAATTTAATGAGTACTGACATGAATTATTTGAAATTCTGGTATAATTGTCTGCTAAAACCATCTGGTCATTGGCTTTTGTAGTTGGTGGAATTTTAATTGCTACTTCTATTTTACTAAGATATATAGGTTTGTTTAAATTGGTTAACTGATCTTGAATTAATTGTGATTAGTGATATTTATTGAGAAAATTATCAATTTATTTTAGATTTTCCAACTTGATGGAGTACAGTTTTCTAAGGAATGTCCTTTGTACTTTCTGGGTTTCCTTTGTGTCAGTTGTTTTGACCCCCTTTTCATCTTGATTTTTTTAATGTGGCTCTTCTCTATATCTTTTAATTAATTTGGCTAAGGTTTTATCAATCATTGATTATTTCAAAGAACCAATTCTTAGTTCTTTGTCTAATTGATTATTTGTATTTTGTTGATGCTTCTTTTTTCTACTTCAGCCCTAAGTTAAATTATCTCTTACTGTCTATTCCTTTAGGGTGTGAAAGCTATTGGCGTGAGATTTCCCCGGTTTTTTCATGCTATCCCCTTTTCTATGATCTTGCATCTTAGAACTGTTTTCATTTTGTCACGTAAGCTTGGGTATGTTGTGTGTCCATATTCATTCAATTCTAGCATGTCTTCAATTGCTTTTGAAATTTCTGTCTTAACCTATCTTTTCATTCAATAATGAGTTGTTTAATTCTATTGTTTATAACCTTTCTGCTGCTTCTGCTATTGTTAATATCCAGCTGTAATATGTGGTCATCAGATTGGATGCAGAGGGCTATTTTAATTTGCTAATATTTATTGAGATTAGAGTTGTACTAAATATGTGGTCAATTTTGGAGAAAGCTCCATGTGGGACTAACAAGAAGGTATATTCTTTTGTTTTTAGATAAAATATTCTGCAAATAAATATCTGTTAGGTTCATTTGGTTTGTGATATCAGTTACCTCCAGCATTCCTCTGTTTAGTTTTTGTTTGGATGCCCTGCCTAGAGGAAAGAGTTAGATACTAAGGTTTCCCACTATTGGTATGTGAAGGTCAATATGTGGTTTAACTTGTAGATGTATTTTTTTATGAACCTGAGTACCCTTTTCTTCAGTGCATACATTTAAAAATTTGTAGTGCCCTCTTGGTGAGTTTTTCTTTTGATTAATATGTAGTGTCTTTATCTCTTGTGATTAGTTTTTGTTTTAAGTATATTTCATCTGATATTAAAATGGCTATCGCAGCTTGCTTCTTAGGTCTATTTTCTTTTAATATAATTTCTATAATTTCACCCTGAGGTGATGTCCATTTCAGATAAATTTTTCAGTCCGTGTATTTTTATTGAGAAATTAAGACCACTGATATTGACAGTTGCTAATGGTCAGTGTTGTTAATTCATGTTATTTTGCTGTTTTTCTGTTCCCCTTTCCCCATGTGTGTATTTTTCTCTCTTCATTTGCTGGTATGGGGTTATTTACTTCCTGTATTTTCTTTAGTGTGGATAACCTCTTTAGTTTGAAGTTTTCCTTCTAGCATTTTTTGTAGAGCTGTATTTATAGCTAGATATAGCTGAAATTTGGTTTTACCATGGAATGTCTTTTTTATGCATCTGTTGTGATTAAAATATTGCTGGCCATAGTAGCTTATTCTGTCACCTGAGGCTTCTGTATTTGTTGAACATCTATTCAGGCTCTGCTGGCTTTGAGAAGCCTAGTGTTATTATAATAAATCTGCTTTTATATGTTATCTGGTCTTTTTCCTTTGCACGTTTTAATAATCTTTCTTTGTCTGTACATTTAGTATTTTTGATTAATATGTGCTAAAGAGGCTATGTTTTCTGCTCCAATCTTTCTGGTGTTCCATAACCTTTTGGTAATTTGATAGTCACCTCTTTCTTTAGGTAAGGGAAATTTTCTTCTGTGATTTTGTTTAAATGTTTTCTGTGGCTTTGAACTAGGTTTCTTCTTCTATTCCCATATTTTTTGTAATGTCCCACACTTCCTAAAAGTTTTGTTCATGAACATTTTAGGTGAAACATCCATTCATCTATCACTGGACTACTTATCTAGAGATTGTTGTTAATAAGAAAATATTTTCTCAGCAAATGAGGTTAAGAGTAGAAAAATATGGAAAATGACAACAAAAACCTACTTCTCTCATTTAAGCAATAAGACTAAAGGAAAGACTGAGGCCTTAGAAATAAAAAGGAGAGGGATTCTAGAAAGCCAAGAAAGAAAAGAAAAATAATTTCAGTTCTGGTATTGAACAGTAGCAGAGGACTTGGAAGGAAAAAAGAAGTCATTGCATTTAAGATACATATGAGAGATCAAAGGCAAGAGAACAGAAACAGCATTTTTTCCTCTTGCAACAATATTGGCATGTTTAAAAGAATGTGTCGACATGAATAGTTGCATGGTGTCAAAGAATGTGGTCCTGGTGCTTAGAATGAGAGCTTCATAGGCACTTGGATATTGGTCCCCAGTAGGTGGAACTGTTTGGAAAGGATTAGGATGTGTGTGGTTGGAAATGATGTGTCAAGACAAGATCTCCTGAGTAAATTGGGAGCATGGAGACCATGGGGGAGGGTTGAAGGGGAAGGGGAAAGGCAGGAAGGAGAGCAGAGAAAAATGTAGAGCTCAATAAAAATCAATTTAAAAAATGCAAAAAAAGATGTGTCATTGGGATCTGACTGGAGGCTTCACTATCCACATTGTACTTTCTTCTTCCTTTTTATGGCTCCTTCTGTGAGCTCTTAGCTGTTACTCCATCTGTCTACATGTGCCATGTGCTACTTCAGCATTGCTATTATGGACTCTAACCCTCTGGAATAATAAGACTAAAATTAAATTCCCTACAAGTTGCCTTGGCCATGATGTTTTATCCATAGCCACAGAGTGGTAACAAATACAGTGGACGAAAAGTTTGTAAAGGTATCAGTGAGAAAGAAAGCAATGCCATGCAAGATGACAGATTCAACACATTTGAGGTAAAGGAGAGATTTATCTTTAGACAGCACAGGCTTCTGTCTGGTCATTATGCTTTTCCTGTCTTTCAAAGTTTAGTCATTGCTGTGCATTCAGTGTTGATGTTTTCCTGCCTCTAAGAACATTTTCTCTGTAGGCATCTTCACAGTTTTACTAAAGACACTCAGGATGCGGTACATCACATACTCGAGATGGTTATAATTGTTCACAAACATTATGTGTGATTGATGGATAAGAATCTATGTTCAAATAATACAGCACATTAGAAATATTGTGAGATCTTTAAATAATTGTCTGAGTACTTGAAGTTTATGCTTGATCTTTGAGTCAAGGAATATCACCAGTCACTGTGTTCTTCTATCCGTAGACTTCAAGATCTTTCTTGAGGATCTATAATAGAAGATTTTGTGACAAAGGCTGGAAGATGAAAGTTACTGAGTTTTCCCAGTCATTTCTGTGAAATGTTGAGAACCTCTGCAGTAATTCCTTAAAATCTTTTCTCAGTAGTACTCTAATGTGTACATGTGCCA
The DNA here is from genome assembly GCF_903992535.2 of Arvicola amphibius. NCBI lineage: Eukaryota > Metazoa > Chordata > Mammalia > Rodentia > Cricetidae > Arvicola > Arvicola amphibius. The sequence goes on from NC_052048.2 coordinate 159,613,989, forward strand.
CATTTTCTATATCCGTTCTTTGGTTGAGGGTCATCTACCTTGTTTCCAAGTTCTGACTATCACAAATAATGCTGCTATGAACATAGTTGAACAAATGTCTTTGTGGTATGATTGAGCATCTTTTGGGTATATACCCAAGAGTGGTATTGCTGGATCTTGAGGTAGGTTTAGTCCCAATTTTCTGAGAATCCTTCACACTGATTTCCAAAGTGTTTGTACAATTTTGCATTCCCATCAGCAATGAAGGAGTATTCACCTTACACCACATCCTCTCCAGCATAAGCTATCATTGTTGTTTTTTGATTTTAGCCATTCTGACATGTGTAAGATGGTATCTCAGAGTTGTTTTTATTTGCATTTCCCTGATGGCTAAGGATGTTGAACATTTCCTTAAGTGTCTTTTGGCCATTTGAGATTCTTCTGTTGAGAATTCTATGTTTAGATCTGTATCCCATTTTTAATTGGGACATTTAGAATTTTAATATCCAACTTCTTGAGTTCTTTATATATTTTTGAGATCAGTCCTTTGTCTGATGTGTGGTTGGTGAAGATCTTTTCCCATTCAGTAGGCTGCCTTTTTGTCTTATTGACTGTGTCCTTTGCTTTACAGAAGTTTCTTAGTTTCAGTAGGTCCCATTTATTTATTGTTGTTAACTCTGCTATAAAAAAAAACAATGACATCTTGAATTTTGCGTGCAAATGGATGGAATTAGAAAACATTGCCCTGAGTGAGGTAACTTAGAACCCAAAAGATGAATATGGTATGTACTTACTCATAAGTGGATACTAGCTATAAACAAAGTATATTGAGCCTATAATTCATAAGTATTGATTCATAAGCTAAGTATTGAGGTGAACCCTAAGAAAAACATATACAGATCCACTTGGAAAGTTGAAACAGACAAGATCATTTCACAAAATTGGGAGATAGGGTGGTGGGAAAAGGGGTGTAAGGGGAAAAGGAGAGGAGAAGTGGAAGGGTGAGGAGAACTTGAGGGAATGGGATAGTCGAGATGGTGGAAGGACAGAGATGAGAGCAAGAAAACAGATATCTTTATTTAGGGATCCATTATAGGGTTAGCAAGAAACCTGTCTCTAGAAAAAAATCCCAAGAATGTACAGGGATGACCCCAGCTAAGACCCTAAGCAATAGAGGAGAGGGGATCCAATCTTGACTTGACATGTAGTCAGACTGATGAATATCTTAAATGTCACCATAAAACCTTCATCCAGCAAGTGATGGAAAGAGAAGCAGAGAACAACATCGAAGCATTGGACTAAGCTTCCAAAGTACACCTGAAGAGTAGGAGGAATATGAACAAAGAGGTCAAGACCATGATGGGTACACCTACTGAAATATTCTACCTGAGCTAATGGGAGCTCATGAACTCCAGCTGGACTGGGAAAAAACAAGCATAGGACCAAACTAGTCCCTCTGATTGTGGTTGACCTTTGCATGGCTGGGGCAGACTAAGAGGCCACTGGCAGTAGCACTAGAATTTATCCCCACTGCATGTACTGGCTTTTTGGGAACCTATTCACTTTGGATGGATACCTTGCTCAGTGAAGATATAGTAGTAAGGGCATTGGACCTTCCCTAAAACAATGTGCCTTAACCTCTAGGAGAATGGGATGGGGGTGGGGTGGGAGGGTTTGTGGAGAGAATGGGAAGAGAGGAGGGAGTGGGAACTTGAATTGGTATGTATAATAAAAAATATGGTTTTCTTTAAAAAAATAAATCTTTACTCAGTTTATACTTTTGAACAAAGCAAAAATATATTGAAGATAGTCACATCAGAAATTTAAAATAAGATTCTTCCTTTTCAGTTCATTGATTCTATATGTGAAATGGTACCAAACATTTAAGATGAATTTAAAAGAGCTTATGAAATAACATCTTTTAAAATGATGGTTATGGTATAAATAATAGAACAAGAGTCAAATATGTATTAGTTTCAAAAGCTGGATATTATTGCTCAAATATATTCATTTTTGAAAATGTACACTTTAGAACATTTGGTAAGATTTTATGTTACTTCATCAAGTCATATTTTAATACTGAACTTGAGTGGGTATATTTTTGGGTTTAATGGTCTATCTACTCTCCAAATATGCATTTGTTGTTTGAAAAAGAATCACTGGAGAACAATGCTTGTTACATAGATTTAGTAACATCTGTTGTATCATTCACTATTTAAAAATTGAGAGTTAAACACTGACTCATTTCTTAATCCAACAAAAAGGAATTTATCTGTGACTTTGATTTTATAAAGAAATAAATCTGTTCCTTGTAATTGGTTTAAATCCATTATGTGTTGAAAAGAATGAAAGACAAAAGAAAATAATGCAATTTCTGAAAGGATTATTAATATCTACAATAATGACAGCTAAGAGCTTTTTGCCTGTGTGCTTTAGCAAAATGTATTGCTATCATAATGACATTCTCTAGATGTCTAGAATCTTTGTTTATATATGCTTCGTGTGGCTTGAAGATTTAGCTCAAGTTTCACACCCAGCTCGTGGGCTTTTGCTTTGACTTGTTTGGTACAAATTCTATTAAAGTAATATTTCTGTCCTGTGGCACACAAACAAAAGTCATGGGAAAAATGTAAAATACAGTAGGAAAAACAAACATTATATTCTCATTTTTTATTGTTGCATATGCGCATAAAGAAATAAGATACTGTTAGAAACAATACACAATACAAGAATATAACCATTTCTTTCTCTATTTTTTTTACTGTTTTTGTATAATTTAGAACATTTATTCTTTAATTATGATATGATGTAGTGAGGAACTGCTGGCAAGCCTGTTTTTTATCCCGGCCAGCTCCTGGCCACCTGGCTAGCTTATGCTCCGAAATAACAACACACAAATTGTATACTTTTAAACATTGCTTGGCCCATTAGCTTCAGCCTCTTACTGGCTAACTCTCACATTTTGATTAACCCATATTTAGTAATGTATGTAACACCACAAGGGGTGGCTTACCGGGAAGATTCTAGCTTATGTCCATCTTGGGTCGGAGCTTCATTGCATCTGACTCACTTCCCTTCTTCCCAGCATTCTCTTCTGTCTACTCCACCCACCTATGTTCTAACTTACCAGGCCAAGCAGTTTTCTTTATTAGTTAACCAATAAAATCAACAGACTGATAAAAGACACACCTACATCAATATGATATTCTACAAGGCTCTTTTTATTTTTATTTTTTTAAAATGAGGTTTCTCTGCGTAACTTTGAAGCCTGTCTTGGAACTCATTTTAGAGGCCAGACTGGTCATGAACTCACAGAGATCTGCTGCCTCTGCTTCCCTAGTGCTGGGATTAAAGGTGTACACCACCACTGCCCAGATTTTTTTAAGTTTTTATTATTATTATTATTTTTTTTTGAGACAGGGTTTCTCTGTAGCTTTTTGGAACCTGTCCTGGAACTAGCTCTTGTAGACCAGGCTGGCCTCGAACTCACAAAGATCCACTTGCCTCAGCCTCCCAAGTGCTGGAATTAAAGGCGTGCGCCACCACCGCCCGGCTTATTATTATTATTATTATTATTATTAAAAATTTCCGCCTCCTCAATACCTCCTAGTTCCCTCCCCCTCCTCTCATTCCCCCCCCCTCCCTCTCCAGTCCGAAGAGCAGTCAGGGTTCCCTGCCCTGTGGGAAGTCCAAGTTCCTCCCCCCTCCATCCAGGTCTAGAAAGGTGAGCATCCAAACAGGCTAGGCGCCCCCAAATTCAGTAAATGCAGTAGGATCAAAACCCAGTGCCATTGTCCTTGGCTTCTCAGCAGCCTTCATTGTCTGCCATGTTAAAGGACTCAGGTTTTCCCCATGCTTTTTCAGTCCCAGTACAGCTGGCCTTGGTGAGCTCACATCAGTTCAGCCCCACCATCTCAGTGGATGGGAGCACCCCTCGCGGTTCTGACTTTCTTGCTCATGTTCTCCCTCCTTCTGCTCCTCATTTGGACCTTGGGAGCTCAGTCTGGAGCTCCAATGTGGGTCTCTGTCTCTATCTCCATCCATCGCCAGATGAAGGTTCTATGGTGATATGCAAGATATTCATCAGTATTACTATAGGAAAAGGCCATTTCAGGCTCCCTCTCCTCAGCTGCCCAAGGAACTAGCTGGGAACATCTCCCTGGACACCTGGGAACACCTCTAGAGTCAAGTATCTTGCCAACTCTAAAATGGCTCCCTTAATTAAGATACATACTTCCCTGCTCCCATATCCACCCTTTCTCCATCCTAACCATCCCATTCCCCCAAGCCCTCCCTATCCTTCCCTTCTCACTTTTTTCCCCATCTCCCCTTAACCCCATCCCACCCCACCCCCAATTTCCCAATTTTTGCCCAGCAATCTTGTCTATTCCAATATCCAGGAGGATAACTGTATGTTTTTCTTTGGGTTAACCTTCTTATTTAGCTTCTCTAGGATCATGAATTATAGGCTCAATGTCCTTTATTTATGGCTAGAAACCAATTAGGAGTGAGTACATCCCATGTTCACCTTTTTGGGTCTGGGATACCTCACTCAGGATAGTGTTTTCTTTTTCCATCCATTTGCCTGCAAAATTCAAGATGTCATTGTTTTTTATCGCTGAGTAGTACTCTAATATGTATATATTCTACACTTTCTTCATCCATTCTTCCACTGAAGGGCATCTAGGAGTTCTTTGGTGGAGTTTTTCGGGTCGCTTATGTACACTATCATATCATCTGCAAATAACGAAAGTTTAACTTCTTCCTTTCCAATTTGAATCCCCTTGATCCCCTTATGTTGTCTTATTGCTATTTCTAGGACTTCAAGCAATATATTGAAGAGATATGGAGAGAGTGGACAGCCTTGTCGTGTTCCTGAATTTAGTGGGATGGCTTTGAGCTTCTCTCCATTTAATTTGATGTTAGCTGTCGGCTTGCTGTAAATAGCTTTTATTATATTTAGATATGATCCTTGTACCCTATTCTCTCCAAGACCTTTATCATAAAGGGGTTTTGAATTTTCTCAAATGCTTTTCAACATCTAATGAAATGATCATATGGTTTTTTTTTCTTTTAGTTTATTTTTATGATACATTCCAACCACAGTTTATCCTCCCTCCACTCTTCCTATCTTCCCCCAGCTTCCCCTTGCCCAAGCCTAGATCCACCAAACTTCTGTTTCCTCTTTAGAAAAGATCAGGTCTCCAAGTGATGACAGTCAGACCAAACAAGTCAAAAGAAGATACAAGATAACAAGGTGAAACCTCACATATAGAGGCTGGAGAAGCAATCAAATAGAATAAAAAAGAGTTTCAAAAGCATTCGAAAGAGTCAGAGACACACCTGTTCCCACTGTTAGGAGTCTGAGAAGAACACCAAGCTAATAGCCATAACATAAATGCAGAGGACCAGGTGCAGACCCATGCAGACCATGCTTGTTCTTTTGGTCCCTGTCCACATGACACTTGCTTAGTTTAGTCAGTGGGCCTTGTTTTCCTGGTGTTCTACATTCCCACTGACTCATACAATTTTTCCTCTCTCTCTTTCTTGGGGTTTCCAGAACTAAGCTCCAAGGAAAGGACCCATAGAGACCTCCAATTTAGACTTTTTATCTCTTCACACTGTCTGGCTCTGAGTCTCTGCATCTGCTCCAATCTGCTGCCAGAAGATACTTCTCTGATGACAATTGGACAAGACACTGTGCTATGAGTATAGTAGAATATATTAAGAATCATTAAATTTAGTTTTCATTATTTTATTTTATTTTGTTTTATTGCCAGTTGTGTTGGTTTCACCCTAAGTGTTTGGGCTATCCAGTCTTCAGTGCTTGGCCTTCCAGGAAGTGTAGAGAATGGGCTCCCTCTAGTGGCTTGGGCCTCAAGTTAAATCAAACATTGGTTGGCCACGCCCACATGTTCTGTGCCACCATTGCCCTAGCACATTTAATAGGAATACAGATCATTGACATGGTAAAAACCAGGGACCATAAAGTTCTCATCTACATCCTGTCGCTGTTGCGGGAAATGATCAATGCAGTTGTATGGAGGGCTGTAATATGAACAAGTTAGTTATTAATAAACTGAGTCACAGACAAGCATATTATATAAGTTAGAGTTTCTTAGAATTCAAGATAACTTTGACAAAGAAAATTGTAAGTAAAAATAGAGAAGAAAAAAAGATATAGTAAGTAGAGTTTCAGAAAGAAACACAGAAATGTAAACATTAAGTTCATAGACTGCAGCTCTAGAATGGAGTATGCAAGACAACAAACTACTACAGCAAACTGGAAAATATAATACTCTTAAATTAATATTTTACTTAGACTATAAAATACTCTAAAACAAAACACAGTGCTATATTCTGAAAATGTAGAAATCTATACCTAGAGATGGAAAGAGTATGAAATTAGAGTTATTTGTATGATGTGGGGATCAAAATGGTGGAGAACCAGGCAGTGGCGCTAGGATGTGGGTGATGTTTTCTGATAGTACATGGCACTTCAGTAACTACCTGCTGCTGTTAGTTTTTCCAGTCAGACACAAGAAGTTCAATGAGATAAGAGCTTCAATCTTTGACCTCCAGAATGCATTTGAAATATCTAAGCAAACAATGTCTAAAGTCAAGAGGTTCAATCTTTATTTCATTTCTTGGTGAAGAGTTAGAATGCAACAATAAATGAGAAAATTTAAATCAAAGATGTATCAAATAAGATAGCAAAACATTGAATTTTGCATCTATAGTAAATATTCAGGAAATATATAATGTTTAAATAAGAAAGGTTATAAAATATAAAACAATATTTAAAAATGGTTTATAAATACTATTAAAACATGATGACAGTGGTGTGAAATGAAAAGAGATGCACACAGGAGAGAACACAAATAATAACAAGAATTAGGCACTACAATAATTTAAAGATGATGCCTTTTCAAATCCTTTAGCTGTCTCTTCACTAGATAAGTACCTTCCTTTGTTTCACAGAGGCATTTTAATTTCCTGAGTTCCCATTTATTATTTATTTGCCTTATTTTCTGAGAAACCAGGTTCATATTTTAATATTGTAATGCATGCTTACATTTTTAGTTGATATTTGTGCAGAGTAAGAGATAAGGATACAGTTCCATTCTTCCACATGTACATATTCAATTTCCCTAGCATCTCCAGGTGAAGACTATGACTTTTTCCCTCTGTATATTTTTGTCTGCTTGTTTGCTTTCTTGCTTTTGCCTCTTTTTAACAAATTCAGTTCAGTAATTTTATAAGCTTCTATGTGGATCTTCTATTATATTGTGTTCATTTACAAGTCAATTTCTGTACTTGTACTCAGAAAAAAGCCACACTTGTATTAAAATTTCTGCAAGGTTGATTAATTAAATTTTGAGCTATAATTAGCCTCTCCTGAGTAGCCATTCATTTTCTATCTTTATCTACATAACATTACTCTGGTGGTCATATTCAAGATTTACAATGTATTAACTAACAAACTACTTTCTTCTACCAACCCTAAAACTAAGAGTGTAATGATTTCATCTCAAACTAACATCAGATAATTCACTGCTTTGTTGTAACTCACATATCTCATGATTCAATCAACAAATTTGATTTGCACTCTGATCTATATCTTTATTTTGTAGTGTAACTGGGGCAGACAAGGATAGAGAAATGTTTAGCCAATTAAGATTTTACTTGCTTTATGTATATAGAACACTCTAATAATAGCACATTTAGAAGTCTATCTTCTTTATCTGAACATTTACACATACACACACACACACACACACACACACACACATATACACATTTTCAATTAATGCACCTCAGTTACACCTAGGACCCCAGTCTACATTCAACTACACCATACAGCCCACTATGAACAATAGAATGTATTTCTCTTCTGCTTGACAATTATCAAAATCGGGCAATTTCTGTTGAAACATATTCCAATAGATCTGGATATGGAAGAGAAAGAGGGGTAATCTGCCTAAACTATTTTTGAATGAATGCCTAATAAGACATGTTGTGTACTTTACACTAATTCTTAGAGATCATTTTTTTTACATTCTGTGTTGGCTCAATTTATGACAACTTAACACAAACTAGAATCATCTGAGAGGAGGAAAATTCCATTGAGAACACGTTTCCAAAAGATCATACTGTAGAAAGACCTGTAGTGCATTTTCTTAATTAGTTGGCATTTCATTACAGGCGATGTCACGCCTGGGCTGGTGGTTCTGGATTCTACGAGAAAGCAAGTTGAGAAAGTCATATGATGAAAGCAGCACTTCTGCAAGGCCTCTGCATCAACTCCTACCTCATGTTCCCACCTGCTTTGAGCATCTGCCTTGGCTTAAATCGCTCAGTTGACTGGGACTTGAGATATGCAAGTCAAATAAACCCTTTTTTCTCAAGCTGCTTTAGTCATCGTGTTTCATTAGTAACTCTAAGAGAACATCTTATGCCTACACATAAGAATGAGAATCCAGTATTTACCATAAAATGCCTATATGTAATCTGACAGGCATATGATTAAAATCAGAGGCATTATGGGAAGGGAGATAATAGTAGAAAAGATTTACAAACTTAATCTATCAATCAAAAGAGCCACTACCAAAACTATACCCCTAATAATCTTGTCCTTCTCTTGAACTTTATAAAAGACCACACAAGATCTGCTCTTTGAGTCCATTCACTAATGTGTCCTGATTTCAATCTTGCAGGTGTTTTCCTTCCTAATATGCACCATTAGTTTGCTTTAATAATCTTTCTTTGCTACTTTGCAATCTGTGTGTGCCTCATTTCATTCTTTAATAAGATGCCAAGAACCCCGAAATACCCATCCATGAAACTGACCACTAGTAACATAATTAAACTTCATAAAGTTCTTGAAAAATCAAAAGAAAAGTACAAAACTAAACAAAAACAAGAGCAAAAGGCTTCAAAAAATTGTTACCATGTTGCAACATGGTCTTTGAGACAATCTGTCTCTATTTTGGTTAGCATTAATCACTCAAATTTGAGTGCAGAATAAACACATTTTCTTTCAGATTAAAACTCTGTTTATGTGCCAACAAAACTATGTAGCATATTAAGCATAATAGAAAAATCCACCTTTAAAGTACACATCAGAAAGGATTACAATTTCAGCTGGGTTGTGGTAATACATGCCTTTAATCCCAGCACTCAGGAGGCAGAGGCAAGCGGATCGCAATGAGTTTGAGGCCAGTCTGGTCTACAAGAGCTAGTTTCAGGACAAGCTCAAAAGCTACAAAGAAAATTTGTCTCACAAAGATAAACAAAAACCAAAAGGTTCCAATTTCAACTGCTAAGTAAAGTCCTATGCTATTCTATCTTAAAACTGAAACCTAAAGCAGAAGAACTTATGGAAGTCAATGTTTTTAAAAATCAAGCAGACACGAGGCCAGCCTGGTCTACAAGAGCTAGTTCCAGGACAGGCTCTAAAAAAAAAAGCTGCAGAGAAACCCTGTCTCGAAAAACCAAAAAAAAAAAAAAAAAAAAAAAAAGGAAAAAATCAAGCAGACATTTCTAAAATGAAAGTTAATAATATGCATGCTTAAAACAAGTGAAAAGTAGAAAACAGGGCTTTTGAAGAGTTTATCTTTTGCTCTTGGTAGAATCTGGACATGAGGGCTTAGGATTTTTACAAAATGGATTCATAAATTATGAGCATCAGGGTTAATAACCAAGATATATCCCATAGACTTTATCACATACCACCAGCCAGTTAACTACATAATAATCAAAGTAATTAAAATAAGAAGAATTATATTTACTGAGTAAACATGCAAAGTTGATTTATCGTCAACATTCTGTACTTGAAGAATGAACAGCCAGGATCTATATGTAGATCTTTTCCTGCGGAAGTCATCCTTTGAAATATATTGCTTTTAGATAAAGTCTTAGAAAATGCTGCTGAAAGTATATAGAAAATAAAAAAATACATTCAAGAAAAACCTTCTGAGTTTCAGTAGGAATAGCTGAAATCCATTTGGAAGTATTTCCTTTTCCTGCAGCTCAAAGTGACCCCTGTAATCTGAGCAGATGTGGCAAAGATAACAGGGCTTTCCCACCCCCTGTCCTGTCATTTCACTCTATAGTAGTAGGGTGTCCTTGAGACGGGCACAGCCAGGGTTTCCTTTTCTGACAGTTTCAAGTTCATGTGGTGGAAAGTTACCTTCCTCATCTAGAGTCCAGGTGTGGCATAAATACGGGTGGCATTATTGCCTTCTCACAATAGGAAGCAGAACTTCTATGATTAAAGAGGGAATTTATGAAGAAGCAGTCTCTTAGCACCTGGAACCATGTACACATAAGAAGAAAGCCACTCAGAGGAACAAATCAAACCATTCCTCCCACCTCAGCTCCAGAGTGATGGAACAGCAATATGCCAACAGACATGACAGTCAGTAAAACAAGGAGTTTCAAAGGTCTCTCAAAAGGAAATAAGAGTATTTTAAATGGAGTGAGTAGATGTCTAAACATAAGAAAGCTTCCAAAACCAAGAACCTTTTTAAAATTTTATTTATTTTCTAAGAAACAATTTTTTTCATTTTACATACAAAACCCAGTACCCATCCCTCCTCCTGCTCCCTTACCCTTCCCCCAACCCCGTCCCCATCCACTTCTCATGAAGAATACGGGTTCACATGTGGAGTCAATAAAATCTAGCACATCACTTTGAGGCAGGACCAAGGCACCCCCCCACACACACTATATCTAGACTGAGTAAGATATTTCACCAAAGAGAATGGGTACTAAAAAGCTAGTACATGCCCAACAATTTGCTCCCACATTCAGAGGGCCTAGTTTGTTCTTTTGCTGGTTCCCCCACTGTCAGTCCAAAGTCAGTGAGCTCCCACTGGGTCAGGTCAGCTGTTTCAGTGGGTATCCCTTTGCTCACATTATCAGTCAACCCTCTCTTTGATTGGACTTTGAGAGTTCAACCCAGTGCTTCATTGTGGATCTCTGTGTTTGCTTCCATCAGTTGCTGAATGAAGGTTCTATGATAACAATTAAGGTAGTCATCAATCAGAGTACAGGGGAAGGCTAGTTAAGGTACATTCTCCACTATTGCTTAGGGTCTTAGCTGGGATGATTCTTGTGGATTCCTGGGAATTTCCTTTGTGTCATTGTTCTTGCTATCCTCATAATGGCTCCCTCCATCATGATATCTCTTTCCTTGATCTCCCTTTCTGTTCTTCCAAAATATTGACCATCAAATTCTCCTCCATCGTCCCTTTTTCCCTTTTCCTTCTTCTATACTTCCTCCTTCTCCCACCCCCAACCCCTGAATTTTCTCAGGAGATTTTGTCTATTTCCCCTTTCTTAGGGAAATCTATGTATGTTTCTCTTAGAGTTCTCCTTGTTACCTTAGCTTCTCTTGGGTCATGAACTATAAGCTTTGCTTTATGCCTAATATCCACTTATGAGTGAGCACATACTGTGTTTGTCTTTCTAGGTCTGTGTTATCTCACTCAGGATAGGTTTTTTTCTAGCTCTGTACATTTGCCTGAAAATTTCAAGATGTCATTGTTTTTTTTTTTTTTTTTTACTTTTTTAAGTACTGAATAGTCCTCTGTTGTGTGAATGTATCCTTTTTTTTTATCCATTCTTCTGTTGGGTGGCATCTATGTTGCTTCCAAGTTCTGATTTTTACAAATAATAATGTCAAGAACATAGCTGAAAATGTCCTTGTAGTATGAATGGGTATCTTTTGGGTATGCAGCCAATACTGGTATTGCTGGGTCTTGAGGTATGTTTATTCCCAATTTTCTAAGAAACCGCCATAATGACTTCCAAAGTGGTTGTACAACCTTGTAATCCCACCAGCAATGCAAGAGTGTTCCCCTTGCTCCACATCCTCTCCAGCATAAGCCATCGTTGGTGTTTTTGTTCTTAGCCATTCTGACTGTTGCAAGAATAATAGCTCAGTATTGTTTTGATTTTAATTTTCCTGATTATATACAATACCCAGTACCCACTTCCTCCTCTCCTCCTGCTCTCTCACCCTTCCCTCCAGTTTTTTAAATGTCTTTTGGCCATTTGAGATCCTTCTGTTGAGAATTCTGTTTCGATCTCTACCCCATTTTTAAATTGGATTATTTGATATTTTAATGTCTAACTTCTTAAGTTCTTTATATATTTTGGAGATCAGTGTTCTTTCTGTTGTAGGGGTGGTAAAGATCTTTTTCCATTCAGTAGGATGTGTTTTTGTCTTATTGACTGTGCCCTTTGCCTTACAGAAGCTTCTCACTTTCAGAAGATTCCATTTATTTAATTGTTGCTCTTAGTATCTGTGCTACTTTATATTTAGGAAGTGGTATCCTGTACCTTTTCACTAAAGACTACTTTCCACTTTCTCTTCTATGAGGTTCAGCATGGTTGGATTTATGTTAAGGTCTGTGAATCATTCGGACTTGAGTTTCTACATGAGGATAGATATGATTCTATTTGCATTCTCCTACATGTTGGCATCCAATTTTGTCATCACCATTTGTTGAAAATGCTTTATTTTTCCCATTATAAAATTTTACTTCTTTGTCAAAAATCAGGTGTTCATAGATGTGTGGATTAATATTATGTCTTTAATTCTATTCAATTGGTCCACCTGTAGGATTTTATGTCAATACCAAGATTTTACAATTGTATAGCTCCTTAAAATAGCTTCATATCAGGGATGGTTATGCCTCCAAAAGTTGCTTACTTGTACAGGATTGTTTGGGCTATCCTGTTTTGTTTTTTTCCATATGAAACTGAGTATTGGTCTTCCAAGGTTTGTGAAGAATTGTGTTGGGATATTAACTGGGATTGCATTGAATTTATAGATTGCTTTCTGTTGGACTCCCATTTTTATTATGTTGATCCTAGTTATCCAAGATCATAGGAGATTTTAGCATTTGATGTTTCTCTGATTTCTTTCTCAGCTTCTTTATCATTTGTATATAAAAGAGATATTGATCTTCTTTTTGAGTTGATCTTGTATCCTGGTACTTAACTGAAGGTGTTTATCAGCTCTAAGAGTTCTCTAGTAGAATTTCTGGGGTCACTTATGCATACTATAATATCATCTGGAAATAATAAAAGTTTGAATTCTTTGTTTTCTATTTGTATCCCCTTGATCTTCCTTTGTAGTCTTATTGATTTAACTAGAATTTTGAGTACCATGTTGAAAGGTGTGGAGAAAATGGACAACCTTGTCTTGTTCCTGATTTTAGTAGAATTGTTTTGAGTTTCTCTCCATTTAACTTAACTCGCTGTCTATCAGTTTTCTGTATATGGCTTTTATTATGTTTAAATATGTTCCTTATATCCCTGATCTCTAACGCCTTTGTCATGAAGGGGTATTGGAATTTGTAGAATGCTTTTTCAGCATCTAATGAGATGATCATATGTTTTTTTTTCTTTTAGTTTATTCATATGGTGGTTTATATTGATAGATTTTTGTAGATTGAGCCATCCCTGCATCTCTGGGATGAAGTCAACTTGATCATGTGATGTGTTCTTAGAATTTATTTGCCAGTATTTTATTGAGTATTTTTGCATCAATGTTTATGAGAGAGATTGGTCTGTAATTCTCTTTCATAGTTGAGTCTGTGTGGTTTGGATATCAGGGTAACTGCAAACTCATTTTAAAAAGTTTGGCAATGTTCCTTATGTTTCTATTGTGTAGAACCATTTGAGAAATATAGGTATTGGCTCTTTTTTGAATTTCTGGTAGAATTCTGTGCAGAAACCATTGGGCCCTGAGCTGTTTTTGATTGAGAGGATTTTGATGACAATTTTTATTTCCTTACAGGTTATAGATCTATTAAAATTGCTTAAGTGGTCTTGATTTAATTTTGATATGTGGTACATATCCAGAAAATTGCTCATTTCTTTTATATTTTCCAATTGTGTGGAGTACAGGTTTTCGAAGTAAGACCTAATGATTCTCTGGATTTTCTCAGTGTCTGTTGTTATGTCAGAGTTTTAAATTCTAATTTTGTTAATTTGGATGTTCTCTCACTGCCTTTTGATTAGTTTGGAGAAGGCTTTGTGTATCTTGTTTATTTTGTGTTTGTTTCATTGATTCTTTTTATTGTTTTCTTCATTTCTATTTTAGTGATTTCAGCCCTCAATTTGATTATTTTCTCTCATCTATTTCTCCTGGGTGAGTCTTCTTCTTTTTGTTTTAGAGCTTTCAATTGTGCTGTTAAGTTGCTAGTGTGAGATATCTCCACATTATTTATGTAGGCACTTAAAGCTTTGAAATTTTCTTTTAGCACTGATTTCAAAGATCCTTTAGAGAAGGATCCATGAGGTGCTAATGAGGTATATTCTTTTATGTTTGGGTGAAATGATCTATAGATGTCCATTTGAGTCATGACATCTGTTAATTCTCATTTCTCTGTTAGTTTCTTCTAGTTGATATGGCCATTAAGGAGAATGGGGTATTAAAATCTCCTACTATTATTGCATGGGTTTTGATGTGTAATTTAAGATTTAGTAATGTTTCTTTTACATATGTTGGTGCTCTTATATGATGGAGGTGAGTTATCTGTCTATGTTACTTTCATTGGTTAATTAATAAAGAAAACTGCCTTGGCCCTTTAAGAGACAGAAAATTAGGTAGGCGGAGTAGACAGAACAGAATTGTGGGAAAAGGGGTAGCAGGCAGTGGGGAGACGATTCAGGCAGTCTCCATAGTGAGTCTCCATGCTTCTCCTCTCCGAGATGGACGCAGGTTAAGATCTCTCCTGGTAAGCCACACCTCGTGGTGCTACACAGATTACTAAATATGGGTTAAAGAAAGATGTAAAAATTAACCAATAAGAGGCTGAAACTATGGGCCAGGCAGTGTTTAAAAGAATACAGTTTCCATGTAATTATTTTGGGTAAAGCTAGCCGGCGGCCGGGTGGTGGGACGCAGCCCCGCCGCTTCCTTCTACACTTATATTTGGGGCATAGTTGTTCAGGATTGAGACTTCAACTTGATGAATTGTTTCCATTATTAGTAAAAGTATCCTTATCCATTTCTTTTGTTTGGTTATAGCTTACAGTCTTTTTTATTAGATATTAGGATAGATACACCTGCTTGTTTTTTATATCTACTTGACTGGAAAATCTTTTCCCAACCTTTTTTTCTAAGGTCATGTCTGTCTTTAAAGTTGGGGTGTGTTTCTTGTATGGAACAGAAAGATCCCATTTTTATATCTGTTCTTTTAGTCGGTCTCTTTTTTTTTGGTTTTTCGAGACAGGGTTTCCCTATAGTTTCTAGAGCCTGTCCTGGATCTAGCTCTTGTAGACCAGGCTGGCCTCGAACTCAGAGGTCCGCCTGCCTCTGCCTCCCGAGTGCTGGGATTAAAGGCATGCACCACCACCGTCTGGTTAGTCGGTGTCTTTTTATAGGTGAATTGAGTTCATTGATATTAAGAGATATTAATGACCAGTGATTATTAATTCCAGTTATTTTTTAGTGGTAGCATTTGTGTGGTTCTATTCTTTGGGGTTTGGTGGTATGAAGTTATCTGTTTCCTCTGTTTTTGTGGCTGCAGTTAACTTCCTTGGGTTGGAGTTTTACTTCTAGGATTTCTGTGAAGTTAGGTTGTGGATAGAAATTGTTTAAATCTGGTTTTGTCATGGAATACCATGTCATGTCTATTTATTGTAACTGAAAGCATCTCTGAGTATAGTAGTCTGGACTTGTATCTATGGTGTCTTAGTGTCTGAAGCACATATATTCAGGACTTTCTTGCTTTCAGGGTTTCTATTAAGAAGTCTGGTATAATTCTGCTAGGTCTGCCTTTATATATTATTTGACCTTTTTCCTTTGTATCTCTTAGTATGTCTATTCTCTGTGTTTAGTATTTTGATTATTATATGGTAAGAGGACTTTTTTTGTCTTCAGTCTATTTGGTGTTCTACAGGCTTCTTGTATCTTCATAATAGTATCCTTCTTCAGCTTGGGAAAGTTTTTCTCTATGATTTAGTTGAATATATGTTTTGTGCTTTTGAGCTTGATTACTTTTACCCCTATTATTTTTTTTTTTTTTTTTTTTTTTTTTTTTTTTTTTTTGGTTTTTCGAGACAGGGTTTCTCTGCAGCTTTTTTAGAGCCTGTCCTGGAACTAGCTCTTGTAGACCAGGCTTGCCTCAAACTCACAGAGATCTGCCTGCCTCTGCCTCCCGACTGCTGGGATTAAAGGCGTGCGCCACCACCGCCCGGCTTACCCCTATTATTCTTAGGTTTGTCTTTGCATGGTATCCCAGATTTTGAATGTTTTGCATTAAGAATTTGTTAGATTTAAGGTTTTCCTTGACTGATACAACTACTTCTTCTATTGTATATTCAATGCCCAAGACTCTTTCGTCCATCTCTTGTATTCTGCTGGATATGTCTGCATCTGTAATCCCCATTCATTTACCCAGATTTTTGATTTCCAGAAATACTTCAGTTTGTGTTTTCTTTATTGCCTCTATTTAATTTTTCACGTCTTTAACTGTTTGAAGTGTTTGATTCACCTGTTTGATTTTTTCTTAGTTTTCTTGGGCTTCCTCAAGAAATGTATTGATTTCTTCTAATTTTTGTTTATCTGTTCTTCCATTCATTTGAGGGAATTTTTCATTTCCTCTTTAATGGTCTCTATCATTTTCATTAAGTTATATTTAAGGATTTTTTTTCTTCTGCTTCCTCTGAGTTTAAGACTTACAGGTGTTTCTATTGTATGATCACTGGTTTCTGGTGTTGCCATGTTGCTATTCAGGTTGTTGAACGTATTCTTGAATTAACACCTACCTATCTCTTCCTCCAATTGGTGCAGGCATTGTATTTGTTTCTAAATTGTAGTTGGTGTCTGTATCTAGGGGATCATCTCTTAGACCGATTGTTGCAGTTGCTGTCTGTGTGGTAGGGAACTGTTCTTTGTCTGTTCTGTGCAGTGACTGTGTCTCAGGGAGCTACCAAGGTCTTCAGGGATGATAGGGTGTGGGGATGCAGTGGGACTTGTAGATTACAGGGTCTGATAGATGGGGGGATATGTTAGAGCAACCTGACTGAAGGTGGCTTTCCTGCTTGATGGCTAGTGCAGCTGAGGCAGGTGGGGGAGGTGCCTAGAACCTAGAGACTGGGCTGTCCAGCTGGGGAGTTGGTTACTTTCCTTTTGGTCTGCTCTGTGCAGTCACAGTCTGTGAATCAGAAAGCTGAAGAGGTCATGGGGGATGGGATGGTTTTGGGACAGAGTGGAATTTTAGCTTACAGATTCTGATTAATGTAAGGCATGGAGCAGCCTACCTACAGATGACTTGCCTGCTGCCTGGCTAAGGGAGGGGCCTGGGGGTTTGCCTTAGGACCTAGGGCCTAGAGACTGGGCTGTCTAGCTGGAGGCTGGTCACTCACCTCTTGATTTGTTCTGTGCAGTCACAGTCTGTGCATCAAAGATCCTCTGAGATTGTGGGGGATGGGTGGGTTTGGGGAAGAGTGGGACTTGTAGATTACAGGGTGCTATCGATGGAGGGGAAAGGATTGGAGCTACTTACCTGCAGGAGGCTTGCTAGTCCAAAACCAAGAACGTTTAAAGTACACAATTTAAGAGAAGATGCATGGTAAGAGATTCAAAGAAGCCAAGCCATGAGATAGAGAGTTGTTAGGGAGAAATGGGGAAGGAGAAAGCTAGAGGTGTTTTAAGGACAGAAGATTTATAATGACAAGTCACAAAAATTTTGCTTGCAAAGGTTCCAA
The DNA here is from genome assembly GCF_903992535.2 of Arvicola amphibius. Lineage (NCBI taxonomy): Eukaryota > Metazoa > Chordata > Mammalia > Rodentia > Cricetidae > Arvicola > Arvicola amphibius. The sequence goes on from NC_052048.2 coordinate 159,631,701, forward strand.
ATCTAATAGGATAATTCACTCAAGAAATAGATGCCATGTGAGACTGTCAAAAACAATAGAGCAATCAGATAGTAATTAAGGAAGTCTGGAAGCTGGGTGTAATGCCAATAGAAGCAGAGAAAGAGACAAAGAGGGGCCTGATGAAATCCTGGCCACTCATGGATAGCTGAGGCCATGTGTTATGCTATATTGTTTGAGAAATAACTTCAAAAACTTCATCTTTCAGGAGAAATAGATTTTTCATGAAATACTCCAATTAAGTCAGCAAAAAATAAAGTAAAAACAAAGACATGATATGAAGGCGAAGAACAGGATCCAGTTCTCAACTAGTCTTTATAATTCATCATACCAAATGAAAACATTTACTGAGCATTTATGTTATACCAAATATGGTGCAATGGGTACAAAAATAAAGAAAAATGAATAATCATATAAATATTTAGTTTGGTAGATAGATATGAGCAATTTCTAACAGTTTTCTAATAGATGCTATAAAAAGACAGGACTAGAGAAATGGTCAGCAGTTAAGAGCTCTTGCTACTCTTGCAGAGGAAACAGATTGTGTCCCCAGAGTCCACGTGGCAGCTGTTCTAATTTCACTTGGAAAGAATGCTGCTATCCAGTTCTAGGGAATCAGCGCCCTCTTCTCTTGTTCTGCAGGCACCAGGCACACATGCAGTCAAAGTAATTACATGCAAGTAAAACACTCATACTAATAAAATAAAAACAAACATTTCTTTAAAATAGAAAAATACTTAATATTAAAATTCATACTGAAAGTATGACTCTTAGATTTGATGATCGAGTAATTAGTGAACAACCCAAAAACAGGGTAAAATATTCCAGAAACCACAGAAAAAATATGTGAGTAGTGAAATTATGTAAATTTAATCTTTTAAAAAATGCTTTTTGTATTAATTTAGATTATATTCTCAGAAACTGTAGCTTTTGTATATACTTAATAAAGGAATATGAGAGATTTTATATAGTTTAGTGGTATGCAGAATACATGTATTATATATGTACATTCATATAAACACATACACATGAATAGCATCTGTCTATGTAAAATTATAAAGGAAATCCTCATTTCTGTTGTGTAATCTAAATTACTGTAATGATCCTGCTCATTATATTTCTTATTAAAATCTCAAATTAATGAGGAAGAAGAGCATTATTATTCTGATAAATGTGTCAGCAATTCTAGTTAAATTAAGAATTGGCAATAAAATCTACTTCTGAAGCAGGGATTGCTAAATACAGTAATCTAGATATAATAGTTACTAAAATACCCTCAGCAGACTATTAGAAGCAGTAAAGCTAAAAGACAGAAACTATTCATTGATTCTGGGGTTGCTTACTGTTTAAATACAGGGTTTATTAGTTACTTTTATGTTCTCATGACAGCTTACCTGCAGAACTATTTAAAAGGAAGAGGATTCACTATAGAAGTTAGCTTGATTAGGGAAAGAACCAGGCTTGCTAAAAGAGGAAACAATTATATTTTTATTCATTATGAAGCGAAAATTCATGAAACAGAAATGAAGAGTCCAAGCTTAGCTTTGCTGTGAGTAAAACACACAGAGAGAGGGCACCTGGGCCACACACAGTTTTCTCCAGGTCCCAGAAAGCCATACCCTAACTTGGTCCCACCTCTTAAAGATAATTGGTTGACAAAGATTCCCCAGTACCTCCCCATTTTTTCTAAATAAAAGTGATCCAAACCCAATAAAAAACTATATACAATAGGAACAGATATCAAGCATAAAATTACAACCAACATAAACAATATTAAGGAATGAATACATAATAAATGTTTTAATAGACATTCTGTTCCACAGAGTCTAAGTCTTGCATTGAAAATAGGCTTGACTATTGTGAAAGGGAACCCTGATGGCTCCTTGGCCTTGAGAGGGAGGGAGGGGAGGTATGGGTGGAGGGGAGGGGAGGGAAGGGGGAGAAGGAGGGGAGAGAAGGGGGAGAAGGAGGGGAGGGAGGGTGGAGGAGGAGGGTAGGAGATGGAAATTTTTAAATATAAAAAAAAATAAAAGTATAAAAAAAAAAAAAAAAAAAAAAAAAAAAAAGAAAATAGGCTTGACAAAATCATAAGAGGATGATAACTACAACTATCTAATTTTCAACCCCATCAAAGGCCTGAGAAGGGAGATAATATTACTTGAGTTGGCAGGAAGTGCAATCAAGCAGCTCCCAAAGCGAGCAGTATTTGATGGAAACAGTTGGCTACCTGAGCAATCACCCAAAGTCTCATTTGCAATGTTGAAGCAACCAACTTTGGCTAAGGCCTAGCATAACTAACAGATTATTTGCAGAGGCAGGAAATTTTTCAGAACCATCTTACCCTGTCTAGACAAGGTTTGCCAGTCCTTTTCCTTATATTCTGCCTATCCAGTCTGGATAACGTGTACTTTGTCAGTGGTTGAGGCATGGGCAGTTTCTTGTCCAAAGGCCAATTGTGCCAAGAAGAAAACAAACACTGAGTAGAGTATGTTCGGTGCTCAACATTCTCTTGGAATAGATTGGTGTTGTCAGGGCCAATCATATCTCCTGTCAGCAGAACCCTAAGCTATTTAAATGCCATATTCTATAGTTCCTTAAAGTGGTTGAAGATTACCTATCTAGGCAGAATACAATTTCTGTGTATCTAAAGAGTCTAATTTATCTGACTATATGTATAACGAACGTGAACAACTACTGACCTGTAATATTTAATACCTATATAACTCAAAGACTAAGACTTCATATCAGAATATTAAATAATCTGTAAACAAACTTGTAGCAAATGAGCACAATGACATCAAAATGTGAACAATGTATAAATATCTTGATTGGAGGTAAGAATAATATATAATGCAATAAGAAAATGTATCCTAAAAGTTGTGTCAATATACAGAATATCCTAAACAGAGATCGAAACATGCATGTATACAATCTGACAGAATAACTTTGCCTAGGTATACAAATAATGTAAACAAAAATAACAAATATAATTTGAACTTGCATCAATATACAAAAACTATACCAATGTAAATTATCCATAAATAATAGCTCACAAGTATTCACTCTATTACCCACTATTATTATTAGTGGAATAAGTTCACACTAAATTATCTATTATCCCATTTGATTTTTCCTTTTTCTTTAATTTGAACCTACATAGTTTTCACTCCAACCCTCTACCTTATACAAGTAATAATCAAAAACCCAAAATGGTGTTCCCAACCCTGAGAACAATCTTTGTTGGGAGAGGGGATGTCATCTTCCAGAATTGCTTCCAGTTCTTATGGGAGCAATGTTCTTTTTATGGGATCCTGTGAAAGTAAAGTGATGGTTAAGTTTTGAGATTACTGTTTAGTATAGTTGCAAATGATTTCTGAGCAGTTGATAGGGCTTTTTCCAAAGTTATTATTTTTAGTTCTGGTGAGAATGTCATGAGAATGTGCACTATTTCAGCAACTGGTACCCCAAAACTGGTCTTTAGTAGTGCTATCAGCATCATGATGTCACCTCAACCAGATAGAGTTGTTGCTGTGGGGCCCCATCTTCTTCCTGGAAACTTCAAAGATTACTGAAGAAAAAGGATCTGTATGAAACTCTATTGTTCATAGTAGAAAACATATATATATATATATATATATATATATATATATATATATACACATACATTCAATGAAGAATACAATATAGACAAAGTTGGCATGGAAAAAGTAAAATTTTTCCTAAAGTCTTCCTTCTGTCCCATACCAGATGGCTCCTGACATGAGACAGAAACTCAGAATGTTCCTTTTAACAACATGCTTAGACTTAGAGACAGACAAATCCATTGTCCACCTCCAGAGCCAGCTCTTTATATTTATATAGATTTGTATATGTGATTTGATCACATCCTCATAAGTCATATTCCTTTTTCTTGATGATGCTTATTGAATAGTTATTTTTCCTTCTGTCAGCATCCAAACAGCCAGGGTCCCTTGAATTTTTTTTCCTAATTTTTTTAATTAAAAATTTCCATCTTCTCCCCTCCGCCGCCCCCTTCCCTCCTCTCCCCTCTACGCATACCGCACTCCCTCCCTCTTCAGGCCAGAGAGCCATCAGCATTCCCTACACTATGTTAAGTCCAAGGTCTTCCCAATTCCCTCCAGGTCCAGGAAGGTGAGCAAACAAACTGACAAGGCTAACACAGAGCCCGTCCTTGAGGTAGAGACCAAGCCCATCGCCATTGTCCTTAGTTTCTTGGTCAGCCTCCACCATCAGCCACTTTCAGAGAGTCTGGTTTGGTCGGATGTTCCATCAGTCCCATTCCAACTGGACTTGGTGATCTCCAGTTAGTTCTGTCCCACCGTCTCCATGGGTGAACGCACCCCTCACGGGTCTGACTTTCTTTCTCATGTTCTCTCTCCTTCTGCTCCTCATCAGGACCTTGGGAGCTCGGTCCAGTGCTCCAATGTGGGGCTCTGTCTCTATCTCCATCCATCGCCAGGTGAAGGTTCTATGATGATATGTAAGATATTCATCAGTATGGCTATAGGATCTGGCCTTTTCCGGCTCCCTCTCCTCAGCTGCCCAAGGAACTAGCTGGGTGCATGTCCCTGGACACCTGGTAACCCTTCTAGAGTCAAGTCTCTTGAGAACCCTAAGATGGCTCCCTTAATTAAGATATATGCTTCCCTGCTCACATATCCACCCTTCCTATATCCCAAGCATCCCATTCCCCCAAGCTCTCCCCATCCTCCCTTTCATGCTTTTCTCTCCCCATCTCCCCTTGTTCCCACCCCACCCCACCCCCAAGTTCCCAATTTATGCCCGGCAATCTTATCTACTTCCAATAACCAGGAGGATAACTATATGTTTTTTCTTTGGGTTCATCTTCTTATTGTCATCTCAAGAATCATGAATTATAGGCTCGATGTCCTTTAATTATGGCTAGAAACCGATTATGAGTGAGTACATCCCATGTTCATCATTTTGAGTCTGGGTTACCTCACTCAGAATGGTGTTTTCTATTTCCATCCATTTGCATGCAAAATTCAAGATGTCATTGTTTTTTATCGCTGAGTAGTATTCTAATATGTATATATTCCACAGTTTCTTCATCCATTCTTCCATTGAAGGGCATCTAGGTGGATTCCAGGTTCTGGCTATTACAAATAATGCTGCTATGAACATAGTTAAACAAATGCTTTTGTAGTATGATTGGGCATCTCTTGGGTAAATTCCCAAGAGTGGAATTGCTGGGTCTTGGGGTAGGTTAATCCCGAATTTCCTGAGAAACCGCCACACTGCTTTCCAAAGTGGTTGCACAAGTGTGCATTCCCACCAGCAATGGATGACTGTACCCCTTACCCCACAATCTCTCCAGCAAAGGCTATCAATGGTGTTTTTGATTTTAGCCAATCTGACAGGTGTAAGATGGTATCTCAAAGTTGTTTTGATTTGCATTTCCCTGATAGCTAAAGAGGTTGAGCCTGACCTTAAGTGTCTTTTGGCCATTTGAACTTCTGTTGAGAATTCTCTGTTCAGTTCGGAGCCCCAGTTTTTAATTGGGTTAATTAGCATTTTAAAGTCTAGTCTCTTGAGTTCCTTATATATTTTAGAGATCAGACCTTTGTCAGTTGCAGGGTTGGTGAAGATCTTTTCCCAGTCAGTAGGCTGCCTTTGTGTCTTAGTGACAGTGTCCTTTGCTTTACAGAAGCTGCTCAGCTTCAGGAAGTCCCATTTATTCAATGTTGCCCTTAATGTCTGTGTTGCTGGGGTTATACGTAGGAAACAGTCTCCCAAGCCCATGTGTTGTAGAGCACATCCCACTTTCTCCGCTATCAGGCTCAGTGTGTTCTGATTAATATTGAGGTCTTTAATCCATTTGCACTTGAGTTTTGTGCATGGTCATAGATATGGATCTACTTTCATTCTTCTACAGGTTGACATTCAGTTCTGCCAGCACCATTTCTTGAAGATGCCCTCTTTCTTCCATTGTGCACTTTTGGCTCCTTTATCAAAAATCATGTGTTCATAGATTTGTGGGTTAAGATCCGGGTCTTCTATTCGATTCCATTGGTCGACTTCCCTGTTTTTATGCCAATACCAAGCTGTTTTCAATACTGTAGCTCTGTAATAGAGTTTGAAGTCAGGGATGGTAATGCCTCCAGAAGTACCTTTATTGTATAAGATTGTTTTGGCTATCCTGGGTTTCTTATTTATCCATGTAAAGTTGATTATTGTCCTCTCAAGATCTGTGAAAAATTTTGTTGGGACCTTGATGGGGATCGCATTGAATCTATAGATTGCTTTTCGTAGAATTGCCATTTTTACAATGTTGATCCTCCCAATCCACGAGCAAGGGAGATCTTTCCATTTTCTAGTATCTTCTTCAATTTTTTCTCTACAAAGACTTAAAATTCCTGTCAAATAAATTCTTCACTTCCTTGGTTAGAGTTACCACAAGGTATTTTATGCTATTTGTGGCTATTGTGAAAGGTGATACTTCTCTGATTTCCCTCTCTGCTTCCTTATCCTTTGTGTATAGGAGGGCAACTGATTTTTTGGAGTTGATTTTGTATCCTGCCATGTTACTGAAGGAGTTTATCAGCTGTAGGAGTTCTTTGGTGGAGTTTTTCGGGTCGCTTATGTACACTATCATATCATCTGCAAATAGCGAAAGTTTAACTTCTTCCTTTCCAATTCGAATCCCCTTGATCCCCTTATGTTGTCTTATTGCTATTGCTAGGACTTCAAGCACTATATTGAAGGGATAAGGAGAGAGTGGACAGCCTTGTTGTGTTCCTGAATTTAGTGGGATGGCCTTGAGTTTTTCTCCATTTAGTTTGATGTTAGCTGTTGGCTTGCTGTAAATAGCCTTTATTATATTTATGAATGACCCTTATATCCCTATTCTCTCCAAGACCTTTATCATAAAGGGGTGTTGAATTTTGTTAAATGCTTTTCAGCATCTACTGAGATGATCATATGGTTTTTTCCTTCAGTTTATTTTTATGATGGATTATATTGATAGATATTCGTATGTTGAACCAGCCCTCCATCTCTGGTATGAAGCCTACTTGATTGTAGTGGATAATTTTTCTAACGTGTTCTTGGATTCGGTTTACTAGTATTTTATTGAGAATTTTTGCATCAATGTTCATGAGTGAGATTGGCCTGTAATTCTCTTTCTTGGTTGAGTGTTTGTGTGGTTTAGATATCAGGGTAACTGTAGCTTCATAAAAGGAATTTGTCAATGACTGTTCTGTTTCTATATTATGAAATACCTTAAGGAGTATAGGTATTAGGTCTTCTTGGAAGTTCTGGTAGAATTCTGCACTGAAACCATCTGTTCCTGGGCTGGTTTTGGTAGGGAGGTTTTTTATCACAGTTTCTAATCTTCACGACTAACAGGACTATTTAGAATGTTCACCTGGTCCTGGTTTAACTTTGGTATATGTTCCTATCTAAAAAAAAAATGTCCATTTCTTTTACATTTTCCAATTTTGTGGTATACAGGCTTTTGTAGTAAGATCTAATGATTCTCTGAATTTCCTCTGTGTCTGTGGTTATGCCCCCCTTTTCATTTCTAATCTTATTAATTTGTTTGTTCTCTCTCTGCTGGTTGATTAGTTTGGCTAGGGGTTTGTCAATCTTGTTGATTTTCTCCAAGAACCATCTTTTTGTTTCATTGATTCTTTGGATTGTTTTTTGTGTTTCTATTTTGTTGATTTCTGCCCTCAGTTTGATTATTTCAAGTCTTCTACTCCTCCTAGGTGAATCTGCTTCTTTTTTTCTAGAGCTTTCAGGTGTGCTGTTAAGTCTCCAATGAGTGCTTTCTCCGTTTTCTTTAAGTGGGCACTTAGTGCTATGAACTTTCCTCTTAGCACTGCCTTCATTGTGTCCCATAGGTTTGAGTATGTTGTGTCTTTGTTTTCATTAAATTCAAGTAAGACTTTAATTTCTTTCTTTATTTCTTCCTTGACCCAGGTGTGGTTCAGTAGTTGACTGTTCAGTTTCCATGAGTTTGTAGGCTTTCTGGGAGTAGCATTGTTGATAAATTCTAATTTTAATCCATGGTGATCTGACAGGACACAGGTGGTTACTAATATTTTTTTGTAACTGTGGAAGTTTGCTTTGTTACCAAGTATGTGGTCAATTTTCGAAAACTTTCCATGAGCAGCAGAGAAGGAGGTATATTCTTTCCTATTTAGGTGGAATGATCTATAGCTGTCTGTTAAGTCCATTTGTTTCATTACCTCCATTAAGTCTTTTAATTCTCTGTTAGGTTTCTGTCTGATTTACCTGTCCATTGGTGAGAGAGGAGAGTTGAAGTTTCCTACTATTAATGTGTGTGGTTTGATGGCTGCCTTGAGTTCTAGTAATGTTTCTTTTACATAAGTGGGTGCTTTTGTATTAGGGGCATAGATATTCAGGATTGAGACTTCATTCTGATGGATTTTTCCTGTTATGAGTATAAAATGACCCTTTCCATCTCTTCTGATTGATTTTAGTTTGAAGTCAACTTTGTTAGAAATTAATATGGCCACACCTGCTTGTTTCTTAGGTCCATTTGCTTGATAAACCTTTTCCCAAACCTTTACTCTGAGTTGGTGTCTGTGGTTGAGGTGAGCTTCTTGTAAACAGCAGAATGTTGGATCCTGTTTTCGTATCCAATCTCTTAGCCTGTGCTTTTTTATAGATGAATTGAGTCCATTGATATTAAGTGATATTACTGACCAGTGGTTGTTAACTCTGGACATTTTTTTTTGTAGTAGAGTTTGTGCGTTTCCCTTCTTCTAGTTGTGCTGGTGAAGAGTCACTAGATGTCTAAGTTATTGTGGGCATTGTTGGACTCGTTGGTTTCTGATTTTCCTTCTATTACTTTCTGCAAGGCTGGATTTGTGGCTACGTATTGTTTAAATCTGTTTTTGTCTGGGAATATTTTGTTTTCTCCATTAATGGTGAAAGCAAGCTTTGCTGGGTATAGTAGTCTGGGCTTGCATCCATGTTCCCTTAGTGTCTGTAGCACATCTCTCCAAGACCTTCTGGCTTTCATGGTTTCCAGTGAGAAGTCAGGTGTAATTCTGATAGGTTTCCCTTTATATGTTACTTGACCTTATTCCTTTGCAGCTCTTAATATCTGTTCTTTATTCTGTATGTTATGTGTTTTGATTATTATATGGCACAGGGATGCTTTCTTTTGATCCAGTCTATTTGGTGTTCTGTAGGCTTCTTGTACCTTCATAGGAATATCCTTCTTTAGGTTGAGGAAATTTTCTTCTATAATTTTGTTGAATATATTTTCTGGGCCTTTGAGTTGTAATCCTTCTCCTTCTTCTACCCCAATTATTCTTAGGTTTGGTCTTTTCATGGTGTCCCAGATATCCTGGTTGTTTTGTGTTAAGAATTTGTTGGATTTGTTTTGTTCTTTAATCTGTGAGTTTATTTCCTCTATAGTATCTTCAGAGTTCAAGATTCTTTCTTCCATCTCTTGGATTCTGTTGGTAATACTTGTCTCTGTAGTTTCTGTTCGTTTACTCAGAATTTCCATTTCCAGTCTTCCCTCGGATTGTGTTTACTTCATTACCTCCATTTCATTTTTCAGGTCTTGTACTGTTTCCCTTACCTGTTTGATTGCTTTTTCTTGTTTTTCTTGGGTATCTTTGAGAGATTTATTTATTTTGTCTACCTTTTTGTTTGTCATCTCCATTTCTTTATGGCAGTTTTTTACCTTCTGTTTAAGGTCCTCTATTATTTTCATAAAGTACTGTTTAAGGTCGATTTCTTCTATTTCCTCTGGAGTAGGGCATACAATTCTTGTTGTTTCAGATGCCTGGATTCTGGTGAAGTCATGTTGCCTTTCAGGTTGCTGGAGGAGTTCTTGCATTGGTGCCTGCCCATCTCTTTCTTCAAATGGAGCTAGGAGAGACTTGGTGTCTTGGTCCAATCTTTGCTGTGACTGAATCTGGGTGGCTCTCCTCAGTGCTGGAGCAGGACCTATTCCTTGCAGCACAATCTGAAGGAGCCAGCACTCCCTTGCCGGAATCCTCAGACCTGCCTGGAGGGCAGCCTCTCTTACCTCTGCGTGGGTGACCCGTCCAGAGGGAATGCCACAGCACTGAATCAGGGATTCCTGATAGTCAAGGGACTCCGCAGGGAAAAAAGGGCAAAGGTGGAGGCAGGATGAGATGGAGTATCACACAGTGAACCTTGCAGCTCAATCTGAAGGAGGCAGAACTCCCTTGCCAGAATCCTCAGACCTGCCTGGAAGGCAGCCTCTCACCCCTTTCCCTCCACTGCTTTTTCTGTTTCAGGCTAATGGCTCCTTGCTGGGCAGGTATCTCAGACAAAGGCCCAGCTTGCCAGCGGCAAGCTGAGTGGGATAAAGGAACTCCCTCATCACTGACTCCCAGCCCGGATAAGGGCCAAGCAGGGCGGTTTTGTGGCCCCTAAGGAGTGGAGTGGTGCTTTAGGGATGCTGGGATTGGATAGGAAGAGAAGGGCAGAAGGCACGAGGAGAAACCCCTGCAGAATGACCAGAAAGATTCGGAGGTCGAGGAATGTCTCCTCGTGAATTTTTAAAGATGTGTATTTTCCTGTAAAGACAAGAGCAAAATCCGGCATCAACCGTATGTTTTCCTTACCACCTGTATGGTTGTCACCATTGTGAATGAGCTCTCATTTCTGTTTCTCAAGAGGTTTCTCTTTCAAGGCTAATCTTTATTAATTTTGATGGTATCCATAATTTTTCTTCACCTGTGGAATCAAGAGTAAAACCCCTTCCCCAACATAGTACATCTCCTGGTTTACATTGTGAAGTCAATATATCCCTGGTTGATTCAATTCAGAAGTTTTTTTCATTATCTAATATCTCTCTGCTGCCATTGTTCCTTTCTTATTAGTGTTAAGAAAATTCAAGGTTAATAAGGCATTATGCAATCTATTTATGGAGGTATTTTCCATCCCTTTCTGTTTGTTTAGCATATCTTTTATAGTTTGATTTGACCTTTCTATACTGCCTGACCTGTAGGATTATGTGACCTGTAATATGCTTTATATTATAATAAGCAAAAACCATTTCATTTTCTTAGATACATATGCTGGATCATTGTCTGTCTTTATTTGAACAGGAATACCCATGATGGCCATAACTTCTAATAAATGTGATTACTGAGTCGGTCTTTTCTGAGATCAAGGCAGTAAGATACCCAATGAAAACCTGAATATGTGTCAATGGTGTGGTGCACATATTTTAATTTTCCAAATTCTGTAAAATGGAACACATTCCCCTTCAGATCTCATTCTTTGAGTACCCTTTGGGTTACTCTCTACAGGTAATGGTGTTTGATTATAGAACGAGCAAATAGGACATCTCTTTATAATCTCCTTAGCTTGTTGTCATGTAATAGGTAACTCTTTCTTTAAACCTTTGCCATTGACATGATGTTTTTCATGAAATTCTGAGGCCGGCAACATGTTTCCAACCAATAATTGATCAATTTCTGCATTACCTTGTACTAGAGAACCTGGCAGACCCATATGGGATTGGAGGTGGGTTATGTATATAGGACAGAGTGTATTCCTGATTATGTTTTGCTCCTGAATGAATAATAAAGTTAATTCTGAATCATCTGGTATAAATTCAGTGGTTTCAATATGAAAAACAACTCTTTCTGCATATTATAAATCAGTAACTATAAGAGAGGTTCTTTAAAACACTTTAGTACCATAAGAATGGCATATAATTCTGCCTTCTGGACAGAATTATAAGGGCTTTGTTCCACCTTACTTAATTCTTCTGATTTGTGACCTGCTTTCCCTGATTTATTTGTATCAGTATAAAATGTATGGACTCCAGTTATTGGTACATCACTCTCAACCATCTCTCCATCCCTACAATCACATTCTTTACCTCAAAAAGATATACTTATCCAATATTTTTTAAATTATATTTTTATTTTATTATTTTTATTTTACTTGACAAAAACCGAAGTAGTCACTGGTGAGAGAGCCGGCTCCAGGGCCACAAGAGTGGGACAACTGGCCCTGCCCCTCACCAGCTGCAGCACATAGAAGAGTGGGCACAGTACCTTGCCTTGGTAGCACACTTGAGCTGGGGTGCAGGTGAGCATACACACAGTTAACATACATACATGCGGGTAAAACACTCATATACAAACTCTCTGTGGGCATGAGAGCAATAGAACTACTCTGCCCACTCTCTCATATGCCTTAGGGTAACAAGGGTGAGGAAAATATGCCTTCTCCTACTCCTTGCCACCTGCAACAGGCAAGAGAGATGAACTCCAGGCATGAAAATGGAAGAGCAGGACCTTCCCTTCCCCAAGTTCTACAAGCCAGAAAGCAGACCCTTTGCCTGGGCAAAATAGTAGAGCTGCCTCTGTTTATGTGAGTGCAGGTGAGCTGGACTCAATGGTGTGAGAGCAGAAGAACTGGCCTTGCTTCTTCTTCACCAAGGTGAATTTGAGGGAAAGCAGACAGACAGGCAGGCTAACCACCTAGGCTCAGAACCAGGACTACAAGGTAGCACACCCCAACATCCACCTCAACTTTGATCTACTGGAGCATGTGAAGGGGCTGGTCCTGCAGATCCAAAGCAACAGGATCTCAGTGACAGGGGGCAACTATAGGAACCAATAGGAGTCCTAGTAAGGGCCCAGGATTGATGGTGTTGCCAGAGCCTTGATACTAGACCAATGACTCATAGCAGTTAACATAAGTAAAGATGTCTGATCTAAAGGGTTAACTATGTGACCCACTGTGTCACATAGCTTCCATGCCAAGATTTTGTTATGCTTTGTTTTACGTCTTGTTTTTACTTTGAAATTTTGTTTTGCAGGGGGTGTTATAAGGGCAGAGGACAAGGGAGGGGAATGGAAGATGAGTGGGATTGGGATTCATAATGTGAAATCCCCAAGGAATCAATACAAAGTTTTTTAAAAATGAAAAGATCACTGGGGAGAAGGTTGATAAATACTCACCAAACATTTCCTTCCAAGGACAAGTGATCATTCCCATTTCTGAATATGCAAAGTACATAACAGCCAGCAGTAGCTACTTCCAGAACTGATTTTTATTTTACCCCAAGCCTCACAATGTTTCATTTTCAAATAGTGACAATGCAATTTCAGCTTACAATGACTGCATAGCAGTGATAGATGCTTGCATGGATCCATTCTTCAAATGACTTATTGAAATCCCTGAAATATGTACACAGATGCACACTGGATGGGAACTGTCAATATCATATCTGCTATAAAAAAAATCATGGGGAAACGACATGATAATTTGTGTTGTAAATTAATGAGGAAACATTTCAAATAGCTTTGAGAGGCAATAATCTATTAAAATCAAGAAGAAAAAATTAAAAGGTGCCATCAGCTTCTTTATTTATTTATTCAATGATAGTGTCTAAATGAGCCAGAACTGGTGCCAGAGGGCTTCAACTACATATTTTAATGTCATATCAAATTACTGTCATTCTAATATATAGACAATATATTTGCATCATATTTGTGACAAATGTCAGGCTAATACCATAACAAAATGACTACCAGGATATTTCATACTTATTAACAGAATGTGTTTCTAGGTATAAGAACTCATTTACAAGTGTCACACAAACAGAATTATGAAACTTGCAATCTCTGGATGAAGAGCTCTTACTTCGTAGCACATACATCATTTATATCATTTAGTGAAATGAATACTTAACATTCTTCCTAGGCCTTACTAAATCAACTATTTTCATTAAATTTTCTTCAGCACTTCCACCTGTAGTGTTGGCTTCTGAATGTATCAGTCTGATTGTTTCATATCAACATTCTCAAACTGCCCATAAATGGTTAATGTTTTCTTCTTCTGAGGTGACATTTTAAAAACAGGAGGATTACCAGAAATGCTTCAATTCTGTCTTGTCTGTACACTTAGAATACAATTATCTCTTCTACTCAAGGATAAATCTTTTCTTCTCTCATTTGACCTTGTACAATTTTCCTTTATCTCTCCTGAGTCATTTTAAACTAAGAAACACCAGGCATTTTTACACTGAGAAACTATATGGTCTTGTTTCATGAGAAATGATTTTTTAATAAATGTCCCCTGTACCAAAACGTTTCTCAAATCTTTAAAAGGAACACATCCTTTGGTCCAACACAAGCACACTCAGGATAAATTCACTTAGAAGTTAAATTTTATGTGATGTTAAAAAGTAGAAAACTACTTTAAAAGAAATAGTATTGAAAGGAGTTTCTATATTAATACATAACCGAAGCAATCAGTCAGTCACCCAATGTCACCAACAGTCAGTAATTGATTCCCAGTTCTGACAAAAAAAAAAAAAAAAATCCATAAGCCGGGCGGCGGTGGCGCACGCTTTTAATCCCAGCACTCGGGAGGCAGAGGCAGGCAGATCTCTGTGAGTTCGAGACCAGCCTGGTCTACAAGAGCTAGTTCCAGGACAGGCTCCAAAGCTACAGAGAAACCCTGTCTCGAAAAACCAAAAAAAAATCCATAATAACCAAAGCATTAAAATGATACTACATGCCTCTCCCATGTAAAGTTATCCTGTAGGCAGGAGGTTGCAGGATAACAGTGTGCTGATTGTAGATTTTCCTTGACATTAAACAAGGTTCTAGGAAATTTATTTATTTATTTATTCTTAACTTTGTATAGTCATGAATTGAACATGAAGAAAACTAGATTCTCTCTGTGTGTCTCTGTGTCTGATTCTGCCTTTCTCTGTCTTTGTTTCTCCTTCCCCCCCCCTCTCTCTCTCTCTCTCTCTCTCTCTCTCTCTCTCTCTCTCTCTCTCTCTCTCTCTCTCCCTGTGTGTGTGTGTGTGTGTGCGCGCGCGCGTGTGCGTGTATGTGTGTTTGTGTTCATTTCCTTCACTGAAAACTGCATTTCTGTATTGTAAACTTATTCACTGACTTTAGCTAATACTATTACTGGCTTGATAACACATGAGCTTGTCACAGTAAACCTAGATTTTCAAACATTACACCTTCCAGCAACTGTGTTCTTCTACTCTAAATCACTGACACTTTCTACAAAACAATTTCAAGGCATTGACTCCCTCTGGCCCTTATGCCTACTGAATGGCTCCCTGAAAGCTTTTGGTCAGAAATCTCAACCTTTTATATTTCATAGGCCAGTGTAAGAGCTATCTTTCTATAGTGGCAGGTGTTTGGCAAGATGGCATAAGGTACCATTATGTCTTTTTGTTCCAGGAGATCTAAGTTTATATGCAAATTACAGCCCTGCAACCCACAAAAACAGGAATGGGCTTACAATGTATAAGAAAAAAGTGTTCTTGCATTTTCTTCTCCCTTAGTATGTAGGATTTTCTGCTACAGGGTTACATGGTTACATGTGAAACATACAGGATGACATACTAGGTAGGTTCCTGTTTCTGCTTAGTTGAGGCAGTTGATAAGTAATTTCATTTTTTTATTAAAAATTCCACCTCCTCCCTTCCTCCCATTTCCCTCCCGTCCCCCTCCCCTTCCCTCTCCAGTTCAAAGAGCAGTCAGGGTTCCCTGCCCAGTGTAAAATCCAAGGTCCTCACCCCTCCATCCAGGTCTAGGAAGGTGAGCATCCAAACAGACTAGGATCCCACAAAGCCAGTCCATGCAGCAGAATCAAAACCCAGTGCCATTGTCCTTGGCTTCTCAGTCAGCTCTCATTGTCAGCCACATTCAGAGAGACCAGTTTGATCACATGCTCCTTCAGTCCCTATCCAGCTGGCCTTAGTGAGCTCCCATTAGATCAGCCCCACCATCTAAGTGGGTGGGGGCATCCCTCGTGGTCCTGACTTCCTTGCTCATGTTCTCCCTCCTTCTGCTCCTCATTTGGACCTTGGGAGCTCAGTCCAGTGCTCCAATGTGGGGCTCTGTCTCTATCTCCATCCGTCGCCAGATAAAGATTCTATGGTGATATGCAAGATATTCATCAGTGTGGCTATAGGACAGGGCCAGTTGAGGCACCCTTTCCTCTGCTGCCCATGGAACAAGCTGGGGAATCTCCTTGGACACCTGGGAACCCCTCTAGAGTGAAGTCTCTTGCCAACCCTAAAATGGCTCCCTTAATTAAGATATCTACTTCCTTGTTCCCATATTCACCCTTCCTCCATCCCAACCATCCCATTCCCCCAAGCTCTCCCCATACTCCCCTTCTCCCTTCTCTCTCCCCATCTCCCCTTACCCCCACCCACTACCCCTGTGTCCCAACTTTTGCCTGGCAATTATGTCTACTTCAAATATCTAGGAGAATAACTATATGTTTTTCTTTGGGTTCACCTTCTTATTTAGCTTCTCTAGGATCACGTATTATAGGCTCATTGTCCTTTATTTATGTCTAGAATCCACTTATGAGTGAGTACATACCATATTCATCTTTTATCCATTACGATCAAGTAGGCTTCATCCTAGAGATGCAGGGCTGGTTCAACATATGAAATTCTATCAATGTATAATATAATATAAATAAACTGAAAGAAAAAACCATATGATAATTTCATTAGATACAGAAAAATCATTTGACAAAATTTAACACCACTTTATGATAAAGGTTTTGGAGAGGTTAGGGATACTAGGATCATACCTAAATATAAGAAAAGCAATATATAGCAAACCAAAAAATTATATATCAAATATATAAAATTTATATCAAATTAAATGGAGAGAAACTCAAAGCTATTTCACGGAAATCAGGAATAAGACAAGGCTGTCCACTCTCACCATATCTCTTCTACATAGTTCTTGAAGTTCTAGCAATAGCAATAAGACAACATCAGGAGATCAAGGTGATTCGAATCGGAAAGAAAGAAGTCAAACTTTTGTTATTTGCAGATGATAAGATAGTGTACATTAGTGACCCCAAAAACTCTACCAAAGAACTCCTACAGCTGATAAATAACTTCAGTGATGTGGCAGGTTACAAGATCAACTCAAAAAAAAAAAAAAAACCAGTTGCCCTCCTATACACAAAGGATAGAGAAGCAGAGAGGGAAATCAGAGAAACTTCATCTTTTAAAATAGTCACAAATAGCATAAATTATTTTGGGGTAATTCTAACCAAGGAAGTGAAAGATCTATTTGACAAGAACTTTAAGGCATTGATGAAAGAAATTGAAGAGGACACTAAAAAATGGAAGGATCGCCAATGCTCTTGGATGGGTAGGATCAACATAGTAAAATGGCAATTCTACCAAAGGTAATTATAAATTCAACACAAACCCACCAAAATCCCAACAAAATTCTTCACAGACATTGAGAGAACAGTAATCAACTTTATATGGAAAAACAAAAAACTCAGGATAGCCAAAACAATCTTATACAATAAAGGAACTTCTGGAGGCATTACCATCCCTGACTTCAAACTTTATTACAGAGCTACAGTATTGAAAACAGCTTGGTATTGGCATAAAAACAGAGAAGTGGACCAATGGAATCGAATAGATAAGTAATTTCTGTAAAGAAGAAAAAGTCAAGCAAGAGTGTATTTTGATCATCAGCTTAGGGTTTTCCTTATGTAAGTAGTTTCTCCAAATAAATCTCCAGTATCTGTAAAAGTCAGAACTTGGAGAAACTTCCACGTGTAAAATCATTTTCACCTGGAAAAAGTGCAATGGCAGCAAGGTTCTACTACTGGATTCTAAAGGTATAGCCAAATTGACTGTTTTTTTCCTTGATTATAAAAGGCATAGCAGGAGTGAGGCTCATTAATGAACTCAAACAGCAATCCATTTAAAAAAAATATCCTCTTCTCTTGTTGTCTCTTCATTCTCGCCTTTTGGACAGCTGCTGATAGTTAGAGTTTCCTATGGTGGGCTTTTCTCTAAAGTTGAAGAAAATTGAACTTGAGCTTCTCTTTGAATCCATTCTTAATTTTTTTATTTTAAATATTTATTAATTTGTGTGTGTATCTCTCTGTGTGTATTCATATATACATGAATGCAGGTGATCACATAGACTAAAAGTTTGAAGACTCCTGGAGCTAGAATCCCAAGTAGTTATGAATTGCCTGTCATGGATCCTGGAAACTGAACTCAGATCCTTTTCAACAGCAGTATTCTTAACTGCTGAGACATCATTTAAGCACTACTCATTCTTAAATCATTTTATTGATGAGACTAAGTACCCCATGATGGAACCTCAATTTCCCCAGTATCATCTGACCATCATGAAAGGATTTCTCAAAATATCAAGTAATATCAAAATAATTCATACTTGTCTAAGTCACAGAATTAGTAAAGATACTCAAGTTCTCTAGTTTCCTACATAAGGTAAGGAAGAGATGGTGTAGAAGGTCCTTCTGTTTATGTGTTGCTTTCATTGGTTGAATAAAGAAACTGCCTTGGCCTTTTGATAGGACAGAACTTAGGTAAGCAGCGTAGACATAACTGAATGTTGGGAAGAAGGACAGAGTGGCAGTGCCATGGCTCTCCTGCCTGAGATGGATGCTGGTTAGAATCTTTCCCAGTAAGCCACGACCTCGTGGTGATATAAAGATTACTAGAAATGGGTTAAATCAAGACGTGAGAGTTATCCAATAAGAGGCTAGAGATAATGGGCCAGGCAGTTTAATTAATTGTATTTAATTAATATTATTTCTGTGTGATTATTCCAGGTATAAGCTAGCTGGGCAGCTGAGACAAACAAAGGGCCACCCCACTCCCTTCAACAGTGCTCTAGACTTCTCTTGATCCCTAGTTGTATGTTAAAAGGAAAGCTACCCTGAAACATAGAGAGGTCAGGAACTGATTTACATGAGCCTCTCGATCTTCTGTTTCTTTGTACTGCAAAGCCAAGGCTTTAGCAACAATTTGATGTCACATTTGCGGAAGGTTACAGAGCAGTAGAACTGTATAACAAACAAGCAAAACCACAACAGCATATTCTATTCTTACGATCAAGGTAGGAAATAAACATCTAATATAAAAACTAATGTAGCTTGCAGTAGTTAGTGTGGCACTTGCCCTTGAAACTCTATGCATGAAAACTGTCAAATAAAAGTGGCACTATGAATTTTGAATGGCAGAAGCATACTATGTTATCAGTGCATAATGCTACAGGATGTTCTATGTTTCCCATACTAAACATAAGAAATGTTACCCGAACATCTTAACCGTTGATCTTTTAAAATAACTTCACTTATCATATAATGTAGCTAAAGAAAAGCACTATAAATACACAGAGACGGTTAAAAAAAGAAATTATAAAATTCACAGGTAAATGGATAGAGCTAGAAAAATATCATCCAGAGTGAAGTAACCCAGACCGTTAAAAACAAATATTGCATGTCTTCTCTTATATGTGGATATTAGCTTTTAAGTATTCAATATGTGTACTATAATATGTATAACCCAAGAAATTAGGAACAAATTAAGGGATGGGGGAGGGTAACATATCTCCAGGAAGAGGGAATAGAGTACATAGTTATAGAGAGACAGGATGTGAGATTAGAACACAAAGATTAAACAGAGATGGTAAGGAAGAGATGGGTAAGGGAAAGAATAATGTTAAGAGCAATTAACATTAAGTGTCTATTCAGGTATTATATGGGAACCTCCTAATACTGTAGAATCTTCTTAAGGATTTACATGTATAAAAGAATCTAAACAGAGTAATCAAAGAAAAAGGAGAAAATGTCCCAACTAGACATTTTTAGTCATTATGTGAAACTGTCAGTTTAACCAATGGGCTAAATATAGTTGGGTTGTTGGCCAAAGAGACATCCTGTCTATACTTACTACCTAGCTATTGGCCATTCAACCCTTTATTAAACCAGTAACAGCAATATCTCTTTACACAGTGTACAAATATCCCACAACGCTGGTTACTGTTTATGGTACTAAAAAGTACTTTGCATGCTGAACACTACCAAGGGAGAAAAATAAGCACTAACCCAGCTATAAACCCTGTGATCTTCAACAGTAATGTACCTGCATGATAT
This sequence comes from Arvicola amphibius, assembly GCF_903992535.2. Lineage (NCBI taxonomy): Eukaryota > Metazoa > Chordata > Mammalia > Rodentia > Cricetidae > Arvicola > Arvicola amphibius. The sequence continues at coordinate 159,651,675 of NC_052048.2, forward strand.
GTTTGTCTAATACTGGCACAAATAATGTGGTAGCAACCAACTACTCTTTGATTGCATTTAAGGCTCACTCCACAAGGTAGATCTCATGCCTGACACTACTCAATAGCTAAGAACCTGAGACTGGATAGACCTTGGTCTTAGATGAAAACCAAATACTATTGTTATGTTAATATATAGCATTAAAATGACTTCTGAGAACATTCTGCTATAGTCATGGATCTCAGTCTCAGTCATCAGTGTAACAGCTTCCTCCTGAGTAGATGGGAACTAGCACAGAGACCCACAAGTAGACATTGTGCAGAAAGTGTGAGACATTAGAATACTCAGTCCTAAATAGGATGTCTTAATCAAACATCTCTCCTGAGATGTCAAGAAGCTATGTGGAAGAGGATCATAAATATTATAAGAGACAGAGTATAGATAATACCAAGGAAAACATTGTCTTTCAGACACAACAGAAATAACACACATGTGAACTCACAGAGACTTTGGAAGCATGTGTAGGGCCTACACAGATTCAAGCCAGGAAGAATCTGTGCTGGATAGTTTTGTGTCAACTTGACATGAGCTAGACTCACTGAAGAGGAGAAAATGCTTCTGTACAATCCTAGGGAAGGAAGCTCTGTATATTATTTTCTTAATTAGTGACTGTTGTGGGAGAGCTCAGACAGTTGTGGGTAGTGACATCCATTGGAAGGTGGTCTTGGGTTATATAAGAAAGCAGGCAAAGCAAGAATGAGAGAAATCCAGTAAGCAGCACCCATCCATGGTCTCTGTATCAGCTCATATCTCCAGGATTCTACCTTGCTTGAGACCCCATCCTGATGTCCTTTGATGATGAATGGTGATATAAAAGTATGAGTCAAATAAACCCTTTCCTCCACAACTTGTTTTTGGTCATGGAGTCTCACTGCAGCAATAGAAACTCTGACTAAGACAGGGTCTCAACAGTGAGAAGGGGAAGTAGACACATGCTTCCATCAATTGATATCTGTTTCCAAAGGAAAAATGAGTTCTTCTCAATAGAGTTTCACTGATATAGAAATGACACTTAAGGGTAAACCCAATGCCCAGCAACAGATGAACAGCACAAAATGAATTCAATGATATTTTTGTAGACTTTTTCTCTCATATTTTTGTTTAGTCATTTTTTTCTTGTTGGACTTTTGCTTACATGTTACAGTTTCTAAATTTATGCTCTCATGATTTATGTGTATGCATGCATGTATGTGTTTTTGTGCCTATGAATGTGTGCATTTCTTGTGATTTTTCTTTATATTTTATGTTTGAGTTGTTTTGGAGTTAGGTAGTTGAAGAGATGGAGAAGATTTTGGAGGAGTTGTAAAGAGGAAACCACTGTCAGAATAAATTATATAAAATTTTTCTTCAATAACTAATAAATATATAAATAAATAATAAATAGACAAATAAAAATACCTTGAGAGTTTAAGTGATAATTTATCAAATGATGTTTTCCACTTTCTGAAGTGTAAGACAGTAACAAGGAGGAATTCCAGTGAAATGATATTTCCCTTTTTATTTGTTTTTTAATGAAATAAATAATGATAATTTAATATTAGAAAAATAAAATCACCAGACATTGGTGGCACAGGCCTTTAATCCCAGCACTTGGGAGGCAGAGGCAGGTGGATCGAGGCCAGCCTGGTCTACAAGAGATAGTTCTAGGACAGGCTCCAAAGCTACAGAGAAACCCTATCGTGAACAACAGAAAAAAAAAAAAAACGAGAAAAATAAAATCCTAGTTAAGAAAAATCAAAGAAATAACCAAATAGTAAAACAAACAAACAAAACAAGGCCAATCTTTCATTTGTATTCTTTTTTTTCTTTTTTTTTTATTAAAGATTTCCATCTCCTCCCCCTTCCCTCCCCTCCCTTCCACCCATACCCTCACCACTCCACCCCTCTCCAAGACAAAGAGCCATCAGGTTCCCTTCACTATGTTAAGTTCAAGGTCCTCCCAGCTCCCTAAGTCCAGGAAGGTGAGCAACCAAACTGACAAGTCTCACAGTGAGCCCGTCCATGCTGTAGAGGTCATGTTCATTGCCGTTGTCCTTGGGTTCTCAGTCCTCCTCCGCCGTCAGCCACATTCAGAGAGTCCGGTTTGGTCCCCTGTTCCATCAGTCCCATTTCAACTGGACTTGGTGGTCTCCGGTTAGATCTGTCCCACCGTCTCAATGGGTAAACGCACTCTTCACGGTCCTGACTTCCTTGCTCAGGTTTTTTTTCTCTACCACAGAGCAACCTAAGTACCTCTTTCAAGCTATCACTTGCTTTTGTAAATAAAATTTGAGTGCATAGTGAATACCCATCCACTAAAACAAAATCAATAGCTGCCTCATAGTTAAACATTTACAATAGAGACTATCTGGTTGACAAAAAAACTAATCATGTGTGATCTCATCCTATGGAAAACTTCTACCAAACCCAGCTATTAGCTTGTTTCACTGATAATAGAAAATTGATTTCAATCTGGCTATCTCTTAGATAAATTTAAGTTTCATAGTTGTCTACTATGCAAAGATAGAATCATAAATTCCTTAAAAATTCATGCTTCTCTTTACTTTTCCACATTTATCCGACAAGCTAGTTCTGAACCACGTGGTCAGACACTCACAGCAATGCCTCCTACTTCTTGCTATTAATTATGTGTATTAGTCAAGTTTCATGCTCTTTTGACAAATACTTGAAACAATTCAAAGGAATAAAGACTTATTTAGAGGTTATGGTCCACACTCACTTTGACTGTATTTGTAGACTTAAAGTGAGGCAGAGCATCTTGAGACAGGGGCCACCACATCACCATTCACCTCATCATTGCCAAGTACCAAAAGAGAATACGCCTAAAATACTAGACTTCCTTTATTTACCAGTTTGTTCCATCACTGCGTAAAACTTACTGTATAAGACAGCTAAAATCACCTAGGTGGTGGTGGCATGTGCCATAAATCCTAGTACTTGGGAGGCAGAGGCAGGCAGATCTCTCTGAGTTTAAAGCCAGTCTGGTCTACAAGAGCTATTTACAAGACAAGCTTCAAAGCTAAAGAGAAACCCTGTCTTGAAAAAACAAAACAAACTAAGAAACAAACAGACATCCAGGGTGTATCTTCCTATCTTACTTGCTATATTTGATAATACTCTCACAGATAAACCAAGAGATATACTTTACTAATCTAAAATTTTTTACAAACCATTCAAGGTAATAATCAAAATTAAACATCAAATGATGTAGGAGAACACGAATAAAATAGTTTCACACCAGCTCAGAATTGAGTATAATAAAGGTTACTTTATTTAGGGGGGACTGACAGGTTACACTTCTCAACATGAACAAGGAACAGGAACCGAATTCAGCAGCTAGATGAGAGAGGAAAGAGAGAGCGAGAGAGCAGGAGCACACAAGTGTGCACATTTTTGGTACCCAAGGCACTGCCCAACCTGGTCCAGCCACTCAAAGGCCATTTGCAGAAGGAGGTTCCCCAGAACCTCTCCCTTTTATCTAAATAAGAGAGTTCTAAATCCAATACAAAACTATATACAATAAGAACAAATATCAAATATAAAAATTAGAATTATAACCAGCATAGTCAATATTAAACAAGAAACATATGTTAAATGTTTTAATACAAGAGGAGTGAGTGTCTGCCTGCCAGGCAGACCAGAAGGTCTCCACAAGGGAGTGCAGGGCACCTTCAGTTTCTGCTGCAGGGTCTTCTGTGTTCCACTCGACACAGCCCTCCCCCCAAGTTCGCCCTTGTGGCTGGGGCGGGGGGGGGGGGGGGGGAGGGGTTCTTTGGACTACCAGGCATTCCTGTTTCAGTGATGAGGAGTTCCGTCTAGATGGGTGAGTGTGGGCTATCCCCAGGGCAGACTGTCCCGTAAGGGAGCACAGGACCCTCCCCAGAAAGACTTGTAATAAAGGAGACCACATGGGAAGATGAAAGAGAGCAGTGCAAAGATAATAGAGGGGGAATATGATCAAAATACATTATGTAAATATATAAATGATAGTAAACTCATAATTATAATGATTTTTACATTATTTTTTATTACTTATAAATAATACCAATCAAAATTTCTACTTCCTCCCCTCCTCCCACTTCCATCCTGCTCCCCACTCACCCTCCCACTCCAGTCCTAAGAGAGGACAGTGTACCCTGCCTGGTGGGAAGTCCAAGGCCCTCCCCCTATATCCAGGCCTAGGAAGGTGTGCATCCAAATAGAATAGGATCCCCACAAGCCAGTACATGCAGTAAAGTCAAATCACAGTGCCATTATCATTGGCTTTTCAGTCTGCCCCAATTGTCAGCCACATTCAGAGGGTCCAGATTGATCCCATGCTCATTCAGTCCCAGTCCAGCTGGATTTGGTGAGATTCCATTAGCTCAAACACACACACTATCTCAGTGGGTGGATCAATCCCTCATGGTCCTGACTGCCTTGTTTATATTCTCCCTCTTTCTGCTCATCATCTGGACCTTGGGGGCTCAGTCCTGTGCTCTAATGTGGGTCTCTGTCTGTATCTCCATCTGTCACTGGACGAAGGTTCTATGGTGATATTCAAGATATTCATCAGTCTGACATGGCCAGTTCAGGCACCCTTTCTTCCACTGTCCAGGGTCCTAGCTGGAATCATCCCCGTGGACTTTTGGAAACCCCCCTAGAGCCAAGCTTTTTGCCAATCCCAAAATGGTTCCCTCAAACAAGATATCTCCTTCCTTGCTCCCTTATCTGTCCTTCCTCCATCTCAACAATCCCATTCCTCCAAGCTCTCTCCAACCCTGAATTTTTGTATTTGCCAGTAAAACCTTTAAAATAGAGTTTCAGGTATATTTTATTTAAAATGGTACTAGTCACCATGTAAACAAAAGCATGAAGCAATTCCATAGTCATTCAAGCACATAATTCATACATTGTAAATTTAATATTCTTGTGGAGTCATGAAGGAGGCCAATCGATAGAAGCCATAGTAGCAAAGAAACTGAAGCTACTCTCTTAACTCTAGATCTCAGTACTTGCCAAGAAGCAGGTTGTGTTGTCAGTGTTCTATGTGTAAGAGAAGCTATATCATGCAGTGTAAGTAAAATTTAAAAGTGGTGTGGATCATGAACTCATAAAAATTGCTTCAAGAGTCAACAATATGTGAGCTAAGCAAACTGCATCTTTAATAGGTAGTGAGAGACTCCTAGGCAACATAAATAGTCTTGCCGTGTGGCCAAGCCCTGGAAGTCTGAATGGGTGTTGTGCCTCCTCATTTAATTAGCATTTATAAAATGTTTGCAGCTGTGAATACAATAGATTAAAATAACTAGACTAGAAATGGAACTTAGTACAAGACTGAGAAAGTAAGTCTCTTTCCAAGTGCCTGTCTCTCCATTTTCAGATTTTAAGACAGATAATAATATGCACAAAGATCATGTCTGATATAATTCACACTTGTTCTCTTTCTATAAAACATGAAGATAATCTACCTGATAGAGAATATGTTTTCATTGTTACCTACAAGTAGAATTAAATGTTTTTAATTAACATAAACAAAAATGGTTTCTTTTAGAAAAAGTCCCTTCAAAGAAACAAAGTTTTATACTACTACTTTTAAAACTAATGATAACATGTTTTACAGGCTTTTGATCTATGCTCATAGCTTCTTGACACTGAAAATTGAAAAGCTGCATCTGTTGTAACATTTTAAGGGAAAGGCATTGGATGCAGGATGCATGGTGCTTCCTTGTATACAGTGTAAGGTAAAAAACCCTGGTGATATACCACAGTGTATTTAAGAAGAACACAGGGGATTTATTGCCTGTAATTTCTGGATAGCCATAGTATGCAATGAAAAGTGTCCTCAATATGGATTCAGAAAGCCACTCTTCCCATGCCAACTCTATATCCAAAGTTTCTGTGGCATTGGCAGGAGGTCCCAAGTACCCGCTCAACATTACTGTGGTCAGGATAAATGATTAATTTCAGGGTCTGAATTACAAATTCCTTAACTTTTAAATAGAACAACACAGAGTAAAAAAAAAAACTTAACAAAAATGGAGAAGAGAACACACAGATGAGAAAGAGAGAGAAGAGAGAGAGAAAGACTGTGAGAGAAATCTAAAACAATCAAGACAGAAAATCCAAATCACAGTGGTATCATTAAAGGAAACAGAAACAAGTAAATTATGAATTTTCTCTTTTTTGCATTCCTTAACATTCATAGAATGTATAGACTCTCCAATATATACTAATATGAGAAAATAAATATTAAATACAAAGGGTACTTTATTCTTTTATTAAAGGGAACCAAATAATGTTACATTGACCCAAGTTCAAAATTCCATGCCAAAAAAGAAGGTGATAAGGTCTAAACAAAGGGGAGATGGACCAATAGAGCTAGCAACCCAAAGAGCAATAGAAGCAGTATAGATTTAGTAGGGACTGGCATCTTGTGTATTAGTTTGAGAGCCATCATTTCTTCAGTCACATGGTTTCAACAGCAGCTCAGGAGTTACAGAAAAACAAGACCTTGAGAATTTACTGAGCTCTGAAATTCCATCATCACTCTCAACAGATCTACTTTCCAGGCCAGTGAGATGGCTCAGCAGGTAAGACCGGTTGTTGCCTCGAGTGATGACAAGTTTTATCTGCAAGACCCACAGGTGCAAGGAGAAAACTAACCTTTTCAACTTGTCCTCTGACATCACACATGTGCTGCAGTGCACACAAATATGAAAATTCATACAATTTTTAAAAACAACTTTTACTGAAGGGCACTCTATGCTAGCTCACTACATAATTGCTTCTCAATCATCCTAATTTTTTGACCATTTAATACAGTTCCCTATGTTGTGGTGATCTCCAATCATAAAATTTATTCTAGTTTATAACTGTAATTTTGATACTGCCATGAACCATAATATAAATATCTGATATGCAGGATATGTGACATTTGAGCCCTGTGAAAGGGTCATTCTGTCCCCAAAGGGATCATGACACACAGGTCCTCATTATTCTCTGAACAAAGAAAATAAAGCTGTGTTTCCAAATTCTTAGACTCAATCTTTACTTCATAAAAAATATTGTGGATATCAAAGCATTTAAAGTCGAGTATCTGAAAACAAAAGGAGAGAGAGACCATGGATTTTTAAAGAGAGCAAGGAAGAATATATGGGAGGGTTTGAAAAGAGGAAGGGAAAGGAGGATAATGTTATTGTATCATAATCTCAAAACCAAATAAAAATAAAATGAACATAATTAAAGTAGAATTTTTTTCAAGAGATTGTTCAGAATAGAACTTTATTTCCAACTCTCTCAAAATGACACTTGAAGCTGGGTTCAGTGCTTGTCTTTTCCATATAGCAGATCAGAAACTTTTACTACAACTCACAACATAGACTCATGTATGAACAATACGAATGTCTTTAAATCTTTCTTGTCTCCCATGGGGAAACAGAAAAAAAGTAAGATACTGTCATGGGCAGGTATTATGAGATCAGGAAACCACAGGTACAGAGTGAAGCACCCAAAAAGGGAGGCAGGGGGAAAAGAGCAAAAGGATTCTCGTTTCTGCTCTGTTGGGTATTGTTAATGAAGACCTTGATTTTCTAATCTTTCTCCTTTCCTCGAACTTTACCCACCCTGCAATTTTCCTTGGACTTGCTCACTTGCTCAGCAATACTTGGAAAACGGCTATATTGGTCTAAATGTCAATAAGCACTAAATGTGTATAAGAGAAAAAAAAATATTAGCTACAACTTCCTTGTTAAGCTGCCAAGAGGACACAAGGGCTTTTAATAATGTCATTGACTGGCTTCCTGTTTATCCTGAGAGACTCTTTAGTGCAGTCAGGAAAGAATCCGCTGCACCACATTCATCATGGCAGATTCCTTTCTACCTCTTACATACAGGAACAGAAATAGAGCCTACTGATCATGGCTGCCTCTTAAGTGTTATGTAGAAAGCAAGAGAACCATGGAAGGATGAAAGGTATATACCTTCTTTTTCTACTATCAGAAGCTCAGTAAATTTCAATATTTTCAGAATATATTATTTAATATTTTTTCCAGTCTGAGTAATACTTTTACCTTGAGCCAAAATCATCAAAAATTAATTTTAATTAAACTATCCTCTGAATGCATCACTTCTATATCTTAAATCAAATAAAATATGAGTCACTGTTGGGACCTTTCAGCTGATCTTTGACTACAGTGGCGCTGATGAGTTAGGATATAAAGTCCCAGCTGTAGGAACCGGGAGATGCATTTATTAACAAGGAAAATGACAAGTGGATGTGGATGTTAAAAGAGAGTAAGTAAATATTTCATGATATATGGAGCACAACAAACCTCATGATTAAACCACATTTAGCCACATTCTCTCTGTTGTTATTTTCCAGGCACAATGTCTCTGGAATCCTATTTGATGTGCTGGCCTGTAACATTTGACCACACTTACAGCACAAGTGCAAAATCAATTTTCTGTTCCCCCATTTATCTCTGTGCTGATGTTCGTTGGCTCTCTAATGGAATGACTCTTCTGGAGAGGTAGTTATTTTACTTCAGAGTGGCATTTCAGAAGCCTTAAATGGGCTGAATAGATGGCATGTGACCTTTAGGAATATTTTAGGTCTACATTTCTTTGAGAAAGAACTGTTTAACCCTGTGTGTGTTCCTACACGGCTGATGCTGCTTTTGTTCCTCTTTGTATTTACTATAGTAGAAGAAACTGCATTTTTATGTACAATAATGGGGGGAAATTAAGTATATGTCAATTCTGATACCTGTGTCTTTGCTGAAAGAAAGAATCTCACAATTAAACTGTGTATCGTCCAAAATCCAGATATTTTCACACAAAACTGTGCTCTAACCTTGATTTGTAAACCTTTAAAAGTGATATATGTACAAATGTGAATTAATCTGTATAAAAAGGAAAGATTTTTTCAATGACTTCTTTTGATCATATGGAAAAATATCATGGTATTTTTTTAAAACAGAATTCTGTGTTTTCACTGAGAGCTGTTTCACATATTCACAATCAATTTACTTTTGTCTTTTATTTCTATTTAAAAAACTATTTTACTTCTTTAATGTGTATGAGTATTTTCTCCAAACATATATCATCACATGTGTGCATGGTGCCCACAGAGACCAAGATGGGTATCATATTCACTGGGACTGGCTTTAGAGACAGAATAAGCTGTCATGTGGGTGCTGGCAATAAAAGCCAGATTCTCTGAAAGAGCATCCAGTGCTACTAATGTTCAACCATTTTTCCAACCCCATTTTCTCTTTTTTATACAAATTATCTAATTCACTTCATTTCAAATAAATACTGCTGATAAAATCTGAAAGCAAGTCGATATCAGTTTTAGTTGAATTATATGAATATTGAGATATTTAATAATTTTAGCAATCTTTTTTCCAGTTGCTTTGTTCACATAATTATACACTACCATTTTTATAATTTGCTGCATGCATAGAGTCTATTCTAACAGGTCTTGGTCTCCAAATGTAATTTGATCTTGTTTATAGACAATTACAATATCTGAGTCCCACTGAAATACCTCAAGAGGAAACTTTAAAATAATTATTAAACAATGCATTTATAGTTTATGCTAGTCAGATAGCTCAGTAGGTAAACTTGCAAGTGTAAGGACCACACTGATTCCCAGATACAAACTAAAAACTTCTGGACTTAGCAGTGGACAATCAGATCCATGGGCCTTGTGGGTCAGCCAGACTATTCGACAAGTTCCAGGGCAGGGAGAGATCCTGTCTCGTCTCCAAAAACAGTAGCCAGTATCTGAGGAACAGCATTCATACTTGTTCACTTGCCACCACAAGCCTGGAGGCAAGCACACACAACATAAACTATAGTAAACTGGATTCTTCAACTTTAGAACTAGGTCGTAAGCAGTTTATTGGGTTCATTATGAATGATACTTGTTGACTTTTCCTTCAAATGTAAACAATTTGCAATGAAAGATACAGAAGAAAGCTTTCTTTAAATTGAGATACTAATATGTTTGTTAAGTCTTTGCTTTCTGTTATTCGAGGATTATTGGGTCTTTTTCTGTTGTAAGAAAATTAGCATCTGCTCTTTTGTATTTTATAAACATGTGACATCAACAGGAAAAATCTAAGCCCTGCCTCTGTCATAATACTGAGTCCTACCAGCAAGAACTGCCCCCTTTCTCAATCAAAACACTCCACACAGGTCAAATTTTACCAAAAACCCCAAGAGTACCCCAGAAGATGAAAGAATTGACCCAGTGAAACAGGAACATCCACATATTGTTCGATGGATGCCTGTTAGTCCAATGTCCTGAACCTTCTTACATCTTAAAGACTTTTAACTAAGCAAAACCTTATAACTTACAAAAATTTGCTTTTCTATTAGAGACAAAGATAACCAAGTATTTGTAAGTTATGACTAGGGAAGAGGTCCATATGTACAGCCTAATATAGAAGAAGGCAATCCTAAAAGTGGTACTCATAATAAACAGTCAACACGCAAGTATGAAAAACCCCAGGCAAAGAGATGGGCAGCACTAAGGGCACTGTGGCCACATAGAATGGTGTATTTTGTCAAATAAGCATTCTATAGGTAGGATATATGTAAGAAAATGTACAGCTTTATTGAGATGTCACAGACATGATTTTGTTTTTTTGTTTGTTTGTTTTGAGGATGGTTCCGATTTCTTCAGCAGACAGCAATAATCTTTCTCCTCTGGTCATAATTTCTAAATCAAAGCTAGTGCTTCATTTTCATCTGACATATAGGTTGCTCAGCATGATTCTTCACGTTGTACTTAAACAAGGACTAGTCTCATTCCTGCAGCTGCTAGTTAAAGTAAGACAATGAATTAGGGAGTATTTAGTTAAACACCAAGTAAATTTCTGAGGTCAAAAGGTGCTGATGCTTGGAATAGCAAAATACTGATTTATCTCAAATATCTAAGCTTGCAATTGTCTGGGATTATTTATAAATCAATGCTACACAAAATGAATTAGAAAGCACTTGAGAATTCTCACTTATGAAATGGCACTTTAGAGTCGGGCAGCCTGTGCCCTGTCCTCTAGAATCTTGCTTGTCAGACTTTCACAAAAGTGTTTCTGTATTTTTATTTCCAATCACTAATCAGAATAGTGCTCATAATGATACTTAGAATAAAGAAAGGAAGTACTTTGAGAGCTATAATAATATTAAAGTGACTTAATAGACTTATGAGGAGATGGCAGTGAAGTTACAATCAGAATATTAAACATAAAACATACAAAGGACTTTATATCATGAAGCAAATATTTTAACACACTGCATTTGCCGGCATCAGAATAATACTAGGATTATTTAATTTATTTCAATATTCCTAATTAGCAAACATTTTTATTTAGGTTGTCAGTCATCATAACTGAAGAATGTATATGGAACTCGAAAGGGATAGTGCCATGGTTCAGTTTATGTCATCAGAAATGATGCTAGGACTTTTGTTCTGCTGTTAATTCCTAATGCTGCACTCCAGGCATACATTCCATACAGTACAACTCAGTAAACAGTCCCCAGATAAAGACAAGAATCTCTCGGGAGAAACTGAGATCTTCCACCTCTTTGATAGTATTGGCAAAAAAAAAAAAAAAATGATCTGACAAACCCTGGTGTTTCTGATCCAATCTGCTGGATAATCACAACCTTATATAAATACTGTTCTTTATACAAATTTCATTATCTAAAACTTACAACAGAATAAATAAATTTTCAGTTATATAGAGTACATGAGGATAAAAATCTCACCAACATTAATATCTTCCTCCTTGCATTATTCTCTATAGTGACCCCAGCATTCCTGAAATACACACAATACACACAATATGCACAGTAAGTTGACACTGGCAATCTGTGTCATACTCCCATACTTATACAAAACATTTAAACCCAAAAGCATCACAGGAATCAACCTAAAATATGTGAAAATGTGATTTGGCTGAAGTTGTATTTCCAATCTCATTTTTTTGTTCTTTATATAACATAACTCTCAGGAAGCAAATACACTCTGTACAGAAAATTGAAAATGCTTATCAGTTTAACCAAAGCACAACTTTGATTCATAAAGCCAAAGATACAATTCTTTTCATTATAAAACAGAGTGAGTTGAGCCTTAACATCACAGAGAAGTCGACTTTCTGCTTGGGGGTGCTGGAATCTAAAAAACTGCATGGCAGAGTCCATCTACAGATGCACCAAGCTCTAGATCCTTACACTGAACAGGCTTGCTCTATCGTCTTAACCTCCCCACATCTTATTTTGCTTTTTGTTCTTTTATTTTCAACAAAGAAGCTTCAATCGACCTAAAGGATGCTGTAATTTACTCTCCTTAGGAATCAAAGCCATAGTTTACAATTCAAATATTTACATCATATGCAATAAAATAAAAATTGCAGGCTGTCAGATTTTTTGGAGTCTTTATGTTGCATGATTTCATAAAAAGAAATATTATTTTTGGAGCCCAACCAAAATCTTTCTAGAAAAAAGAGTGCTATAGCATCTTTTATTTATTTAACAAAATTAATGTGTTTATATTAATTATAGATGACATTTAAACACTTTCTTAATATATGATACATTTCTATACTTCTTCCTAGGACTTTGCAGAATATGAAATGGGTTTAATGTTAGGAATATCTTTGAAGTGCATAGATACATACATAATACACATCCACACATCACACATATATGCATATCACATATATACAACATGCCCCACATACACACACACACACACACACACACACACACACACACACACACACTCACGTACCACATGCACACATACATATTTTTAAGAATGAGTGAGACTGAAGGAAACAAAACCAACTTGGTCAGGTTTCTCTACATTCCATTAGGTGACATGATAACTCTTCAGCCCAGGTAAGTGTTAACTACTGAAGCAAAACAGACATGGAAAGAATGCTAGCTCTCTATTTATTCATTGGTGAATGAATCAAATATTCAAAAACTACTAGATATGTGACAATATCTTGGTTAAATTCAGCACAGGGTTTGTTTAGCAGACATGGTTTTATACACAGAGTGTTTCAATTTTCCTAGGTAGTTAATGAGGCTTTCTAAAGCAGCATCTTGTAGAAGGCTAAAACATAAACTTGCTCCCTGAGGCTTCAGAGCTGGATCACATCACATTCATAATTTGAAAGAGCATTTTGATACTTTGAGTTTTTTGATACATCAAAGGATGGATAATTTTTCTTTAATCTTTTTTCGATGTAATTTCTCCTTTGAGCTTACATGCCGAAATACAAATTTATTGTCCTTTCCGGGTATGCGCAGCTGT